>NW_019384314.1:604816-632793 GCF_000671375.1 Centruroides sculpturatus | reverse complement strand
GAAAATATTTAATACGTAAAATTTCAAATAAATTTCAGAAATTAATATTTACTGATGTTATTGTTGATGTAGTTGGTGTTTTTTGTTTTAAAAATATATTAAAGTGTAATTTTATTAATTCTACAACAGAAAATATTGGGACCAGAATTTGTTGTCATGAGTGTGAAACCAGTAATTTCTTTTTCACTGGATACAAAAACTAAAAAATCAACTGTAAGTTTAATCCATTTTTTCTTAAATTTATTTTTTAGAATTTAAAAAAAATTAAGGTGGTTAAACATGGTTGCAAAATTAAAATGACTAATGTTGAAGAATAGTTGAATTATCAAGATTACAAGAAAATTGTTTGGAATAATTATTGACATTCAGTTCATATTAATTTTGTCACCATATGTATTGATTATTTAAATTATTTTTTAAACTGAAATATTTCATATTTTCTCAGCTGTTGCGCATGAATTACTTAAAGTGTATGTTCTAGTTTATAAAACTATTAAAAAAGTGACAAGAAGTTTCAATGGAATTGATATTATTATTTTCAGTATTTAGTCTTAATGCTAAATTTTCCAAATACATCTGATATCAGAAGTGTTTTTCCAAGGACTGGTACCATATTTTTACCATATTATTGTATTTAAATGCCAGTGTCTACATTTAAGTGCATATAAGTGGTATAAAATAATTATCAATATAATATATTTTTTTGAAAACTTTCTATTATTTCATACTAAGGCTGTATATCCGTAAGTTATATTATCATAGACATGTATAAGATGTAACATATACAATTATATAACATTGTACTTTGCTATAATTTATTAATAATTTTATAAATTATTAATAAATTTATTTATTTCAATATTAATTCAATAACAAATTAAAATAAAATAAGCATTTGTTAATTTATTATTAATAGTTACTGTTTCATATTGTTTTTCAGGTAAATAAAAGTAAGATATTTCCTTGTCGAGTTACTGTGATATTACTGAGTGGTATTCATTTGGACATCAATTGCAATTCATCTGTTGTGGTTAAAGATATTTATAATATTGCATCAGCTCATTTATCATTACCTGAAAATTCTGTTTTTGGATTAGCTTTTAAACATGGTAAGTATATTTTCATATATGTATATAAACTCTCTAAATTACTTATTCGTCGTGAAAGGTTTTCCTCACAATATGCACCAGATTTTCTACTCACTGAGCACTAAAAGAGCCTTTTTTTCATGTGCACAGCATGCTCATAATAGGAGTAGCTAGATGTTGAGGAACAGGACCTAACATATCTAGAACAAAATAAACTATGAACATATCTGAGAATTTATATGTATTCAATCTTAGATCACTCTGATTGAAAGGCAGATAGCATTAGAAGTCTCATGTATCTGGTCAAATGGATTTCTCAGAAATTGATCAAAATCAGCAAATATTTTCATTAAAACTGCAATTAAAAAACTGTTTTAACAAATAAATAAAACAAGAACTTATACTGGAATAAACGTAACTAATATAAATAACATCTTTAACCATCCAGCAATAAAAATACTTAATATGACAAAAACGTTTTCAACCGTTTTTTAACAGCCATCTTCAGTTGGACCAATATTGGACGGTTCAATCAATCAGTTGGACGGTTGAAAATGTTTTTGTCATATTAAGTATTTTTATTGCTGGATGGTAAAAGGTGTTATTTATATTAGTTACTGTTTTAACCAGGGCTGTGGAGTCGCGTAAAAATCTACCGACTCCAACTCCGACTTTTCCTTACCAATCCGACTCCGACTCCGGCTAAAACACCAAAACTCCATGACTCCGACTCCACAGTCCTACCAGGGCTGTGGAGTGGCATAAAAATCTACCGACTCCAGCTCCGACTCCGACTTTTCCTTACCATCTGACTCCGACTCCAGCGAAAACACCAAAACTCCATGACTCCGATTCCGGCTCCGACTCCACAGCCCTGGTTTTAACATTTAAGTATTAGTTTGTTTATCAGTTGTATATAAACAGAAGTAATTAATCTGTTTTAATTATAATTTGCAGTAACAATAATGTAGGTAAATTACAAAAAACTAAAACTTGTATAAACTAAACAAGATAAATTTTAAGACACTAAAATTATTTGGATGCATATTTTGGATAATTCTGAAATTATAATAATGAAATATTCTTTCTAAAAAATATTACAAAGACTTTAATCTTCCAATATTTTAATCTTTTACTTTTGTTTAATTGCTGAAAGATTGATGAACATTCCAATATAGATTGGCTCACATGACCCATTAAGTCCTTGCACCATAAACACATTAATAATCTAATCTTCCAATATAGAATATTTAACTTCAGAATAGTCTCATTGAATTTAGCTTAAAAGAGGGCTTGTTGAATAAGGCTAAAAACATTTGCTTTCATTAAAACTTAGTTTATAATGAAATTTAAAAGGTTGCTTGGATTTAAATTTTACTCATTTATATAGTGACAAATTAGTTTATTACTGTTTCCAGAGAAAGAAAAGTGATTATTGATGAATTGTAAAAACTTTTTCTACATTAAAGTCTGAAAAATTATTGATTTTTTTTTTTTTGTAAAATTTTTGATTTAAAAAATTTTTATACTATTAATTTTTGTATGACAANTTCTACATTAAAGTCTGAAAAATTATTGATTTTTTTTTTTTGTAAAATTTTTAAATCTGAAACTTGTTCTTATGTAAATAATATAGTAATTATTTAGACTTAATTGTTTTTTAATATTTCATTTATATTTGGAAATTTTTTAGTATATATTTCATAATTAGTTATAATTGCTTAGATGATATCGTCACTTTCATAAAACAATATTCTTCAATAATTTAGTGGATTTTTTAGTGGAGTTTTAATTTACCATTTTGTTTTAATTGTTACAAATAATTGTCATTGAAGAATAGCTTTCAAATATTTAATGAAATTCTTATGAATCTATTTAAATTCTAAATTTGAAGATTTTTACCTGAAAACTAATTTTTTCATTTTTTTTTTATATGGAACACATCATATAGTAACTAATAAGTATAATTTATTTTTAGATGGAGACTTATTTTTTTTAGAGAATCAAGAGAAGTTAGTTAAACAGATTTTAAGATGCTGGATGCCAAATCCTTATAGTAAAAAAGCAATTGACGATGATATTAGCTTTACTTTGTACTGGAGAGTTAAATTTTACTTGAAAGATATTAATCTTATAAGGTAATTATGTCATTAATGTTATAAAAATGTTTCAAATTACTTAATCTTTTTGAATTATTGAGAACGTTTTATAAAAATGAATATTTACAACAAAACTATGAATCAAAATTTATTTAGGCAAATGATTATAAGGAGACATTCGAATATTACGTAGAATAATTTCTATGATTTTTTACCTCGACTCTGTAAATGATCATAGACTTGTATATTCTCTAAATTATGTAAGATTGTATTCATATATTCTTTCCTAGACTTATTACAATATAGGAATAAGTGAAATTGAATATATTTTTAATATAATAAAGTTGTTGACTTTTGGAAATGTGATTTTTAGATAACTCTCTCTTTCATACATAATACTTTGATAATTTTAAATTGCTTTTCATATGCCAAATTCAAACATTTGTACACTGCCAGACCAAACAGTTTCAGTTATCAAGCAGTGATGCTTTCTACTAGTTTTGGTTTTAGCAACACTAAAATCACTTGTAAAAATTAATTTTTTTACCTGTTTTTGCTTGTTTTACAGATTCAACATTGTAAATAATAATAAAAGAAATTTTAAATAATGTTTTATTCATTATAGCATATTTACTATAAAATATAAACTAAAACTAAACTCTGCCTTAATAAAAGATTTTTATAATTTTGATTTTAGCTATCCCTTTATAATTTAATCAGTTGAAACCACCAGATTTGTTAGAGCATAACTTAGCTAATTACTTATACAGATATAAAATAATTTGGACTAAAGGTAATTTGTTAAGTTGTCATCTTGTATTAAATTTAATAATTACAATTAAATTAATTAATTTAAAGTATTCTGGAGGAAAGATTGATTCAAAGTGGGATTGAAACTTACAACTCTTGCTTATAATGGAGATCATTATCAATTATGCTACATGGATGTCTGTCCAATCTTTGCTTCCAGGCTAATTAATTTAGAAGATATAACCATAATTGTCACTCACTGCATCAACTAGATAAAACTAACACATCCATAGCCTTAGTCAGTGAGTGCAGTTAGACACCAGTATGGTTATATCTTCAAAATTAATTGAACTGGAAACAAAGATTTGACAGATGTATAGGTAGTATATATCTGTAGGAGTTGCATATTTGAGTACTGCTTCAGTTTTATTTTTTCATTCAGAATATTCTAAATTAATTAATTTAATTCTAATTATTAAATTAAATAAAAGAAGACAAATTAATCATAATTTGGAGTACCAAGTTAGTTAAGTTGTCATCTTGAATAAAAGTAATTTGGACTACCTTTAGTCCAAATTACATTATATCTACATACTTAATTATCCACTGGTGGGATGAATCCAGCAGTATTATTTGATTAAAAATTCAAGCTTAGTTTACTGTATATATCCCTTTATATCATGTAACTATTATTTAATTTTTATACTCCTTTGTACGAACAGATTATGTACAAAAGTCAGGGACTGTCTAAATTATAAATTAGAAAAATGATATTTTTTAACAAATATAAATAGTGAAGTTCTTAATTGGCACTTTTTAACACATAAAAAGTGTCAATTAAGATTATTTATAACTTTTTATATCTTTGAATATGTTACAGAAATATAGAAATATCTTACAATAAGCATTGATTCAATTCTCACTTCTTTCTTGTAAATGAAAAAAATAATATATACAAAATATATACAAAAAATAATATATACAATACAGTGGTACCTCAGGTTACGAACGCCCCAGCATACGAAATTTTCAGGATACGACATCAAATTCGAACATATTTTTGCTCCACGATACGAACAAAAACTCACCATACGACGTTACATTAGTTCGCATTTTTCATTTGTTTTTGTTACTACAGTTATTTTTTTTTAATGTATTACTTGGCTTTAATTTGAGTGTGTTTTTCGTGTTGGAACGAATTATTTGGTTTTACATGTAATCGTATGGGAAAAGATGATCCACCTTACGACATTTTCATGATACGATCTCAGTTTCGGAACGGATTAATTTCGTATCCTGAGGTACCACTGTATATATATTATATTTTTTCCCCTCAAGATTTCATAACGAATCTTTAAAGCAAATTAATACTTTTGATTCTTTTTTATTTTTTATTTAAAGTTTTTTTCTGATTTTTCTGAAAATTTTTAATGTAGGCACTCTGGTGTTCGACATCAGTATTATCTTCAATTTAGACGAGATTTATTAGAAGAAAGAATATATTGTGATGATAATGAAGCCATGAACCTGGCTGGTTTTGCTCTCCAGGCAGAATTTGGCAATTTTGATAAAGTTGTACATAAGAATTATTTTTTACTGGAACATTATCTACCTCAAAGAATCATTCATGAAATGGATAGATCTGAAGCTAAAGAGAACCTTATGGAACTTCATGGGACCCATTATGGATTATCTAAAGAAATATCTGAATTGGAATTTATGCAGGTAAGAATATAATATTTATGTATATATATATACATGATTATAAATACTATTTTTTAAGAGCTGTTATTTCTTTCATACATTTGACTAACAAAAGTAACATCTTTTGTTATTTAGTTACATGATATATTAAAAGTTTAATGCAAGATAATTAAATTTTCAAATGTGGAAAATCATTAAATGTACTACATGATTATAAATATAAACATGATTATAAATATAAGTTCTGAAATATTAAACCTGAGTAAAATACAAAAAGATTTTGACAATATATCTTAATTTACAAGTGATATTTTTATTACTTTTTGCATATAACATATGTAACAATTTTCTAATCAGAATTAGGATGTTCTTATTATTGTAAAAGTATAAATATGTGGACTGATTGTCAAAACATTTGAAAAATTATTTTTATTTTCAAGAATATAAATGTTTTTGAAAGTATATAAAAAAACAACTAGTTTATTATTTTACTTTTAAAATGTATATAAAAGTTTTTGTAGGCTGAAATTCTAGTCATGTATTAACATCATTTGGATGCAGATTGGAAACATTAGATACACATAATATTTGAAATTTATGGATTTTGTTGTTTAGATAAGTATGAAGGTGCAAAAACACAAGAAGACAGTTATTAACTTTACTAGTTTAACTCAAAGAATTTAGGCATTTAATAATTTAAATTTATAAAAAATTATATAATATTACTTTCTTTTTGTGTTTTTTATTTATTTTATATAGTGTATCTTTCAATACTTTTTTGTTTATGCTTTTGATAGGGAGTTCAAAAGTTGCCCGAATATGGATATCATTTTTACAAAGTAATTCAAGTAAGTTATTGAAATACTTTAATTTTTTATATATTTGACATTTATTTTAGTAGTAACTGTTGTTATTATTATCTATAATTTCAAAATAAACAAGTAAAAATAAAAGATATAGCATTTATTAAATTTAAACTTGAATATTATTTTGTCCACTATTCAACAAATGTTTTCTAAATCAACAATTGAAAATAATGAAACATATTATATTATCATTATATGTCAATCATTTTGCAAATATTAAGCTTTTGTAAAACGATGAAAAACACAAAATGATTTACATCAAATGAAAATATTGTTTAATCAAAATAACACAGGAGAAACATTATGTCCAAAATTTTTAATTTAAACAGATTCAATAATTTCTTTTCTTAATCTGTTATTAATTTTAACAGTTTATATACAATAATGGCCCAAATGTTAGTCAAATATTATTTTTTCTAGGTTTAATTAACAGGGAAAAAAATTACACTTGATCTATATTTAAGCTTAAACTTATATTTGAGTTTGATTAAAGTTTTCTTTGATTTTGATAAATGTCTTTGATACTGTACATGCACAGAGTTAAACTGATACTGAAATTTAGTGCCTTAATTATTTAGCAATGTTAAACATTAGCCCAATTATGACATATTATGTTGCTGCCCACAAATTGCACAAGAGAACTGAGTGTTTGGTCCAATTGTAAATAATCAATTAGTTGATTGTTGAAAAACACTCAACTAAACTAATCCAATTGTTCTTATTGTATTCAACAACATGAGTCAGTTTTGGTAACTTCTTAATTTTATTCTTAAAAGCCAACTGTTCAAGTGATTGTGAAAAATTGGAAGGTTGCTGAAACTTTACCATAAAATTTATTCTATTGTAAAGTGTAAATTTTTATTGTAATTATAAATTTACACATTCAATGTGATTATATGTTTTAGAGTTTACGAAAAATATTTTAGACAGTCATTAAAAAAATAAGGCAAACAAAAATGAAACAAAGTTTCAGTTTTGTTTTTGATAGTCATAAAACTACAAATACACTTTCTGGAATACACATGAAATATTCAATGATGCCTGCTTTCCTTTATGTGATGTGTGTGCTGAGTAGTCTATGACCAGCATGTAGGATACTGCCTTGATTTTGTTCTATATCTTTTATTAATTCTATATTTATTGATATTCACAGGAAAGAAGCAATAAGCTATAATTTGTCACTTATAGGCACCAATATATATATTTCTCTCTATAAAATATAAACCATTTTGAGTTGTTTTCTGATCAACTAGATATGATTTAAATGCAATTTGTAAAATAAGAAAGCAATCAAATACTCATTTATGTTGATTGATTCTTATATACTTGTAAAAGAATTTATTTTTTACTAAAGTATTTTGAAAAGGAATAAATTTAATTGAATGCCAAATTCTGATTTTCCTAATAAAAGCATAGATGGGTGTATTGATAATAAAAATTCCACATATTTTCGTAAAAGTAGAATTATGAAAGATTGTTGGTGAAAATACAATTATAAAGGACTTCAAGAAAGGTTATCAACAACTTTAGATAGAACAGAGGATGATGAACTGGTCTTCATGAACTTTAGATAGAACAAAGGATGATGATCAATGTCTTCAGGAAGCTGAAGACATTGATGGCAATGAAATAGAAAATGGGAATTCTGACAACAAAAGTTCTGATAAAGATGAAAGTGATGAAGTAATATTTCAATGGCTTTCAAATTTTTTTTAATACAAACTGCTAATTTTTTTGTATGCAAATAAAAATAATAAAAATAAAACTTTGTTTCATTCACCCCATTGTAGTTTTATCAACCAAACTAAAGCTTTGTTCCTATATGTGTGTACATATAGCAACAAAAGCTAAAACTCGGGAACATGACTAAAATAACATTAATATGTACATTCAGACACTGCATTTACAATAAATTTTTTTTGATTTGAACACCAGGAGAAAATGAGGAGAGTTTAAATTATCAATGTTAAAACATTAAACTAGTTTTTTGCAAGTTTCTGGTATTTATCAGTGTTCCATATTCTTCAGCAGTATCACATTTCTTTTTCACTTTGTTAAGTGCTTCAGCTTTTTAAGCTAATGACAAAGTTGTGTACATATCATGCTTAAGGTTTTGTTTTCATTTTTATTTTGAAATATGAAATACACTAACTTTGAATTAGTCAAATTTTTTAACATTCATAGAATTTCAAGAATGGGTTTGAATTATACAATAATTTGAATTAATGAAATTTGACTGTATTTTATAAACCTTATACAAAACAAAAAGACAAAATTAGATTAATTTAATTCACCATATGACACTCCAACACTGAGTTATTTGGCAAACTAAAGTGCTTTTTTTATTTTAACTCAAAGAATTTAGGTATTTTGTAATTTAAAAAGAAAAAAATATATCCAGAAATCTTACTTATAAAATCATGTTAGAATATACAGTAAAATATCTCTAACTCAAACATCTAACTCAAACATCTGTAACTTGAAAAAAATGAAGCACTTGGTAGGTCTCAATGGAATAGCATAGGGATTTTTAACACTTTTAATGTGATGTTTCTCAAAGTCAAAGATTTTCATGGTCCCCTGACACTAGTTTATGTTACTTTCAACTTCTCTGACTCAAATTTTAATATCCTATCCAAAGTGATCCTAATTATCAGATTTTCACAAAATTTTCAGACAGTTAATTGTATCTACTGTCCAACACCCATTTGCTGATAACATTTGAGTACAAAGCAAGAAGACCTCTCACTTTATCTTAACAAAATGTACCTGAAAAACTGTTAGATTCCATTAGTCACATTGAACATTTTGCTGAAAGGTATTACATGCACTGTTTAAAACAAAAACTATCAAAGATTCTTTACATAATGCAAGAGAGGTAAAAATACAAATCTATTCAGAATTGGCATTTTTTACATTATTGTTCTCTAATTCAAATTGTCTGTAATTCAAAGTTTTTCCTGTATCTTGGAGCTTTGAGTTAGAGAAGTTTTACCATATATAAAAATATGTGATACATTACTTATAATATATTTATTGATAATTGTATACTACTTTAATTTTAGATTTAAGAACAGTAGATATTTAAAAATTTTTATACTATTAATTTTTGTATGACAACTGCATTATATGTACAACGAACTAAATTTTATTATATTTTAGGATAAAAAACATTTATCATCATACATTTGGATTGGAATCTTTGAAGAAGGCATTGATATTTTTGAAGAAAAGGGCAATAAAAGAAATAAAATTCAAGAATATCCATGGAAAGAAATATATAGAATCTCTTACACAAATCATTACTTTTCTCTATGTCCAAGAACTGAAAGTATAACAGGCTGGCACATCCACTTCAAGTTTTATGTAACTCATAACATAAAGTGAGTCTTATTTGTGGAAGTATAATTTTTAATGACTATGAAAACTTGTGCATTGTAATAATATTAATTTCATGTTTTTATGATCAGCAATTAATGGATTAAAATTTACTTTTTTTTATAATTGCTTAATTCAAGAGACAGAACTGTTTTGTTACATAACATAATGTTTTTCATAAAGTTTAAACAATTTTCTTATCCAAAACTCATTTATATATTAATAATGAATTCTGGGTGAGAATACATTGTCTAGTTTTATACATATAAAAATTATATTTTTATGAATCTTGGTGTAAAAAAAATTGTTCAATACTGTATTCTAAAACTTAAAATAATTAGCAGGAAAAAATTTCCACATTTACTGATAGGAAAGTTTGGAAATACATAANAAGATAAACTCAAAAGTAGTTTGGAGTATATCTTCTTCATGCAATAAAAACACAAACACTAGTAAAGCTAGTGTTTATTTTTGTATTAGTCTTCCATTTGTTAATGTTTAATTCTATTCTTTTAGTACAGTAAGGATATAAAGTAATGAAAAAGATTCCAAATTACTTGTATTTTACTAATTTACAATTTAAAATATTTACTAAAAATTATTGATAAAAAAAATTCCAAGGTGGTGTTGGAATTAAATAAAATTTATTAGTGTGAATGAAATGATATTAGTAATAAGTGATTGCAATGTCATAGCAAAGGAACAATTTTCTATAGATCAGTAGTACAATTTAAAGCAACCCTTAGGACCTTGTAGGACTTCCTTTTACCTAGACACATACAGCAATAAAGTTGAATATGAAAGCATACAGTCACCATGTGCTATCCTGCTACAGATACTGCAGCTGCCACTTCAGATCCCTTACATTCATAAATGGCCAAAGCGGGTATCCCATCTTATTCTATAAATACTCAATGGGTGACAAATTTTGAAACCAGGAAGGCCAACAAAGTTTGGTAAAGTAACAAAAACATTACTGGGAAATGCTAATTGTGTGGTCAGGCATTATCTTGCTGAAAAATGACTGCTTACAGTTCTGTTATGAAAGGCAACACATGAAGATACAGGATTTCCTGAACATATCATTGTGTTGTTTATGTTCTTTACACCACTATTATAGGTGACTTACTGTCATACAAAATGGTTTCCCATTATATCCATTACAGCTTTTTAACTTTAAAATATTATTGTTTAATTTCTAGAAATAATTTTATAATTACTAATTATAAAATTAATAATTATAATAAGCCTTATAAATTAAAGTTTTGTATCTAGAAACAAAATCTTTAAAGCAGAGAAATGTAATATATCTAAAAATATATTTAATTTGATGTACTGTACCTTTGCATCATTTGACCTTCATTACAATGTGCTGATGATGTGATTTTCTATCATCTTAATATTAATTTTCTGCATGAACATTTTTGCATGTTGTTTATTACTATCTAAAAGAGTGAGAAACATCTTTAAGATTATATTTTATTGCTTGTTTTCTTAGTTTCCCAGAAAAATATTTAATTATAGTAGTATTTCATTAATTGTCCACAGGTTATTTGACTCAATTTTGCATCATCATATATAATTCTGTGAAGATTGCTCAAAATTAAAAATTTTTTATTCTTAATCTATGTAAAATAGTGACATATTTTATGAAAAACAAATCAGTTTACATAGTACAATTTTGCCTTATGATGAATGGTAGTGAACATACTAAATTTGTCAATATGTAACATAGTTGAATATATTAAGATCAAATGATAGTTTAAACAATAAATAAAGAGAAAAATAATAAAAAATGAAATAACTTTAGAAATGCTTTATTATTTTAAAAATAAATAAAGAAAAAATGTGTTATTCTAGCATTTTCAAATATCCATTTATCATCAGGAACAAAAAAACAGAAGCTTGAAAGTATGATATGCTTATTCTTAATATAAATGTTAAGCTTAAGTAATTTGGATGCTTGGAAATGTTTCTTGATAAACATAACTTAAGTCAAATTATAAATAAACAACTTCATTTAGAGACAAATCTGTTTTTAGTATTCACAATATTCTTCAAAAGTTTATTTGTGGATTTGATATAATTTAGAACATTTATCACAATTGAGATTTCTAACGTTGTATTTAAAGCAATGGAGTTAAAAGAAAACATTTATATTTCTTTAAATCCTATTGGATTAAAAGTGCTACCTTGTATTTTAATTTTTCAATAGTTAATGAATGAATGAAGAGTTAATCCTGGAAATTCTTGTAATTATATAATTGCTTTTAATTTCATACTTGTATGTTTTATAATAAAAACTTTTTCAATTAAACTGCTTACTAAAAAATTCTTAAATAATAATATAGCAAATTTGTCTAGAGATTTCATTATTGTTATTATTTATATTAACAATATTTTATATATATGTTACCGGCAAAGTATGAAAAGCCGGCATTCTATAGAATACCTAGGCATTGTATATAATGCCTGCCGTTTTTAGGCAATCTATGAAATATGAGAATTATTACATACTTTCCCTAGGCATTGTATATAATACCTAGGCATTCTATAGAATGACAAATGCTATTTAGGCAAAGTATGAAAAAAGGTTCTGATAAGGCTATTATATAAATGACGTGCATTCCTCAAAAATACAAATGTTATTCTGAAAAAATAATGAGAGTGCCATTAAAAAAATTTATTCAAAATACGTAAAGAAAAATGAAAGTTGTACAAAACAAAATTTATGCCTTTCTTATTAAGGGAAACAAAATTTTCATATAAAAAATTACAATTAACCTACTTGTTGCAACATGGTAGGCTTGAATGACATTTTGAATTACATTTCATTACATTTTTCACGCAAAGACATTTCATATTTTGGCACTTTGTTTTACACATACATTTGACGAATCCTTGGCCGCTTCCACTGGACTGAGCAATTGCAACTGACCGGAGAGGAATTTCATGGTCAGGAATATCTTCAATTCTAAGCAAGTTCTTGGGGCATGGAGTGAATTGTGATCTCGCATATACTTGTTTTAAAATTCCTTCAGAAGTTCCAAGTCGGTAGAAACCATCCTCTGTCACACTCATTACAATTGCCAATATATTGCGCGAATCACCTCGCCCCTTGTCGACGTCAGGAATAGGAACTCGCACAGTAGTTCCCAAAGAAGCAGTGGGAAATTTTTTTTCCGAATTTATTTTCATTTTTTGGCTTGTATTTCCAGATTGATTTTAGAATTTATTTTACCTTCAATAGCATTTTCAGTTTTGAAACAAAGGGTGCACAAAATATCCATTTCATCATCTTTACTAGCATGGCCACAGAAGGTATGAATTTTTTGACGACATTTTTTGCATGCAAGTGCATCACTTGTTTCCTTTAAACACACACAACAGGTATCAGAAACGGAAATCTCTTCAGTAAGCATGTCTTCATCGTGTTGGTTTACTCCACTAACGACTATAATCTCATCTTGCGTAATCTGATTAGTTTCACCTTTTTCCATTGTTTTGACGCTTTCTATTACTTTTTCTAGCTGCTCCTCTGTATTTATGTCTTTTAATTCTGGTAGAAAAGAAAGCCCTACTTTAGGTTTGCAGCCAAAAAGAGCTTCGTATGGTGTTCTTTTGATCCCAGAATGATAAGCTCTATTTTTCATAAATTGAACGAAACGTAGTCCTTCACTCCAGCGGTCAGATTTGTTGTCCTGCATCCAAGTACAGAGCATATTTTCGATATCTTGATTAGCTCTTTCGACACTACCCTGGCTTTGTGAATGGCGAGGCTTCCCATGGACGATCTTCAGTGCTGGCCAAAACTCCTTCAAGCTGGTCACCACATTATTCGCAAATTCCCTACCATTGTCAGACTGTAATATAGACGGCGCTCCAAGCAACGAGAATATGTCCACTAGGTTGTAGGCTACTTCTTCAGCTCTTTTCGACGTTAGAGACTTAAGAATCACAAATTTTGTGAGATGATCTTGGTACACCATAATAAATTTGTATTCTCTATCTGGCTGAGACTGAAAGTCAATAAGATCTACTTGACAACGGGAATTAAATTCGGAAAAAATCATAGGTTTCACAACAATGCCCTTTTTAATACCTTTCTGTTTTTTCTGGCAAGGTTCACAAAGGTGGATGTACAGTTCAATATCATGACGTGTAACATTTTTGTATTTGATTGAAAGTTCTTTCAACATTCTATCACGTCCTCCGTGTCCAATAGCCAAATGAGCTTCATGAAGTACGTGAAATAACTCTGAGTCCGTGACGTAATACTGTATAGTACTGACGCCTTCTTTAACAGGATAAATGAGTTTACTTTTGTTTTCTACAATCATCACATCATAGCGATTCAGCAACCAATAGTCCCTGGGTTCCTTCTTAGTAGTCATTTTGGCTTTTTGTACATCATTTATTAACTTCTGGTAAGTAGTTTCGGTTAAGAAAATACTGTTTTTTGCAGCATTAACTCGAATTTTGCACAGTTCATCGTCGAATCGTTGTTTCATGTCTATAGACCATGACACCTTCTCCAACACTACAGCTTGCTCCTCCATTTTCATGGACCACAGTAAAAAACTAATTTTTTGTTGAACAAATTTAAGTAAAATTGCGTATTTTGACACTCCCGAACAAACCGCAAAGTGCAACTGACAAATTCTAAGCCTGAGCCGCTCGTTAAAAGTCACGTGCCTTGCCACGTGATATTTGAAACGAAACGGAGATGTATTTCATACTTTGCCGGTTTCTCATTTGGCATTCTATAGAATGCCTAGGAAATCTGTAAAATATAAATCGTTTCATAGATTGCCGGCTAGTTTTAGGCATTATATACAATGCCTAGGCATTCTATAGAATGCCGGATTTCAAACTTTGCCGGTAACATATATATTATATTAACAATATATTAAAATTGTTAAATATAAAGTATCTTCTTTTAGCTTATTTTGCATATCATAATAACATGTTTTGATTTTCACATGACTAGATTAAATCATATATTAATCTAATAATTTTTATTTGATGATGATGATATTTTATTAACAATTGGCTTGGCTTAATTTAGTTTTACTAGAGTAAAATATATGTATATTAATTTTTCATGTTTTCTTCTAGGAGCAAATGTTTTTTCAACTTAGCAATGAGTCATCATCAGTTTTATGTGAAATTAAAATCCCGAGTTAAAGCTTCAGAAATATTTTGTGAAGGTAATTATATAAATTAAAATATGTTAATGATCATTATGTAAGAGAGTGTAAATTTGTAAACACTAGCAGCATTGTCTTATATTTTATTATATTAAAATATACTTTATTGTTATTTTTTAAATATTAAAGTTTAACTGAAATTGTTTCTTTTTGAAAATTCTTAATTTATTTCTTCGTAATGTTTTAATTTTCTGAGATTCTAATATTCTAAAATAAAAGACAAAACAATTGTAACTTTGTATAAATCTCTTCAAAGTCTTGACTTTGCTAATAATAAAGAAAGTGATATTTTTTTTAATTTATCATCTAAAATCAAAAGTCAAAATCATGCTAAAAATATATTGTATACACAGATACAATAGCAACTAAATGTATTTAAACTAATCTAAAAATTTTTGGAAATAAATTTTAAGAACATTTATGTAACAAATATTATTTTTCAACACTAAATAATAATTTATAAATAAATATGCCTGGCACTGCCTGGGCAAAAGTAAGAATAACAAACATTAAAATGTAAGCCATAGTAAGAGTTTGATTATTTTAGTCTACCATTGTCATGTTCATTGTGATAATCAGATGGTATGGAATCGTATAATTTCATTCATCAGGTAGACAGGAATTGATGTTTTTAAATAGAAAAAAGTCATTGATTTCGATCTGCATTAGAAGATAATTTGAGACGTACAAGTTATTTGTAATGTTAACTCTAACATTCCATTCAAAAGCAAATATGAAATGGTAATCAGCCAACCAATTAAATTTCAAAAAAAATGGATCAATTATTAAACTCAACAGCTTTGAAAATTCCTAAAAAGGTAGTTGAAGTTAATTCAATCAAAAGTAGTTGTTAACGTCCTCCTGAATGAGAGGAGGTCCTTAAAAAGCTTCATTGCATTTACTCAAACAAGGTCAAAATGTATAAAGAACAAAGTAAAAAACTTACAAACATTTTTATTTATATATTTAGATATGTAATTGTGTCAGTCATATAAATTCTTACAATTGATAATTTTTTCTTTGTGTGTTTAGATTATGAAACTGATGCTGCCACTAATGAGTCGAGTGATATTGCTGACACAGAAGCTTCGTTAGAAACTGGATATGATTTTCAGCTGGATTCTCCGCAGCAACAAGTTCTTTCTTGGCAGCAGTTCACAAAAGGTGCCAAATATCTAGGAAGGTAACATAGAAATTTTAAAAATAAATTTTAGCATTTAATTTCCTATTTAATTATTAAATAAGTAAAAATACTTAAGTAATAATTTTAAAATCAGTAAATAATTATTTTAATTATAATTTATTTAACAACTAAACAGGGCAATAGCATGTTAATTTTGGAAATGAATAAACAGTCTGAAAATGATCAGTTCTAAAATAAAATAATTTTGTTTTGAATTTTCGTGATCAATAAGGAATTTATGTCAAAAAGTTTCGTACTTTTAGTCTTTTACACTCTAGAATTAAATTACTTTGCTTTTGATTTTCCTCAAAAGTTATAAAATATATGTTATTCTAGATAAGGTTACGTGAAACAAAAAACTTAATTTTTTAATGTTATTTAAAATTGTAACTTTATACAAATATTTGAAATTATTGTGTAAGGTAAGTTCATTTTTAATTATGGCTCACTCTATGTGATAAATATTGAAATAACATTTAAATTTTATTAGGATATCTCAGGCTAGAGTAGTAGTTAATTAGTGAAATTTTCATTATTGTATGAGATAAATTATAGACATTTAAAGCATTGTTGACAAGACTATGTCTTGTTTATAAAATTGCAGTGCCATAATGGGTACATACCTTAGAGGTAAAAGGGGGACATGTCAGGAGTTTCAATTTGGCACAGAGTATTAGGTGCCCAAATCATGCACATATAATAAAATATCAGACTTGTAGGTACTCAGGGGACCGTGAACCGAGTCAAATTAAAATACAAAATGGCAACATCTTTCTACAAACAGGCAAGAGTGCATGCATATATCATTGGGAAGTTTGAAATGTGAACATTGCGAAATCGTATTTTGACAAACGAATCTTTGAAAAAACCCATTTACCTCTCTGGTTACGACCTGCAGACCTTGTCCAGTTGGCCCAAAATATCTTGTTTCAGCATCAGAACATTTTTGAAACTAGATGGCACTAGTCTTTATAATTTTATATTAAAAGTAACTTCCAAAATATAATTTTTTTTTTTTTGTTTTTACATTTATTAATATAATTATTTTGTTTGTGCAAAATAAAAAAGTAATTTCGGACAATACAATAGCCACAATCATTCTTTTCAAAAACAGGAAATTTTCATTAGGCAGTGACAAAAATTCAACCTGGGGCAACACGCAACAGATAGAAATTTTGACATTGCATAGGTTAATTTCACCGAAAATGCCTCGTGGTCGTGGCCATGGCAGGCGAAGTTTGAACGACTGCATCGAGCCCCGAGTCTCTGAGACATAGTCTTGTCCCAAAAATTGGTCTTGCCATTTTACTTGTTTATCTTTAGATTATATAATTTCAATTAATTCTAGACCCTCACTAGTTAAACTATACAAAGTAATTGGTAGAAGTTAAAGTGTATGTTTCCTATTATTTACAAGTACATTGCCATTTTACACTCATCATAATGATAAAACTATATGCATGCACTTTAATTTTTTAATTGTTACAGTGATTTCAAAATAATACTAATCAAAAACATTTATTATGGAGTATGATATAAAATTCATTACTTAATGATTGATGAAAAAGTTATATATCTGAACTGGAAATCAAAATCTACTAAGAATTGAATTATTTAAAAATTTTTTTACAAATTAATAACAAATAAAAAACTTAAGTAAAGAAAAGAAAAATTAATAAGTGCAATGCAAAGAAATGGTATACATTTAACTAAATTTTATTATATAAATCATATTTTCAAGTATGTTAATAAATTCCTCATATTGTATATTAAATTATATTATATTCAAAATATATAAATAATTTTTTAAGTAATTAAGATTAATAAGAAATATTAATTTAAAAATGTTCCTAATTTAACATGTTGACTGCCAACTATGAATTATCTTGTAGTTGGCAATCAAACAACAGGCATCACATACAAGATAACTCATATACAGGGTGTATCAGAATGACGTTTTAAAAATTTGGGGTATTGTAGAGGATGAAATTTTGAACATTTTGATATAAGGAACCTATAGCCGGAAATTTGAACTAAAGAGTCTACAGCAGTAGGAAGTGCATTGTCCACACTTCACCAAGGGAAGTGCTAGCTACCCTTCCGTCCATTGATGTCATGTTATTGCTGTGGATGGAAGACTGTAAACACACAACTACAGTGATCTAACTGAGCCTGTGTATAGGACGTTGTGTACTTAGTACTTGTCGTTCTTAGGTCACCCCTTGCATCCACTGGCTCTGTGCTGTAAACACACAGCTAGTCAATGTGAGTCAGTGTACAGTTGTCTGCTTATCGTGCTTCACGTACTGTGGATATGTTCTGGCGTCGTGGAGGGTAACTACACATTTGGAGAACTTGCTGATATGCATTTGTGTTATGATGAAGCTCGAGAGAATGCCATTGCTCATACTGACCGCATAGAATCTTTATATCACATTTCTGGCTATAGGTTCCTTATATCAAAACATTCAAAATTTCATCCTCTACAATCCCCCAAATTTTTAAAACGTTGTTCTGATACACTCTGTATGTTGTCTGTCAGGTTTTGCCAGATACAACTATTCCCATAGTAAGTAGTTGTTATAACTGATTAGTGGAAATCAGGAATGAGAATGATACATTGATTGGGCATTATAGAAAACACTATAAAGAAGCTTAAAATATGATAAGAGTTTCCTGTTTTGATTGCCAGATATGAATATTTTCATAGTAAATATACTACCAGAATGGCTAATTGTGTCTGGAATATGAATGACTAATCAATTGGTGTCATAAAAGAAAAAGTTTATAGAAAAAATATTGAGAAACATTAAAAAATAAAAACACATATTTATATTACCCAAATTATCTTGTAGTTGTATCTACAAAGGAAAAGTTGCTTCACACATCCACTACGAGATAATTTTTTTGCTAAATATTAAATATTACTTACAATTATATAGATACTTAAAAATAAATATAAAAATTTAAAACAGCAAATAAATGTTACATAATCAAAATGGTGCCCAGAAGATGTTTGTGCAAAATGCTTGTGGCAGGTAACGTGTTAAACATATTGCTATATTTATAGTTAATGTTTTCTGTTGACAATAATGTTTTTACTTATATGTTAAAAACAAACATTTTAAATTATGTTTTCTAGTTTGGTAAATTTAAGAAGCACACCAAGGAGTTCGGGTAACAAAAAGAAAGGAAAGAAACCTGTGTCAATAAAACCTCTTGTGCTAACAAAATACCAAAAAGAGGTTATCTCAGGTATGGTTGATCCCACCAAACCCATCATAAAATCTGCTTCTGCTCCCGATAATGTTTTAAATGAAGATTTTGAAAATGAACAAGACATTTTTGGTAAGAAATTTATCATATTTATGATTTCTGAGTCATAAACATCTTGTATTATAATAAATATATGATGTTTATTTAATACAGTGGAAGCTCATTATAACAAACCTTATAATAATGAATTTTTAGAATTTTCTGACTAAACCTCCACAGGAATCCTTGACAAAATTTTTCAGTTGTACAAAACATACAGTATTTACAACAAACTTTCAGTTTAACATTTTTTTTCATTGCATTAGAATTTCTAGTTTTCTCTCTACTACAGCAATTTCATTACATCTTCTTTCTCTCTTCATCTTCTTTCTTCACTATTATCTTTGAACTGGTAAGCAACTTTACCCAAGTAGACAGATGAGTGCAGAAACAACTAATAACTTGCAGATTTACTAACTTCAACAAGAGCCACAAGATGTCATAGGCACAGGTGTAAAGAAGGTCATTTATGTCTTATTTAAATTTATTTTCCTTATTCTTTACTTAAGGTACCAAGGGTATGATGGTACAATGTGACATCTGTCACATTGTACCATCATACCCTTGGTACCTTAAGAGAGAGAGGGAAATGTAGCTAGGTTCCTGATCATTCTTTTCTGGTATAGGAAACCAAAGCATAAAAAGAATAAGATTTGGAGATGTGAATTAAATTGAACTAAACTACCTCATTCACAGGAAATAAGTAAAAAAACATTATAAATAACATATATAACTATTTTTGTTTTATGTGTCATGATGATTTACATACATTTTTCATTACAATGAACTTTATGTTTAACAAACATTATTGGGGATCTGTTTTGTTTGCTTTGATGAGATTCCACTATTCTTCTATAATAATAATCAAAATTTAAATAAGCAGATAATAGATCTTTTTAGTGTTTTGAATTTTTTATTCTCTTTATAGAACAATATTTGTATAAAATTGTTATTGAACTAAAAAATAATATTTAGAAAGTTATATGCTTCATTGCTGTAGTTGAATAAATATTGCAAATATATTGGCAGTTGTCAAATAAGATTCACTCAGAAGGAAATTTTGAAACATTACACCAATTGCTATATTATTGTTTTGATAATTTGGTACTGTTTTGTTTGTTTAATATGGTATATGAAATTTTTTGTTTCTTAATCTTCACTCCCTATTAGTGAATATTTTATATATATGTTACTGTAAATGACCGATATCTGGCGAATGTCAACATTCTCCGGTGAATGTCAGCATTCACACAGTCGTTTTGTGTATGTTCGAAATATTTGCTAAATATCATTATTTCTCACTTACACCAGCAAACGTTGACATTCAGCATGCACTGATGGTGAATGTTAAATAAAAATATTTTTATTACGTTAAGACAAAAATGCAACTTTTTAATATGTCAAAATAGGAGAAAGCTTAAGTAACAGCACATGTAAATAAACTGTTGAACCTAAAACGACAGTACATTCTAAATCATTAAAGAAAATAATACAATAATAAACTTACGCATAAATTATGTGATTAACGTTATACAATCTTATTTATTGCAACAACTTAAATTGTTATGGCACTTTGAATTACACAACAGTCCCTTGCTTTTACAACTACATTTATTCGCGGAACACTTCTTTTTGCAATGACAGCGTGTATAGCCTTGCCCTCCACTTTTCGAATTAGCTGCAGCTGCTTCTCTCAGCGATATTTCTTGAGAAGAAATCTCATCTATGGAAAGTAACTTTTCTTTACAAATTACGAACTGATCATGGGTATAAAGCTGCTTGAGGGTACCATTTTTGTTTGCTAATTTATAAAAGTCAGAATCTTCTATTCCAACAACAACCGCCAACACATTTTTGGCATCTGTACGGCCATGGTCAACATCAGGGACTTGTATTTGTACGGTATCACCAATTTGAGCAGAAGGAAACAGTGAAGAATTTGGTGACAGACTGTCGCCTCTCTGTCGACATCGGCTTCTGGGATGTCGTTTCGACCTCCACCAAAGCTTATCTGTGCTTGTCGACATACACCGGCAATTGTTCGAATGTATAATAATATAACCAAATATTTGGTCTTTCACCAACCTATTTTGTATGTGTCGACATTCTCTAATTTCGGTCTTTCACAGTTATATATTATATACATATATATGTCAGTTACTTAGAAGATGATGATGATAATAATAATAATAATGAGAATTAGAATCAAATTTAGATCCATATTATTTACCTTATATTATTTAGGAAACGTGCATAAAAGGAGTGTAAAAATAAGTCTAAACTGATTTTGTTCTATTAGAAAAGAATTTATTCCCTTTATAAACATTAATATATGCTAAATTTAGAAATTGAAACTAGAAATCTCTGATAGTTTTCAGTTTTTGCTTAATTTATAGTTTTTATTTATATACTAGATGCAAGGACCCGCTTCGCTGGGCAAAAAGTAACGATAATGAAGATTAAGATAATTACATTATAGCCCATCTTACCCGTTTTCACAGAATGCAAGAATTAGGTCCCCCATTTCCAGACTAATTAGAGAACTTTCACGTCCAGTCAAACGAACTATTTTCAATTTGATCAATTTTCTGGAACGTTTACAATCGTTCTATAATCGAACCAATTCGAATTCGAACAAATTTGAATATTGTTCGAAATTCGAACATAACATTCGAAATAGAAAACCACTTTCAGCCCCATATCTCCCGCACCCTTATAGCTATCAAGACGCAACCACCATAGTGCACAAATGGAGACTTGGGGCTACCACCACATACAAACAGCATTTATGTGCGATGTGTAGTTTTTGCAGAAAAGTGAAATATAGGGTCACACACGTCCATTTATATATATATATCTTATTTTTATAGATTAATATGGGTTGTGAAAACAGTAATTTTTTAAAATCAGCCTTCCATTGACATTACTTTATTTTATTGATATATACCAGGGGTGGGCAAGCAAGGGTTCAGTGGGAGCTGAAATGTAGGTTTTGCAAAATACATGGGAGCAGCAGTTCTGTACATTTTTATTCTGTATTGCGATTTTATTATATAATATAATTATAGTTCTGTAAAACTATTTTTTTGTCTAAACTTGGATTTACTGAGATTCAACAGTATATACCAGGGGTGGGCAAGCAAGCGTTCAGTGGGAGCCGAATTGTAGGTTTTGCAAAATGCATGAAAGCTGCAGTTCTGTACTTTTTTATTCTGTATTGCGATTTTATTATATAATATAAATATAATATAAAACAAATATTGAATTTTTTAATAAACATATTTTCACAAAATTGTGGAAATAAAATTGTAAAAATAATAATAAAAAGCAGAAATTAACACTTTCAGTAAGAGCTGAAAGTGTTACTCAAATGTAACTCAAAAAGAGCCACATTTGCCCATGTCTGATATATACTCTTTGTAAAACTGATTTTGTGCTGCCCATAAAGAAAAATAAGTAAATAAACTACAAGAATTTTTAAAAAATGCATAGATTTAGTTTCACTGTTGTTGGGAAATGTAATTTTTAAAATCATTTATTGGAAAATATTGACTGTAGTTACCATATTTCCTCAATTAAATCCTGGATACAAATAAACCCTAGGGAATGAAGATGCTGTTAAAAAGAAACTCCAAGGTGAAAAGCATGGAAAACATCTAGAAATACTATATTTTATAAGATAGTTTAGTGACAGTTTTGTTTTACTCTTTCCATCCTGTGATCAGTAAGAGGACCTTTTTTCAAGCCTATTGCAGATTTAGCCAGACTCACAATGGAATGACTGGATTAGGGTTTCTCATTTCCTGGTCTTTTGCTTGTCCCGGGATCCCGGGATAAAAGTGAACTGTTTCCCGGGATCCCGGGAAATCCCGGGATAGAATTAGTTATTTTTAAGGTATACAAAATATCTTGAAATCAAATGATATAATTATTTTCCATTTTTTAAAGTAATTTTAAAGTTCTGTAACCTCCAAAATCATATTAATAATGCTGTGTAAGGTCTATAGGCCTATAATAAAAATTACCTTTAAATAACGTAGAAATTTTCACAAATAGAAAAAAATTAATTAAAGTTTGCTGGAAACTGCATACAACAACAACAAAAAAAAATTTTTTGAATTGAGTTAAAAATTAAAAAAAATGAACTTCTAATTTAGAAGGTAATTTTCGTTTTTTAAATAAAATATAATACAAAATATTGCAAACTTTTATAAGATTTTAAAAAGCAAAGATGGTCAATACTCCGATAACTCACTCTAATTCTTATTTTAGTAATGAAAAGTCTTGCCACCGAGAATGCCCTTTCCGATTCAATTGATGTGATTGGAATAGTGTTTAATGCATTTAAGAGAAGACAGATATTATGTGTTTTTTCACCTGTAGCCTGGAAGCTTTCGAGTTCGTTTTCGAGATTGTAGTACTTCTTTCGCTCTCTAGTATTCTTGATTTGTCTACCTTGGCTGCTTTAATAGCGGCATCAAGCTTAGAGCTCGATAATTCGGCAATTCATTTGGCTTTAATAATCAGGTTTATGAAGAAAAACTTCATACTTGCAGACTTTGTACTCGTTTGTATCCTTGCCCAATTTGCACAATCTGGCGTCAGGCATTTATTGAAGCTACTGGGCATGGTTAAAACTCAAGACAGCGTAAGCACAATTATTCCAGATATTACAGGTTCCGACAAGTAAAGAATTTTTATAGTCATGCCACAAATAAGCTATATATTGATTATTGACCATTTGTGACATGCTATAACGAGCAAAAATTTAAAAAAAAACTAATAGGTAGGTTTAAAATTAATAAATACAAATGTATTTTGACAGTGAATGAGTTAATTATGCTTTCTATTTGCAAAATTCCTCAACCTTAACACAAAATAAGAAAAAAAATGAATTTTTAAGAAATTTGCGGGATTTCCCGGGATCCCGGAATCCCGTTGAAACCCTAGACTGGATAGTGAGGAATAGAGCCTGACATATCTGGACAGACCGACCAGTCACAAAAAATTCCTGGGATTTTTTAGGCTCTCTTGGATTTGATCCCAAGTCCCCAGAGCGATAAGTTGACATCTTAACTGCTTCAGCCATCCCACTGAAATGACGATTTTGAACTATGTTTAAATTATGTTTTGTCACCATTCAAAATTAAAGTGATTATCTCATCATACTGTGGTGTTGGAATAAAAATGGCCCACATAAGAAAGTTAACCAGTTAGAATTTGTGAATTCAAAAATCAGATATCAAGATCTAAAGTGATCAATTTTATCAAATTTATTTTTTAAACTAAATGAAACCAATGATTGCATCTTAATTTTTCTACAGGTTACGATCCTAACATAAAATAAACATTTTGTAAAATAATTATTATATTTATATATAGCTGGAAAAATTAAACTTTCCCATGTTGATTTCATTAATACATAGTTTCATACATTCTTTCAAGATGTTATATATAAGAATAAAGTCATTTGAAATACGTTTTATGAATCAATGCAGTTCATAAAATGCATGTAATACTTTACAGTGAAACATTTTCTCAATAGAAAAAAGTGATTGAGATATACACCAGATTTGTAGATTTACAATGGATTATAAATAATATGATTATATTTTTATGAATCTTGGTGTAAAAAAAATTGTTCAATACTGTATTCTAAAACTTAAAATAATTAGCAGGAAAAAATTTCCACATTTACTGATAGGAAAGTTTGGAAATACATAAGCATCATATTCCAATAGTTTTAAGTGATTTTGACTAATTTATTTAGAAAAAATTTTTATACATTTGAAAATTATATAAATACAGGCAAACATTCTCCATTTAATATGTTTTGTGTATCTGAAAATCTGACTTTTTTCATGAGAAGAGAGTATTTATATCATTTTAAATGGGAAAAATAATATTTAACAATGACAATCTTAAAGTGTAACTAAAACACAGTAAAGTGCTTGTACTGTACATATGTTATTCTGTATACAATAACACACACAGTCTGCACATGATGCCATAAGTATTATGCTGGATGACACTTTATGTAATTTTCAAAATATTTATCATTCTGATATTCTACTAATTGTATTTGGAATGTAACTTGAGACTTTCATTATAAATAATTTTGTTAAAAATGTATGAACTTTTGGGACTTAAATATGAATTTTATCCTACCTAAACAGTGACCTAAAAATATTACATCAATAGATGTGTGTTCTATAAAGTTTTGGGTATTAAAAACTTTTTGCTAGGATAAAGTTAACTGGGAAAGAGATTCTAGAGTTATGCCTATATACAATAATGATGTAAAAATTAATTTTTTTTATTGAAAAATCAAATGTGTGTGAAAGGTTTTAACTCCTGTCAATAAATTGATTAAAATTATACTAAAATACAATAAGACCCCGCTTAACGTGCTAAATGAAACAACGTTAAATGATGTTATTTTAACATAGAGTAAATAGGGATAGGGGAACACGCGACCAAAAATAAAAAATTTTACTTTAATTTTAAATTATTTTTATATTAATATTAATTTGCATAATAATATATGTTAAATAACACATAAACATATGCACATAGAAATGTATAATAATATATTAATTAGTTCATTTTTCTATATTAATCATTTTTTGTGACGAAGGTCCTGACTTTTCTGAAATTCTTGTTTTTTTGCAATAAAGTTGTGAAGTTTCATTTGTGGCTTTTTTCTTTCCTTAAGCAAATGTTGGTAGCAGAAGATCACATTCAAAACACCTTGTTTTGCTTTTGCACTCCTTGCAAAATCTAGATCATTCACTACAATTTGATTAATGATTTCGGTTATTATACCAAACTTTTACTAAGGAAATCTGTAGAGAAATTTTTTGGGTTCTTCATTTTCAGAATCTCTATTTTCCAATTCTGCATGAATTCCTTGTTCTGCCAGTTCTTGAAGATCGTCATTGATAAGACTCTCGCCAGAAACCTGCGGTAACTCCTCAATATCCTGCTCGTCTACATCTCCTAGTCCTGCTATATCGATTAGGTTGAGTTAGATCAACCTAACGATACAGCAATAGGCTGTTCTTGTTGAGAATTCTTGGATACCTTCAGCCATAACTTTTTCCACATTTCGTTCGTGCATTTAACAGTTAATTCTTGCCAAGCTAAGCCAATATTGCCTATGACATCCAAGATGTTATATTTTTTCGAAAATTGTACCAAACAAACAGATTTAAAGAAAGTACACCTTTTTGCCACCTTTTTCTGATTATTTTGTGTTCATAAATAATTGTATTATGTATGAATCAATAAAACGCTGCAATAATTGAAACCAGTGTAAATTTTGAGCTTTTTTTTTAGGCTTCGAGCAGGCGGCATTATATCAAATCAGCATTAAGCAGGACTTTACTGTATTAGAATAAAAGAGAATTATTTTGATACAGCTAACTAGCAGACATCAGAAAATAGTATTTGTTAAAGAAATGATTTTAAGTTTGTGTAAAAAGTCTTTTTATGTTAGTAAAACACCTAAAAATTGTTTTATATAAAACTCTCTGAAATTCTACTATGTAATAAATTGTATATCTTTATTTCTAATTCAAAACAAAGCAGAAAGGTATAGTATTAGCTAATTTAAATGTTTTATTTAATTTACAATAGGTATATTGCCTCCCCAAACAAAAATTCCAGAGATAAAAGAAATAATAACAAATATATTAAAAGATACAATAGAAAATAAACACAAAAAAAAGATATTATTAACTGACACAAATTGCATTTAACAGTTACTTTTGGTCTGATTTAAAGGCTTTCATTAGATTCTTTCACATTATTCTGTTCCGAACATAATTTAAAATATTAAACTTTTTAAAACATACTGATGCAATATTAACAGAAAGAGTTTTGTTTTAGCTGCTTGAATCAAAAATGAATTTAACTAGTAAAACTCTGTTCAGTTTAAAATCTAGTAATAGGGCAAAAAGTGCTTAAGATGCAGTTTGCATCAGTTAGTAAAGATATCTAATGCTTTGTTTTTAAATTTTCAAGAATTGATCAATGATATGTTGAGAAATTAATTCATTCATGTAGAGGACGTGGTTGCTGTATCTTGAATGCAGTGTGTAGCGTCTGTGTAATCCAAAACGAGTTGGTAGACGAACGGACAGCAATTGGTTAGAAAACGTACTTTTTATTTAAAAAATTCCTAATTCATATGCATTTCGGGTTGGCTTAAATGCCCAACCCCTCTTCAGTGCTGTTAAGGTTACACAAAAAAATATAATTTAAGGTTAGTTTTACGGTATTGGTTAGTAGGAACATAACTAAAAACGCGAGGTGATGATAACATAAAATTGCTTACTTGACATATAATGGTACAGCATAGATGTATTTTACAAAAATTTTTT
>NW_019384314.1:488634-604483 GCF_000671375.1 Centruroides sculpturatus | reverse complement strand
AAAATATATTTAAGAGTTTACAACCACTGTGCTGGGTGAGACGTTGTTGAAACAAAAAAAGTTATGCATTCCATCACGTACATAAACAGTGTCGTAATTTGCCAAGTGCAAATCAGCAAATTCGTAAAATTTTTGTTTATTTTCAACAATCCGGATAATCGAAAATCCGGATAATAGAGGTCCGGATAATCGAGGTTCTACTGTATTTGAAAACATTTCCTTTTCACCTAAAAATAAAATATGTTTAGAGGTTTATGACTTTGTGAAACTTCTTTTTTTTTTTTTGAGTTTATGCCATTGAAATAAATAAATAAATAAAATTAAATTAAAAAATTTGTTGGTTTTGTTTACACATTTATTGGGCCACATGCAGCCCACGGGTTGGACACCCCTGATCTAATACATCTAATATATATAATAATAATCTTTGGTTTAAAGTTTTCATTAAAGATTCGGATTTAAAATTTACAGAAACAAACACATTTTAAAAAATATTACAATTGTTTAAAACAAAAATTTTATTAATAAAACACTGGGAAAATTATTTATTTAATAATTTATTTTGAATTTTTAAAACTTATTTTTAATTGTATATTGTTTAGGAGAATCTCAGTCAAGTAATACAGCTTGGCACAGACGACAGGAATTATGCCAACTTTTAGAATTAGTTTTGTTAACTGATCTGGATTATGCTTTGGATAAGAAAGTTGAACAAGATCTTTGGAATTATGCTTTCAGAAATCCAATTTCAGCATTTCAAACAAAAGCCAAAGAACAGAAGGTATAACTTATTTTTTGTGTTAATTTTCAACATAATTTTTAAATTATCTATTGTTGTTATAGTATATTTTAAAATGTTTATTTGAATCTAAACTATTTAGATTGAAATTTGAATTAATAACTATTATTTTCCAAAATGTTTTCTGCCATTTTCAGGCACCATTTTCTTCATGAACTCTTTCCTTTGTGAATTTCATTAGAGTTTGAAACATCATTATTTTAGAGCATGTGCACCTAATGAAACTAGTGCACATGCTAGGAATTGTAGAAGCACTTGTTACTCATTTGATTTAACTTGTTTGACTTCACAAAATATTTTCTATTTACACATTACTATAATGACGTGGCTTTGCTTTTGTATTAAATTTACAAAGATCTAGCAATTCAACACAGTAATATGAGACAATTTACCATATGAAATATCTAAAAATAAATTAGCAAAAATCATTTCAAAATGATTTTGATTTTATAAATAATTGTTAAAAGTACAAGAACTAATATTACAGTAGAGCATCGATTATCCGACTCAATTGGGGACTCAGGTTGGTCGGNATAATATAAATTAAATAACACATAAACATATGCACATAGAAATGTATAATAATATATTAATTAGTTCATTTTTCTATATTAATCATTTTTTGTGACGAAGGTCCTGACTTTTCTGAAATTCTTGTTTTTTTGCAATAAAGTTGTGAAGTTTCATTTGTGGCTTTTTTCTTTCCTTAAGCAAATGTTGGTAGCAGAAGATCACATTCAAAACACCTTGTTTTGCTTTTGCACTCCTTGCAAAATCTAGATCATTCACTACAATTTGATTAATGATTTCGGTTATTATACCAAACTTTTACTAAGGAAATCTGTAGAGAAATTTTTTGGGTTCTTCATTTTCAGAATCTCTATTTTCCAATTCTGCATGAATTCCTTGTTCTGCCAGTTCTTGAAGATCGTCATTGATAAGACTCTCGCCAGAAACCTGCGGTAACTCCTCAATATCCTGCTCGTCTACATCTCCTAGTCCTGCTATATCGATTAGGTTGAGTTAGATCAACCTAACGATACAGCAATAGGCTGTTCTTGTTGAGAATTCTTGGATACCTTCAGCCATAACTTTTTCCACATTTCGTTCGTGCATTTAACAGTTAATTCTTGCCAAGCTAAGCCAATATTGCCTATGACATCCAAGATGTTATATTTTTTCGAAAATTGTACCAAACAAACAGATTTAAAGAAAGTACACCTTTTTGCCACCTTTTTCTGATTATTTTGTGTTCATAAATAATTGTATTATGTATGAATCAATAAAACGCTGCAATAATTGAAACCAGTGTAAATTTTGAGCTTTTTTTTTAGGCTTCGAGCAGGCGGCATTATATCAAATCAGCATTAAGCAGGACTTTACTGTATTAGAATAAAAGAGAATTATTTTGATACAGCTAACTAGCAGACATCAGAAAATAGTATTTGTTAAAGAAATGATTTTAAGTTTGTGTAAAAAGTCTTTTTATGTTAGTAAAACACCTAAAAATTGTTTTATATAAAACTCTCTGAAATTCTACTATGTAATAAATTGTATATCTTTATTTCTAATTCAAAACAAAGCAGAAAGGTATAGTATTAGCTAATTTAAATGTTTTATTTAATTTACAATAGGTATATTGCCTCCCCAAACAAAAATTCCAGAGATAAAAGAAATAATAACAAATATATTAAAAGATACAATAGAAAATAAACACAAAAAAAAGATATTATTAACTGACACAAATTGCATTTAACAGTTACTTTTGGTCTGATTTAAAGGCTTTCATTAGATTCTTTCACATTATTCTGTTCCGAACATAATTTAAAATATTAAACTTTTTAAAACATACTGATGCAATATTAACAGAAAGAGTTTTGTTTTAGCTGCTTGAATCAAAAATGAATTTAACTAGTAAAACTCTGTTCAGTTTAAAATCTAGTAATAGGGCAAAAAGTGCTTAAGATGCAGTTTGCATCAGTTAGTAAAGATATCTAATGCTTTGTTTTTAAATTTTCAAGAATTGATCAATGATATGTTGAGAAATTAATTCATTCATGTAGAGGACGTGGTTGCTGTATCTTGAATGCAGTGTGTAGCGTCTGTGTAATCCAAAACGAGTTGGTAGACGAACGGACAGCAATTGGTTAGAAAACGTACTTTTTATTTAAAAAATTCCTAATTCATATGCATTTCGGGTTGGCTTAAATGCCCAACCCCTCTTCAGTGCTGTTAAGGTTACACAAAAAAATATAATTTAAGGTTAGTTTTACGGTATTGGTTAGTAGGAACATAACTAAAAACGCGAGGTGATGACATAAAATTGCTTACTTGACATATAATGGTACAGCATAGATGTACATCTATGCTGTACATGTATGTACAGCATAGATGTACATCTATGCTGTACATGTATGTACATGTACATGTATCTATGCTGTAGATGTACATCTATGCTGTACCATTATATGTCAAGTAAGCAATTTTATGTTATCATCACCTCGCGTTTTTAGTTATGTTCCTACTAACCAATACCGTAAAACTAACCTTAAATTATATTTTTTTGTGTAACCTTAACAGCACTGAAGAGGGGTTGGGCATTTAAGCCAACCCGAAATGCATATGAATTAGGAATTTTTTAAATAAAAAGTACGTTTTCTAACCAATTGCTGTCCGTTCGTCTACCAACTCGTTTTGGATTACACAGACGCTACACACTAATTCATTAATGTTTGAATAATGAAAAATTTTAAAATACAAATGAAAAAGTAATATATTTATTTTGTATTAGTACTTATTTAAAACATCTTATAACTAAGTGAATGTTACCATCGAAGCTGATCGGTGATTGTAAAGAAATTTCTCAAGCAGACCTTCACATTCTTTAATAAGAATTAAGCAGAAGTGTCACACACATTTTAAGTTGATAAATTTGGTACCGTTCAGTTTATAATGAAATTTGTTTCTGTCCTAAATTAACTAGTGACATCTTTTGTATATCTGCCATCCTGTTTAGTGGAGACTGTCTTTTGGTATTTTGGCATTGTGCACTGTGTTGATTCATACTCTAAATTATCTTTTAGTGTTTCAACCACATTATAGTAAATAAATATAATTCTAAAGTAGTGTTTATATTTTATCTTTTGATGAAAGGTGGATGGATTCAATATCATTATTTAAGAATAAAGATAGTTCCATAAGAATTAATGAATATACTTTGTGTACTATTTTACTTAAATCCTGTTAAAAATGCTTTTATTTTTTTATCGTTACACATCCATTTATTAATGTTAGTGTTATAAATATTAATTGCTGTTTTCTCCTTACATTTGTGATAATTGGATGATCTTTAGGAATTTGGAAATTATAAATTTTTTTTTATAAATATTAACGGAAGTAATGATTTTGTTTTATGAAAATTATACCTAATATACAAATTTTGAGTTGGATGGATCCAGGAAGTGCCAATTAGCATTATCACCCAGGATTTTTTATTGCTAACATGAACTATATTATTTCTTTAAAATAAAGTTTATATTTTAATAATTTTATCATTACTTTTCAGTTTGTTACATTTTATGTTTTAAATTTATGTAGTTTATTTTAAAACCAAATCATTACAGAATTAAATCGGCTACATTACCACTACTAATAATTATTAAATTCCAAGTAAATTTGACACTAAAGGTAAGCATTAGGCACCATCCCTGATTAAATTTAATAAGAGGTAGTGCCTAATGCCTACCTCTAGTGCCAAATTACTTGGGATTTAATAATTATTAGTAGCAGTAACGTTGCCTGATTTAATCCAGTAATTATTTGACTTTAATATAATCATTGGGCTTTGAGATGTATATATGTGTAGTTTATTTTAAGTAATTATTAAAATATTGGAACTTTATATATAAAAGTTTTTTATTACGTTAATTAAAAATCACTCCTCAAGTTTTGCTCCCAAGAAATGCCATTGTTTTGAGAAATGATTCATCTGTTTGCTAAATGGATAATGAGTGTAAATAAAATATATTTTATAAACATTTTGGACTGTGTTAAGAGGTGTTAAATTTTAAATCTTGATTTTATGTAAATCCAATTAATAATATAGACCTTTTCTAATCAACCTTACACTAGTTATGCAGTGAAACAAATAGCATTTTCAATGATATGTGAAACAATAGCTCCAAAAGTTAAATTCTTTTATATACAGAAATTTTGCAGTTCATTTATGTATTATATATATATATATATATATGTCATTGTTTCATATTCATAGCAATGCTGTCAGTAAGAATGTTTTTTTATTGTTATGCAATACAAACTATGCATAAATAAGAATCAGTGTGATATTCTGGTGAACAAATATTCAATTTGATTCCAAACTGATAGTGTTAGATTAATATTGAATAAAAATATCAATGTATTGCTACAATTGAAGACTGATGGATATAGATATTTTATCTCTGATTTTTTTGGCAAAAGTGGTATTTTGGATGAAGAATCAGAAAGTAAGAAATTTAAACAAACAAAGCAATCTTCCTAACTATTTATAAGCCAAATTATTGATCATTGTAAAGATTCTTTGCATTACTCAAGGTATAGTTTTTTGTCTTTTAACAAACTGTGATTAGTGACATTGCAACAAAATTTCACAGATATTGACATAGTAAAAAGTATGTATCAAGTCTTAAGTTATTTTTCCCAAACTGTTACTATATCACTCCAATAATTCTATAATTTGATTTACTTTTGGATTCCATAAAGGAGAAATCAATGTAGTGATTATTGATTTAATAAGTAAAGTAAAAAAAAAAATAGAATATGACACTAATGAATGGGCCACATTGGTCATATTCTTGTTAAAGCATCAACTGTAACCTTAATAAATTTATATTTAAGCAATTACTATTAAACCAAAGAAATCTTTTTTATTGCAGAATAATTTGTTCTTATGAATTTATAAAATATACAAATGATTTATTAGTTGTGCAAATAGTCTACATAAGTGCGGAGCAAACTTAAGTCCCATATCTAGTTCTACGATAATTGTTTTCTAGTGAAAATAACATACAGAATTATTCTTATAAGATATAATAATCAGTAATTAAGTTATTCACGCTGCAGAAAGATGTTAGATAATTTTAAGAAAATGTTTTTAGTAAAGTGCTTTACATGACATGTAATGGAATGAAACTGGTTCTAAATTAATAAAGTAATTTTGATCCACAACCATTTCAAATAGAGAATAACAAAGAACAATCTTTTACCGTGACTAATGATTGCATACTTAAAAGTTGGAAAAATTTTAAGGATGCTATTGATGCAAAAGTTATTATTTTTTTTTTATTCATGTGCTCCCTGAAATTTATTTATCCTTGCTGAGGCTTTAGTAACTTGCTAGGCCTTGGCACATTGCATCTAGCTGTAACCACCACAAATACATGAAATTGGTTGTATCTACAAGAAAACAAAGGATATAGATGACAAAATGTTTACATTCTGTTTAAAGTAAAACAATTTGAATAACTTTATTGAGTGTTTTTAATTCCAAATTAGAACTAAACAGTAGCAAGATATTTAAATTTCAATTCTATAAGTCATACAAAACAATGATCCAAACAGAAAACTGACACTAAATAACACAAATAATCCCTTATTTGTCAAATGTACAACAGTACTTATAATTTTAACAGCATTTAAAAGAATTTGAAATACTTTTTAAGTATTTTTCCTGCTTTTATTTATTTCTTTTTTTCTTATTTTTTGAAGTAACAAAAAAATATTCAGTTTAAGATTCCAGTATCTTGTTATTGCTTTTTCATATCCTGTTATGTTTAATTCAAATTTTCATTACATTAATGCATACAAAAATGATATTTTATTCATAAAAATTAAATTGATAAAGTAATATTGTGAAAACTGCGATAGATAAACGCGAAATTGTGAATGTACATGCCATAAAATGCATAAAATGCAGATAAGAATTGTCTTAGGATGAAGCTTTTATCGGAGAAAATGTAATTTTTCTTTCTTAAAAACGTTAGATTTGAAGGAAAACTTGATCAAAAAATTAATAGAAGCGTTATTTTTTACGATTCGAAGATAAGAACATTAAAGAATGAAGCGATAAATATATTCACAAAACACGAATTTTGGCAGATAAGCTGCGGTATGCCGTTCTTCCTTTGTTTATAACAGCATTTTTCTTTATGAATCTCCAGAAAATCGCTTAAATTTTATTATTTTTATTTATAAAATAATCAAAATTTAAATTTTGTTTGGGTTTTACAACAAGAAATTAATTAGTAAATGTACAGTACATTGTTGTCAAAGAATTGCTTCAAAGATAATCCATTTTTGCTTTTTTCTTATCTTTGAATACATTTTTTATTGTTCCTAAAGGAATAATTTAAAAAATTAAAAATATCCGCATCCATCCAAAAACATCGTGTTTACATTAAAGTAGGCATTAATGTCAATGCTAATTTTCTCAGGCTTAATTACAATGGGAAACGATTGAGTGAATCTGTGGATCGACGACGTTTCGGGGATTATATAAAAAAAACCGATCCCTTCCTAACAAATCTTGTTAACCGGGCACATACTTTGGATGTTTCGAGACGTTATTGAGCATTTTTATAATGTTAGAATGAGGAGAGGGGACATAAACGACCTGTAGAATGCAAGAAACGTTGCCATACGAGGTGCCACGGCACCGATCGAAGATAGTAATATAAGAGGAATTTCGGTTTCTTCCATCGATCCGCAGCTTGTAGAGATGCGTTTTAAGAATTCTGAGTACAAAATCGCGGGAGCTGAGTTAAATACTTTATAATTCACGTAATTTTACTTTTGATTCCAAGATCTAACTAGTCGGAGGTGGCGTATATCTTCTGCCTACGCCCGACTTCATTCCAATTATGTTGTAGTTTCGTGCCATTGCGGTCAACAGCTGAGCGACTGAAGCGAATCTTAGCGACGCGATCGTCCTCATTAGATAAGGGTGAAGTGTGGTTTGACATCGTACTGACGTAATCGTTTCTACGTAATGTGGAAAAATCCGTGAAGATCGTTGTATCTATATTGGCATACCCAAAATCGTGAAGATTAGCGCCGAAAAACGCAAATTGGCGAGGTGTTTTTTTAATTTGTGATGAGAGTCCTTATACAAAAATTACACGGTGAATTGTTTTTTGAAGGTGTGGGTAAATTCCGACAGCGTTTTCTACGTTTGCAATGCGCAGAACCTTCATACGTGTTGCATCAACTGTTAGACGAGCCGAAGTTATTTGACAGAAGAGCGGATTTTCTTATATTTTTTATAGCAAACTTTAGTAGGGGGGAGAGTTTTAAAATCACTAAATTACGTTCTCGAACCCGAAACACGATCAGATTTTCGACAATTTCGGAGTTTCGGGTGTCTTAAACGTCTCCGAGATCAGTTTTCCTTTATCGATTATTCATCGAACAGACGATTTTGTCAGGAAAAAATTGATCCAGCCACCCTTTTGTTTTCCTTTTAATATCGATGCCGATATACAGTGTGACGTACAGTACGAAATACGTAAATTTATATAGTGTGGCGTAGGATTCGCGACACGTCATTAACTCTTCATCTCGTGCTTCCTAATTGGAAAAAAGAATTATTATTTTTAGATATTAAATGGAACGTTTTTATGAATAATTTAGATCCTTATTACTTATTAATTATGAGAAGCGTAGACTCTCGGCCGTTATTCCTTAACAGTAACTCGTATCCGAGTCACTTATTCGTTACGCATCACGGCTTTGTCTTTCGATTATCCAATGGAACAAAATGATACGTAATCTAGAGGTGAAGAACCTTCTTAAGTCGGAAGGCCAAAAGTTTTTTTTAAGGTTACGCGTGCTTATTTAGGTCGCGTGACCTACGCGTAACTCATTATTCGCATCGTAATCCAAAGATTGGTATCTATCGCATCCTAGTAATCCGGATAATGACGATGATTTAGTTGAAGCTAGTGACGTAACGTACGTGAATCTATACAGTAATGGGTTAGTTCTCTTGGGAATTAGTCTAATATTTTGGGAAAAGACTGTACGCAGCGAAGAAAGGATAAGTATTGTTAAGGCATCTCCCGGGAGTATCTAGACTGGGTCTTGTGTAGGAATGACCTTGACCCTTCTTACAAGGTCTAGGTCCCGTCCTTCGTTTCGGTCGTCACACCAACCGGAAGTGAGTGCAGCCGCGGCCCGGAATCCGCCCTTTTAAAGTCTACGACGGTGGCGCCGCGCCGCGGGAAGAGAGTTCGATCCGGTCCTCGTCGATGGTAGCGCCTCCCTTCGTACGCCGGGTTGCATTGGCTCGACGACCTCCGAGAGGTGAGTTTGGGTCCTCCTCTGTTCTCCGGTCGATCTGCAGAAGAAGAGAATTTTTACGCGATTCGAAACGATTCCCGTCCTTCTCCTCGCGCGGATAAATTCACCCCACGGCGCCGGTTCGGCATCCGGCCGCCCGTCGTTACCCCCAACCACCGGCGCGCTTCGGCTTCCTTCACGTCATCTCCCGTCAGCCTTTCGCACCGGAAATTCTTCGTTTCTCACCGGAGACGATGGGAGGAAAGACCGGAAGTGTTGCGTTAACCTCGTCGTCCGCGGTAACGACGACTCTTCCGCATCCGGTAGGCGAAAAATCCCGGATGCGCGTCGCGTCGCGACCGCTTCGGGACGTCCCGGAGCGGTCGCGACGACCCCGTTCGATGGCGGATCCACTCCACACGTTCCGCTCCGTTTCCATCCCTAAGGCCGCCGCCCGCGTCATCGGAGTACGTCGCTCACCCTCCAGCGCCAAGCGCGCGCCGAGAACAAAAGCGATAACTCTGGTGGCGCGCGCCGTCGCATCCGATGACCGCGCGCCTCCGCCCGTAGGGTATAGAACGAGAAACGTTCCGAATACCGTACCCGCGACCGTGTTCCGTTCGGTGCGTGGCTGGACATGTGGAGGTGCGGAACTGCGGTGGCTCGCGTCTGTTGTTGCGGTCCAGGTGAGTCAATTCCCACACACTAGAGTCGGAGCGAGGCCAACCGGACCTACTTCCCTCCCCTCTTCCAGCTGGCGAACGTCTTTTCGTGACTCTCGCGTAACACACAATTACCTTCTACCTTTCTAGACGCCTAGGTACCTTTTCTATACCGGGGTAAGTACTGTCGTTACCGTAAATATCAAAGTAACGCCGCATTACGTTACCTTCGTCGTCCGTACGGAGGTGTTAAGAAAATCGGAAACGTCTTGCGCTAAACGTAACAAAATTACCGTAACGCAAGTTTCTATCGTCGTAACGTTGTTAAAGTTGTAGTAGATGCGCTTCCGTAACGACGAAGGAATCAAACCCTGTATTTTTTTACAGCGTTGTATTGTTTAGCCCGGGGCATCGCTAACGTCGCGTGCGAATTCAAATTAGCTTTGTGCGATTTACGAGATTCCTCTTTGGTGATGCTGCGCTATCGATCCGGATGATTAATTTAAATGGCGTTTTTTATAAAATTCGATATGAATTTCATTACCAAGCGGTATATTCGTCAATTTTTTGACGTTAATAAAATAACGAGAATAGCTCCAAGCTGGGAAAGATCCATTTTACACGTCCAGCGAAAAGTAAAGAAAAGTTAATTATAATTAAAGTTTTTATTCGGATCTGTCGATTTACTTACTTAAAAGAATGTTATAAATCCATAAATTATCTGTCTGTTTTGTTTCTATCCGTTCTAAGTAGGTAACGGTGATGCTTATCTATATAATTTAAAATACTAGGTATGTGCATGGAGAAATAATGAGATTTAGTAACTGGATTTTGTAGATGTTGTTCTACGTTGCACTGATTTAATTCTGCTTTTTTTTCTGTATTTTAAACTAATTTATTTAATACATTAAATAAAATCATCTCTGCAGAATGGTAAAAAAGTTTTAATCTGTTTACATGATGTTGAGTTCTTTCACACCCTCCTGGATTTATGGAAATTCTTTCTTATGTTGGGATATTACTGTGCCATTTGCTTCTACTGTTACACTGAAGTCACTATTTTGAATTGTTTTACAAGCTTAGAAAGGTTATATTTTTTGACAAATTTTGTTTTCTAATCTATTTCTTGCAGTTAAGTTTCTTTTTATATGAATTTTGAATTATTCTTTGTTGTGAATAACACTTCATCTTTCTGTCATTTAGTTTAAAGCATGTATTTTGATAGTTAAAAATGTCATAAAATGTTATTAGTTTTGTTACATAACTAGTTTCAATAATGTTAAATTTATTGTTTTTAAAGAGAAATTATTAATATTTTATTTGATTTCAATTAAAATTACTTATTCTTCCATGAAATAAGAATAAAATTTTGTTCTTGAATTGTAAATTTTGTATGAATCATCTGGAAATAAATAGTAAATTCTTATTTTTTGTATTTAGTAAGCTTAATTTTTAGTTTTTGGATATTGTATAGTTTACCGTCTATGATGGAAATTTTTTTTGTGCTGAATTTGTAAGAGTTGTATCAAGGAGCACTGTCGGACAGTCTTTCTCTTAGCATCGTTTAATAATTGATTGCCAAGTGAGCAGTTGTAGGAAGAATTAATAGAATTAGAACAAATACAAACTTAAAGTATTTAATGTATCTTTTAATTTTTAAATTATTTATTTTAATCTATTTATAACTTAATACCAGTTAAATTTTATGATGATTTTTTTTTCTTAATTTTCAGTTTTGTGACAGCTTTCAAATTTAATACTGCTTCTGGTGTGTTATCGAGCACATTCCTCTGACTTTAGATTGTTTGGTTTTGATAAAGTCGGAACAATCTAAAAGTGTCAGTGGAAAGTATCTAGATACTTGACAGGTATTTTTTAGATGTGTGAAAGAATGTGGAAGTATTGAAAAATAAATTGTTTTCGTTTCTTTTCACATTTGAACTAAGACATTTTTATAGAAGTGTTATGAAGAGTGATCTTTCTAGTCATTATTATTTGATACCAGCATTTTTCAATACTGTATTAAGTTTGACATTTGATTGTTATGTAATGATTTATTTATATACGATTTATTTACAAGTAAAATGCTTTTCTGTCTTCAATGGTTTTGACCTTTCAATTGTTTTAGAATTCAAAACTTTCGACATCAATCTTTCTATTTTGAAATTTAATTCTCCACAATTGAGCAGTGAAAGAAACAACCAAAAGTGTTTTGTTGCCAATAATAAGTAGATTGATAGAAAACTGTCAATGGTGTAATTTAAAAAATTTTAATTTAATTTATTCAGAACTTATGCTTTGACCTTTTTTCTATTTGTTTTATGGGTGTGATCAAAGTTTATGGTTATACAGAATTAAATATTGGCCATAAATCTCAATTAAAATGACCTTTATTCTATTTAATTACGCTCGATTATGATGATGATTGATACCTTTGGAGGGAGTCCAAATCGATGTTACCATACATTATAGCAAAAATGTCTTAAAAACAAATATTTGAAGCTTTGAATTGGAACCTTTAACCTTTTCCACATAATCAAATTCTAAAGAAAAATATTTTGTTTTAAAATATTGGCAATTTTATAACATGCGTTTAAATTTCACTATCTTTTATATTTTGATATTATTGCTTTTGTGTATGAGATCCTTGTTAGCAGCCAATACTTAAATCAAAACACAACAATTTGGATCCGTCATTTGCTATGTTACGTAACAAATGTCGAACACAGAGATCGGAGACATTCAATTGTTCTTTGTATTCTATTGACTCTGGCCCAAAAATTATCTCAGAATATCTAAATTGTTCCACTTACCTAAATTGTGTTATGTAGTCTTCTAAATTTGTCTGTTTTTTTTATTATCTAACTTGTTTCTACATTTTGTTTACCGAAATCCATTATGTTTGGTTTTTGAATAATGTTTTGTATTAACTTTAGTACTAGAATAAGACATTTTTTTAAAACCATATATCTGGGGAAGAAACAAAAAAAAATTAAAATTTCAGAGCTTCATCCTTACATATTAATTGGTTAAGTAATACCTTATACATATGTAAATTGAAATACATATATTTACATAAGTAAAAATCTCAAAAATAAATGTTTAAATTAATCTGACACGCGTGCAAAAATTGTCTTTTATATAAAGCTTGAATATTTATTACAATAATCCTTCAATTAATGAAAAAATTAATCCAATTTCTGTCACGAAATACGTGTCAAAAGTAGAAAAAGTATTTTATTTTAATCCATTTTTAATACTTGAAACTTCCTTTTCATGCTTTCTTTGTTGAAAAAGCTGCTTGTAGAATAAATAACTTATTAATTCATTACTTTCACTCAAAAGCTTTTTTAGATAATTGTATGTGAAAATTTTCATCATGCAGTTGCATATATACATTTTAGATGTGATACAAAAGTAGAAATATACTTTGTTTTTAATACATTTTATTTATAAACTGATAAGAGGTGTTGAGTAATTAGGTGTGGGAGGCATTTTGTTATACCCATTAATAGTCTGTCTCATGACCTTTTTTTAGTAACTCATTAAACTTTCTGGAAGATTAATACATTCTTGTGTACGGGGTTTGTGATTCTTTGTTCCCCAACTGATCGGTTGTGTGCTCCAAGTGATAGAACTTTAAAAAATATATATGTAAAGGTATACATAGCCATGAATTTTAATAAACCATTATAATTTGTATACATTAATATTTCTTATCTAGTAAGTAGATTGCATGCTTGATATATGAAGTAGGAAATTTTCTCAGCACAAATTTATAAAATGTTTAATAAATTATTTTTTTGAGTTCTGATTGATTTAGCAGGAATGTTTTGACATAAAATTTAATAGGTTACTCATTTTCAATACCATTTTTCAAAAACTAGATTATTATTACTGAGTAATTCATGTTAAAAACATTTAAAATAAACAAATAGAAATATAAGAATGATTCTAAATTATAGTTATTCTCTAAATTCTAATTATTTATCGAGAATTTTAATTTATAATAATTATAAATTTAACTTTGTGAGGGACGTGATTCAAAATCTAAATATTTAAAATATTTGTGTGGCGAATGATGTCAAAGGGTAAATTCCAATTTTTATTTCGAAACGTGCAAGTGCATTAAAAATTCTTGATTCTTTTATTGCCTTGGTTTTTGTTGTTAACATCTTTAAATAATAACTATAAAGTTGCATGAAACATTTGTTATCGTGGTGTGATACTGACTCATCGTAACAGGAGAAATTATTTTACTACTGCTCCAGAGTTGCTGACAATTAATTAGGTTAGGTAATTGCTTATAATTTAATTAACTAAACTATTTCCTGATTTCATATTTATCAAAGTAATTGGAAAACTAGTTTAAATTATTTTATAATGTCAAAATCAGTTATAAATTTTACTGTTAATACTCTCTTGATTTATATTGAGTATTGTGCATGGAATCTGTATGTTACAACAAATTTTTTATATCAACAATTTATTTTTTCTTTTAATATTAATCTTCAAATATATAATTTGTTTCTTTGATTTTCTTTCTAAAATGTTAAATGTCAGCAAGGTACTGAATTGCAGAAAAAATTGTCAAATTAAAACTCTTCTGGGATTTAACTATGAATTATTCAACAATATTTTAAAATATTTCATTTAAAAATACAAATAAGATTACAAAATTATATTACTGCATTTGCGTTAGCTATTACCAGAATGCATTCTAACTATTGGCAGATTAGATTCTGATTTGTTAAATTATTTGGGTTGTTTAAATGTGTTTACATTATTAAAATTTGTTTACAAAACTTGTTTACTTTTGGCAGATTAAATAAATTCCCTCAGGAATGGAGAGCTTTTAAATATTTCAAAAGAATTCCTCTAAAAATGGTTTTTGTTTGTGCATATTTTAAAGATACTCAGATTAGTGATGCAATCCAGTTATCAAAATAGAATTTTAAGTTAAAGTTGTTATAAATCAAATAATGTTATTGCGCATATCAATTGCACATTATCATTATTTATTGATAGAATATTTATAGTTTGCAATTACGGGCTATTCTCGTGAGTTCATTTCTGTTCTCTAAACTGTAGATTGTCTATGCGTTATGAAAAGCAATTATAATGGAAGCAAAGAATGCTTGGTTCTAAATATAATTGATCTTAAATCAATAGGTTAGTAAGTCGAGAATATCAGACTCGGTATTCATTTAAGATGTATGCTCTGAAAATTTCTTTGTTACTTCAAAACAATCTCTCTATTAATACGATCAAAATTAAACACAATAAACTATGACAATAACAGGGTTGTTGTTAATGCAGTCAATATGTTATTTTATGTAAGTAATAATTGAACAAAAAAGGAAGTAGTTAAGGTTTTAAAGTTCATTGTATATTAGAGCAGATGAAATTGATTTTCACTTTGTCTCAATGAACTTCATTATCCAATATTAGTCTCTTCAGCTAGAATAGCAGAACTGTTGCTGTATCTTTTATGATGACAATCTGATGATCATCATAATTTGTCTTTTCGTTTGATACTGCTCTAATTCTGTCAATACATTTGATAGATTTATATTTGTATAGTACATATTTAGAAGTTTTCTGCTTTGAAATGCTTCACTTCACACAGGACTACAGTTTTCCTAAGATTTGATATAATGTCTAATTTCTTTTAACCTCTACTTTTACCCCAATATTCCTAACCAAATTATTTTAGGATTGGTTATCATGAAGTTTCTAATATTAGAAAATAGTCTTTTGGAATGGAGCAACCATCATCGGATATATATATTAAAATCCTCTTTACAATGAAAAATTGCCTCTCTAATTAAATTTTTATTGATCTCATGATCTCAAGTATTTACTTAATTTTATTACAGCATCTGTTAATGGAAAAGACTAATAATTACCTTTATTAGAGAACATCATGTTGTCATTTTATAGCTAAGATGGTTCTTTAAAGATATTGGAATTTAAATTTATAGAAAATTTTCTTAACATACAACAATTCTATATTAATCTGTCTTTAAGAATGCAAAACACTTTGTCATGATATTAACTTATAATTATGTTTATTAGCTTTAGATACATTTAATTACTTTTGTATTTCTGATTCTTAACTTTGTATTTTAATTCCCTGTTTTTGAATTACAAATAGTTTTATTATATTTAAATTTGAAAAATTACTTTTAACACTGATGATTGGTTGGTTCTATATTTTGAATTACTTTGAACCTGAGTCTCCTCCAATAAAGTAACAGATTTTTTTCAATCTTTAACATTTAATGCTTCACAGAACATAATCAGTAATTGTTAATAATTTTCTGTAATTAAAAAAAAATGTTAGATTTAAGAACTTTAAAAATGTTTATAGTTTTTTACGTAGTAACAATTATTAGTTTCCATTCAATAGATAATCTATTAAAGTATTAACTTTGAAAATTAATGGTATGGATTTTCTATATAAAATGATCCACATAATAATTTAGACAGATAAAGTAGTAAAATCTACCCTCTGAAAAACTATACATTTGTTGTTAATTGGTATTTTGAAATAGTGTCGTCAAATTAACATTCTAGTTTTATTTTTTGATATGAAAGATTTTAGTAAAAAAATAAGCTCTTAAGTCTAAAGATTCTATTGCATTACAACCGATTACATTATGGAAATTGCTTTGGATCAATTTTAATTTCATTAGTTCTTTCCAGAGTTGCGTGCAACGTGTCTTCGTATTTGGTATTTCTCTGTCATGCATATTTAAAATTAAAACTATTTAATTTTTTGATAAAATTTTTAGACAAAGAATGAAGAATAAAGGTATTTTTATTGGGGTATTGTGATATTTAGTTAATGAGAATAATGTATAATTTTGTATGTCTTGTTAATTTATATAATTTTCTTCAATGTAAATTAATTTAGACAAATTATTTCTGAATTTGGTTTTGATAAATTAAAAATTAGATTTAGTAAATGATGATTTATTTTTCATTCTTAAAATAATTAAGGTTTAATGTATTAAAACATTTCTGGAATGGCCTGTTTTTTTTACTTTTATGTAAAAATACATTATATAAGTTGCTTTTTTTTGTATTTTTAATTAAAGTTACTTTCGTAGAGATACACAATATTAAAAATTCAAAATACTGATTTGTGCCAAATAATCTGAATTCTAGATATTGTAATTAAAGTTTAAAATCTTTTTATCTGAGATTTATAATTTTGTAATTTGTGTGTGTGAATGTATGTATGATCATATCACAGACTGCTGATAATTTAAATATAAACTGTAAAGAAATATGAATGTTATCATTTGTTTATTCTTCATTTGCTTTTCATGACAATTTACATTTAAAAATTTTACTGACTTTTTTAATTTTAATTTAAAAAAAAAACTAGAATTACAAAACACTCAAAATGTATGTAAGATGTGGGAAGAATAGTTAAAGAAATGAATGATAGTAATAGTTAATGAATTTTTCTTTTTTCTTAGTAAATTATGATTTTTGTTAATAAGTTTTGATTATAATTATTAGTACATTTTATATTAAATATCAATCTAGATTAAGAACAGTTTAAAGTTAGTCAATTTGAAAATTTATTTTTAATAAATATACAGTGTTTCAGTTTATGTCAATTTATTATTTTTTCTCTTAGGCCAACTCAAATATGAATTTAAAACAGAATGTTCAGGATGTTGTAGCGACAAAGAAAGTCGAACCGTGCGTCTGATCAAAGACGAAAAGCTTGGATTGGGAATAACCATCACCTGTGGAAATACTTTGGATTCTATTCTATGTGGCGCTCTCGTCGAAAGTATTAAACCAAATGGTCCCGCTTACAAAGAAGGGTCATTGAAAATAGGTTAAGAAAACGTTTTTTTATTATTTACTTACTAAATGAAAGTTTCAAACAATTCATAATGTTGTAAATTGCTTTTAATTCAAGGCCAATGGAAAACTTATGTTTATGTTTCAATTTAAAATTCATACAATTGTTTCATTTTTAGAAAGCCTTGAACCTAACTCAAGATAATATATATTTTGTGTGTTAAAATGATTTCTATAACACACAAAATTCACTTTTGTTTGTAAGTGTATACATCTCTGTGTAGATAAGACCTTCTGCTCTATTTTTTGCAATGTGGATACTAAAATTAAACCTCAGTACATTCACAATAGAACTGACAGATAATAAAATGAGTACAATTAGATATAAAAGAATTAACCTAATTCTTATTTTGTTTTTGAGGTTCAAAAATAATTATAAGTCAACAAAAGTTCTGCATTGATTAAAATGAAATGACTGATACCAGTTTTTAATTTTAGATTTTATTTAAATACAATAATACACCAGTTAAAACAGATGGTTCATATGAAATTAGAGAATCATCTCTCTTATTCTTAATCTTATATCGAACCTGTTTAAAATAGACAATTCTAAAAAGTATGATGCATATAATAATATCTTAAAGATTTTCTATTTTCTTCTAATACTATTATAAGTAAACACTTCTTTGACCTATACTATTTTTATAAAATTTATCTATTATCCAAGTAGAAATTTTCATTATTTTACTGATTTCCAATTTACAAATTATTAAATTAAATTTTCCAAAAAACATTGTGAAGCTTGATACATATATAAAACATAACCAAATGATTGCCTTAAATAATCGGGCCAGTTCTTTTCTTCCAGATGATTCTAAATTATTTATTGAATTATTAATATTATAATTATTAATTTAGTTAGTTAAGATATGGCACATAACGTCAATCTCTAGCAGCAAATTACTTAGTATTAATCATTAAATTAGCGGAGTTATAACCTGATTATTTAAGGCGATTGTTTGGTTATGTTTCCAAAAACTTTAATAATAATGTGACACTTGGTTAATACGTAGACCAAATGTTAAACCAAATTAAAACTAAGGCATTGCTACTAAAACTATTTCATATGTTTGTATATAGTCAGCCTATTGTTTAATAAAGAAAATCTGATAAATTCTTAAAATAACTAATAAAATCAACTGTAATTTATTAAAAAATCTATTAATTTTATTTGAAAATACATATTGTATTGTTTATATTAATTATTCTTTCATCCAAAATTTTGTAAAATCCATATCTTTCTGCATTTTCCTTCCCATTTAATTCTTTCAATGATCTCCCTATCAATTTTTCTGTTTCTATAACTATTTGTTCTCTATATTTTGTTTTAATGTTACAATTTTTTCTTGGTATATCCTTAAATTTCTTAATCTTTGTTTATAAGGTTCTTTTGGCTGCTTCTATATTTAAATTCTTTGTTCTTTTGTTTATTTTGTGTTGTTTTCATATATATATATATATAACTTATGGTTTCTTTTTTATTTATCATTTTTTTAGGGTTTTCTTAATATTGATCTTATTCTTTGTTCATTTACTTATATGTTTATAAAAAGTTGTATTCTAATCAGAGATAAAATGTAGTGTGACCACTCTTAACTTTTTTAATTTCCTTCATCAAAAATTGAATCAATCAGTTTTCTTCTAGCATCTTTTCTTCTTTTTCTTCTAGCATCTTTTCTTCATTTCTATGTACTTTTGCTAACTTAAACTGTTCTGATTCAATCTGTAACATCTATTCCATAGAAGTTATCAGGAGAATATCTATGGTTTGTTCAGATCATGGATATTCTCCAGATTTCAGGGTCACAGTGTGCATTAGCGTATGTATTAAGTGTTTTTCCTTGTATACTAATATTTCAAATAAATTCATAGACCCAGAAAATTCACTCTAATGACACTTTCTTCTACTTTAACTCTAGCTCCAGGGTAATATCAAAAAACATAACTTAGAAACCTTGTTATTTTTTCATTTAAATGAAAGCATTATATGCATACTTAACATATTCTAAAATATTTTAATATTAAATAACAGTATTCTATAAGCAAAAGAATGAAAATTTGAGTATGTAGGAGCATTGGAAACAAGGTTTAATGAACACACAAGGAGAGGATATTATAATATATTATTTGGGAAGATATGGATGAGAGAGAAATAAATAAGAAATAAAGTACAAAATTGTTAAATTATTGGTGCATTGAAGTGGCTAATTACATTAAAAAAAGGGGGAGAATAACTCTTTACTGCAGAAGATCAAAAGAAACCTTATTAAATAATAAAAATAAGAAATGTTTTAAAAAATATTGTAAGAAAAAGAGATTATATATTTCCAGTTGAAAATAAAAATAATTTTAAATATTTTAATGCTAACTTAATAGAATATTAATTAGTCTCATTGTTCTGAAATTTTGAAATAAATTAATTAAAATATTTATTTATTTTTTAGGTGATCATATAATTTCTGTTAATGGAGAATTTGTACAAAATGCTCATTATCTAGATGTCGTTGATATGATCCAGAATTCTCCTCCTACTGTGGAATTAACAGTTCGATCTCATTATGAAAACATCTTAATATCTGATGATAAACAAACTTTGAATGAATCTCAATCTTTAGATAATTTTCAAAATATAAAGGTAATGGTTAAGTTTTTAATTAAATAAATAATGCTGATAAGTAAGGTGTAATTGCCAAATTAACTAGCCTGCATGTTATAGAGCTCATTGACATAATTCTTGTGAATAGATCATACTAACAAATGTTAATTATAAAACTAATCAAAATATTTCTAATGCAATTCAGTCAGTCTATTGGTGTGTTAACTCATGTCAATAATAGTAACTATTAAGTAATTTAACTGAATTGATTAAACTTGAAAATCTCAAAGAACAAGTTAAGATACACAACTCAGCTATTTTATATATATATATATAATAGCTTTAACTATCAATACAACATATCACTGTGTTCAATTATAAGTAATTAAATAATATTTGAGTTAATAAAAATGTGCAGATTTTAATTACATTACTTTATTACACTATAAAATTATATTTAAAAAGACATACAAAGTCATATACTTCATTTTTATGTTTGAATTCTGTTCAATACAGAGATAAAGCACTATCATATCAACAAATATATAATTATGAACTATATTTATGTTTCAAAGATAATCTTTTGTGAAGTAAACAAATGAATTTATATTCAATAAATGTAAATTGTTGGATATTTCTACATATTTATAGAACTTAATTCTTGCTTTACTTATTTAAAATATCCAAATATCTATTATGTTATTATATATTGGATGAACTTTAAAAATGTTAATAAAAGTAAAGATCAAATATTTTTTGACAATAAAAAATGATTAAGTTAACTTTTAAACAAATTAGTTTTGACTGTTTAATATAAATAATAAATTAAATATTAAAACAAAATGTTCTCTGTTTATAATAATAAAATTAAATACAATGTGTATGTATAATTCCATAACTGCAGTTAAAAGAACCATCATGGGATGAGTATCAGGATGTTGTAAACAAGTCAACATTTTCTAATTCTTATAATGGCCAATGTAAGTTAATTTTATATATTTATTAATGAAATCATGAAAAAAATTTAATTGAAAATTTTAGAATAATTAATTGAAAAATATTTTTAAATTATCATCAGTTTTATATGATCATATGGAAATTTGATTATAAAATACTATTCAAAATAAATTTTTGTTTTATAATTAAATTTGTATCTACTGTAATCCATTAACAGTTTTGAAGGCAGACACTAAATACTATATAAAAAATTTGATCTTGCAATATTGCAAGCATTATTTAATTCCTATAAATTCATTTTTAGATTAAAGCAATTAGAGTCTAATTATGAAATTCTAAAGCAGAAATTATATCAATAAATTATTCCAATTTTGTTGACAAAAATAAAATATTCAATTGCTTTATTAAAACACTAAGGTTGTGTGCTTTCCAATATTTTTTTATCTTCAGGATTATTAAAATAATTGAAACATATAAACATTCCCAAATTTAAAACAACTTGGCATTTACATGGTTGTAAATCAGAAAAATTCATCAATAAGCAATAAATAAAAATTTTTTTCAGAAGATATCTGGCAGTTTTTTAGTCAATTAAGAATGATGGAAGCTACAGGATGTTTAGCAGAAATTATATGTATTTTATCCCTCATTGGATAGGATCAGTATTAGCAAGGATTTTTTTCTGGGAATTACTAAGAGAAAAATAGGAGACTTAGAAGTAGAGAGATATGTAATGACAAAGATAGATATACAGGCTTTTATAAAGGCTGTATATCTATCTAGTCATTGTGTGTTACTGTATGATATATTCTCTCAAGCAACATTATACTCACTTCTATGAATTAAAACAAGAATAAGAGTTGTTAAATATACTAATGATGATTAATTGTACTTTTCTACATTTTTGTGTTTTTGTAATTCCAATGTTTTTAATTACTAACTAGACATTTTAGTGAATTTTATATACAACTAGTAAAGCTTTTATATCTTTATAAACTTTGGTATAACAAAAAACATTCTTGTACCAGAGTTGGATATTGTAATTTTAATAAAAATGTCAGGAGAAATAAATTTAATTTTATGATTTTGCTTATTTATTTTTTACATTTGAATTTAAATTTTATATTAATTTGCTACTGTTTTAAGTTAAGAAATTAGTCAAAATTACCTAACGACATTTTTTTTGATTTAGAACCATTGAAATGTATGTGTGTCTTTTCCTCTCTCTCTCCGAAATGAACAAAATTATTTAGAAAAGTCTGATTTTTAATAAGTTTTATGTTTTAATGAAGCAATTTAATGTTATTTTTGTTGGATTTTTTTTCTTCTGGATTTTAAAACATTCAAAATTGAAATGTAAACAAAAAATTATTACAAATTTATGAAATAAACAATTAAATAGTGATTAATTAATGAATAAAGTGTGAAATTATATATAAGTAAGTCAAATCTACCTCATAAAAAAAATTGAGATTCAAGTTAAAATTTTAGAATTTATACTTTATTATTAATTAATGAACAATAATGAACATTCACTCAGTACAGGAATTATTTTTTCACATTTACAAATGTAACTAATTGTTGGGATGATGATAAGATTCATTAGGTGTATGATACATGTCTTCATTTACATTTTAGTTGTTCATGTTTTATTAATATTAATAATTATAAATTGTCTCCCTTCAATTTTGACTTTTAAAGCTTAGAAATATGCTGAACATGAAATTGTTAATATAAATCTAATATAATTAATTCAAAATAACACAAGTATAATAGACAAATTTTATTCTTACTGAGTTGGATGTTTTGTAAACTTATTAATACTATAAATGAAACTTTAATATACAGTAAATATTTTATAACTACATATTAACCTAACTAATAATGTGTATAAATATATATATAATTTTTTAAATTTTATAAAGCATCTAAAAGTGATCCTCCCATTCCCAAACCACGAAAGAAATGGTCTGAAAAGTCTAAGGTCTCTGAATCAAATTATACTTCAAACGATTCAAAGTATTCTGACACAGACAGAGTTGATACCATTGGAAAATCTATAGCCCAAGTTCACAAAATTACAACCAAAAATGTATTAAATAATAAACTTGGGCAGAAATCTCAAGAAGAGTCTAGTAAGGAAATCTGTGATAATGAAATTGGTAATGTCTTTGGAGAATAATTACAATTGAATGTAAAGTTAAGTATTTATTATAATTAAAAAAATATATGCTCTTTTTTACAGATTCTGATCTTCAAAATAACAATCAGTACCATGATATAAAAGAAATAGAAGATGAGAATAATCATTTAAATAAAATAGAAATGTTACCTTCTGGGAATATTATCTCTCTTGATTTGAAAAAGATGGAGGAAAATTTAGATCTAGAGGTAAGAAAATTCATTCTGGATTAATTAAATATTTGACTGATATTTAGCATAAACTGTATTTCAAATATGTAAATCAAACTGTAAGATTTATATATTTGGTCAATGTTTTTCTTCTTTTTGGAAGAACAAAATATAACATTTTTAATTTCTAATAAGATGTCATCCCTAACTTTTTGATCAAATTATATTAATAATTTGATGATAGATTCTTGACTATGGAGAAATTATATAATAATCTTGTTATATTAATATAATTTTCCATTTGCTTAAATTTAATAAAACACTATGTATCTATCTACAAGATTATAGCATTTATATTCAACACAAATCAAAAATTCACTTAACTCTTTTAATGCCAATTGACGTAATTTTATGTTGTGATTCTCCTCACATGTCAATGATTTGAATTTACCAAAAACTTCGGGCACCATTCAGATGCTGAAAGTTTGTGTTCCCATTATTTTCAGTGCTATTACCAGGAAGTGTAAGAAACATTTCAGATATGGAAACCAAGCAATAAAATATTAAAATATTGCAGGACATATTTAATGATAATGGTTTTTCATAATTTGTTCTCTATGGGTAGATGCACACATAATTGCATAAATATTGCTTGAAATGAAAACAAAAATTTACTTAAAATCATTTTAATGGTTTCTGAATAAAACACTTTTATTTAATTATTTTGCTGTTTACTATTTCTTAGTATTTATTTGTTGGCTTATCACACAACAAGACCTATTTGTATCTCCTTTATTATTCTATTAATTACAAAGTAGACAACAAACCTGTATATTTTTTTGTCTTCTAAAATGCATTTTGACTGTTTCACGCAGCCCTCTTCAGTTATGTACAACTTGCCAAATTATGATAAATAGTAAACAGTAAAATAATAATTGGACTAGAAGCTGGTTAATAACACCTTTATTTGTAAAATAATTTAAATTTCATCATTGCAGATGTCACCATTTGAATGCAACATCTGTTGTTATAGATAATTCTATTTTTTAGTGTGCAGTAGTTGTATATTTAGGGGTATGAATTTTTGAATTTTTCTATTTAAGAAAGATTTGCCATCCTGCATTTCTCTGTTTATTTTAATATCTATTGTCTGTTGATTATTTTTCCATTTATATTTTAGATTTATGATTTTCTTTAGAAAGATAAATTCATATTCTGTTGTTGTTGTTTTTCACACTTTTAGAATATATTAATAATACAAATTTCATATTTATTGCACAGTTAACTGAAATACAACTACTAGAATAAGTTTTGTTTTGTCATAATAAATGTTATTACATTAATTTAAAAAACTTTAAAATACTAATATATTGTTAACTTTTAAAATAAATTCTATATAATTGTTTTCTATGGATAACTCTAATTTTAATCTGAAATAAGCAAAATATTGTTGAAAAATTGCTATCTGATTTCTAATTTTTTTTTAGTTTGATATTAGGTTTTACATTTTGCATATCATTTTCTCCAAAACAAGCTTAGAGGACAAAGCTTGTGAAAGAAACTGCATCAAAATGCTATTGAGGCACTGACACTGAAACAAACCTAATAAAATCTACAAACAGTTTATTATTACTAGGCAATCTTTCTTAATTATTTTCCAGCAACAACTTATAATATATATAAAATTTTAAAAACTTATCCTCAAAGAACATCTGCAGAAATCACCATTATTCCAAAGAAGATATAGAAAAAAAATTAAGGAAGAAGAAAATGTACAAAAAAAAATTATCAAATAATTTTACAAATCTTCAATAGGTAGTTGATTTGGCAGTTAATGTATTAGAGAATATTCCCTGTTGGTTGATGATGTCAAAGATAAATATTTTGTGCAATATATATGAGATATATGCATTAATATAATGTGTTTGTGAAATACATTTAGCAAAATTAAGTTTTTGGAACTTCTAATCCAATTATACAAACTGAGTATCCTTATTTATGCCTTTTTTTTTGAAGATTTGGAACAAACATATTCAATTTTATATGTAAATTTGTATAATGTCTTTAAATTATTTTTTTTTTATTTACATATTTTATGTAAAACTTTTCATTCAAAACATAACATTTTATAATTAAAAGTAACTCGCCTTTTCTTCAAATTTTGTATTTAGATTTAAATTTTTTAGAATGTTTGAAGTTAAATTTCATTGTCAGCATGACAAAAACTTGTTTATGGAAATAAAAGTATGTAGTGGAAGTACATTGTCATTGCTGTGGTGCAAATATCTTGTGAAGTGTCACCTTTAGGTCATAATCATTAACTTTTTTAATCATTATCCTCCATCTCATTCAGAACTAAAATCCTATCATAAATAGTGAGTGGCTAATAATAATCTAATAACTCTTTAAGCAAAAATGTTTGTGTTTTTTTCTTATGTTTAAAATTCATCAATTTTAGGGAATAATTTAGTTTAATATCATAGTTAACAGTGACGTGCCATGACATTTGATGATAGGGAAGCTGTGTTTCTGTAAGAAGCTGACTTCAGGGGCAATCAGTTAATTGCACATCAGTGATGGTCTAGGGTCCATTCGTACGTGTGTGGTGGCAGAAGAGAGAAGTATCTGACAAACCCGTTTATTTTAACATAAAATAAACATACACTATGTACAAAATAGTTTGCTTTAGGACAATCAGCTGTTTGGACTTCCTGGGCGTCAATGTGGTTCTTTGATCGTTGATTGAAGGTGGTCCTGGGACAGTGGCATTGACAAGTCTGTAAGGCATGGGGAAACTTTGTCTGTTGGCGTTAGGTACACGGTCTAAGTCTGAAGTGACATGGGTTACAGGTTGGCACAATAGACAAGAAACTGCTTTTTTTGCACATTGACACATGGCATTTTGGTTATTCGGAATGTTAACCGAGTGTGAGGTGTCCTTGATTGTTGGGGATTATATCAATCTCTGTTCTTTCTTTCATCCATTTTGATTGGTCGTTCTCCCTCAATCGCGCTTCCTGAGTGGCTGGTCCCTCATTACTAAGCGTAACGAGACTACTACCTGGAGCACAAGAAAGGTCAAAACCGAAGATGAATTTGATTTCCACCAATCATAAGACAACATCCTTCTGCGATTTATAATTTCTGTGTCGTAGTTTGATATAAACAATGGGTGTTCAACTACAAATGACTTTTTCCTATGTTTTTTTAAACTAATAAATTTTTCTCTAATCATTTTTTCACGTCTTTCGTGATGGTTTGGACCTGTCCAGAACCTCACATGTCCATAAAAATTTTAAACAAATACTGGAAATGACAAAAATAAACAATTTATGTACTTTAGTTCTAAAATACAAATAATACATGCTTCATACAAATTGATATGATATAAACAATGATAGAAAAACTTGTTTTTTAATTTTTTATAAACTAAGAAAAAGAGCTCTCAAATACGTTGACTCCGTCAACGTATTTGAGAGCTCTTTTTCTATTGAAAGGAACACTAGAGACAACAATTTTTCCTTCAACTGAGTGTTCCTATGGTTGAAAAACTGTGCTAAACAGATGCACTAGTAGATGGTACCATAAAAATTAATGATATTAAATCATATAATTCTTTTAGTACATCTTGTTCGGATCATCATGAATTATTATACTTTTTATGTCTAAGAGTTACCTGTCAATATAGTCTGGACATGAATACAAATATTGCGATTCACTATGTAATTTAGATAAATCAAAAAATTCCCCATAAAATTTACTTAATTTAAAGAATTAAAACTCGCTTGGAAAAATTGTTTTTCATAATAATTAAAATTATTAACATCTAAAAGTGATGCAAATTCTAAAGATTTTATGTCTGAAAATCTGTCAATATAATTATAATTAAATATAACTTTGCAAAGAAGCATACATAAAAATAACATTGAATATTCTTTACTTTTTAAATTTTAAAACAATTCACTTAGTCAAATAGCTCCCTACCAGTGGCTAAGGGATAGAATCATTGGAAGCATTATGGTATGTAGCGTCCACCAGATGTGCCATTGCCTGTAAATTGGCTGCTTTACACCATTCAAATATTTTCACCCTGGAAGCTGACATTGCAGCGCTTCCATTGGAAATATGTATATGAATTTAGATTTGAATATACAATAGTGATCTTATTGTTGTTTCTCACAGATATTTCATTATTATTATTATTATTATACTGCATTATTATTTTATTACAGATTTCATATAGAAATCTGTAATAAAATAGATAATGCTGTTATAATAAAATATTAATTTTAAGTAATTCAAAGTATGTTCAAATATGAAAATAATCGTGCAGTATGTATTTATATTTTAGAAAATACAAGGGAAGTGGTGCTTCCACAGCTTCCAATGATGGCACGCCACTGATAGTTAATATTAACAAGTTCATGAATTGTTCCAAAGACATTGATTTAGGCTGAAAGACTCCAATAAACAGGTTCGAGTTAATAAGTTAAAGACTAGTAAATTTTAATAATCTAAAATAGAGTAATTGCTCCCTTTATGCAAGTAATTGGTTCTACAAAAACAGCTCATAAATGGAACCATGGAAAACTGTTTAAAATAGGGATCTGTTTCATATCCTCAAGTACAGTGTTTTATTCTTACTGGTAGAAAAGTTTTAACTGAAGTTTTTTTAAATATATGTGTATATAATAGGTTAATGACAACAAAAAGCACACTTTTTGATGTAACTACCATTTATTTCCATAAAGTTGATTATTTAAAATTTAAAAATTGTTCAACCACATTAAAGTGAATTCATGTAAATGGAGGAATTACTGTAGATATACTAGTCTTTAACATATTTCAATATTCTAATTTAATAATGACCTCTTGGTTATATTAACTCTAGCCTGTTTATTGGTGTCTTTAAGTCTAAATCAATGTGTCTTTGAAACAATTCATGAACTTATTAATTAAGATATTATTTAAACTAAATTATTTGCTAAAAGTACATAATATAGTATACATATAATATGTTCTGTGAATTATTTTTAAGATTCTGGTAGCCATAACATTGTAGCCTGACATAGACAAAATTCTTTATCTCTTAGTGTGTCTGTTGAGCATCAGATGGCATTATCTTCTTAGAAATTTAAAAGAGAATCAATTGTTTAGAACCATGTGGTGCATTCAGTTTGGAATTTTCAGGTGTATTCAGCAAGGGAATTCTGAGCATGTTTTTGTAGTATATGTGAATAAAGTTACATATGTCATGTAATTATAATGACGAGTTGGACAAATCCAACAATGATGATGATAGCAATAATTTTTTTCATTTTATCTCTCCCTGTAAAACATGCACATATAAGATTAAACACAATCCATACAAGTTGAAACCCACAGTTCTCAAAACTGACAAATATTGCTTAATATTCCTGTTTGCCTAGTTTAGTCAATTTTTTAATGCTTCTTAGAATATACCATAAAATAGTGAAAATTAGCCCACACACAGGGAAAGAATTGTTCTCAAGGTCAGCAGGATTACAGTAGAGTCCTGTATAACATACAAATAAAGCAAGCAACACCCTTGAATTTTGTCAATCAGAGGTATACGTTTTTTTCAACTTATAGACCAATGTTTAAACTTTCATAAATCATGTGATAATGCAGGTTTCGATAACGCGATTTTCTATAATGCGCAACGAATCCCCCGCATTGTACTGGTCTCTATTGTAGTGTTAAATCTTTGTATAAGATTTAAATATATTTGTTCCCTTGTGATAGAAAAGATTATCCATCATTTTTTGAATCTGGATAGGATAGTGACTATTATGAATGTCATTGTGAGCAACTTCTCCTATTGGCTATGCTTTCACAGAAAATTTTTCAGTATAAACTTGCTTCTTAATTTTTCTGTTCAAATTTGGCAAAAATATTAGAAAAATCTTTATCTGTATTTTGTTTGTCTTAAAACAACAGAGAGATTGTTCTGCTTTCTTCACACATTGGTGCATTTTAAAAAGATTACACTATTGAAAATGATATACAGCAATTCCCAATCTTTAGCTTGTCTGTCTCTCTTCAAAATCAGATTTAAGTCACCAAACCCTTTCTATGATACGAAATAAGAATATATTGTAAATAGGATGAAATAAATAAGTATTAATTAATTCCTATACTGTATTAAACACAACTGAAATTTAGAAATTCAAAAGTTTTGTAGTTTGTTTCACTATACTAAAATTTAAAGATATTATTAATTGATACATGTTTTTTATTACTATTATACTTTATATTTTTATATATGATTTTAAAAATTATCCACCAAACCCTCTCCAAATGACCCCAATAACCCCTTAAAGGTTGCTAGCAATAAAGTTGGGAACCTTGGTACAACAAATATGGAATATAGATGAAAACAATTCCCTCAATGTGCTGGCGATAGTGAAAGTTTGTTCCCTTCTAAGACAAATATAGAGGGAGCTTGAAAATATTGAGTCCAAATTTAAACAAGTTAACTGTCCAAGAATGCATCTAAAATTATGTTTTTAGTGAAGAAAAACAAAAGTTTCATTTAGAATGTGTGTGCTTGACACACAAAGTGAAACCTTATCAGTTTATTCGTAAAATATTTATTTAGCTTTTGTGTAATGTTATTGTTACAAAATTTAGTTTGCATGTTTTACTTATCTTGCTTGTTCTTCTCTATCTACCTATGATAGAATTTCAATTCATCTTTTGACATCCAGCTTCCATCTTAGTTCCTTACTAAACTACTATCTCCTTATTCAATAACCTTTTATTCTCCTATTTGAAATTTATAACTTCAATTAAGTCTTAGAGAACAGCTTTTATGAACTTTCCTGATAATTGACTGAACCTTGATTATGCTCACATTGTTAACAAAGACAAATTCTGGTTATGTTATTGATAATTCTCAATTGAATAACCGTTCATTTTGATTTTACAAATTCTAGTCTTGCCATTAGATATGTGGGAAACAAAAAGTTTCTTTGTCATCAAAACTAGACTACAATAATTCGGCTGCAATTTGAAAAAATTGCAGCCGAATTATTCTAATGTTTTTGATACTGTGTTTTATATCAAAATTCTTCTTGTTTTGTTTTTTATTTTCACCTAACTTTGTTCTTGTTCATTCTCTTAATACAGTAATACTATTCACTTTTTTGTTAAATATGTTAAAATAGACAAATGAACACAGCAAAAATTGTAAGTTTGTTACAAAAGAAAGATTAACATCAAATTTATCATTTAGAGGAGATAAAGATAAGGTGGTGAATAGGTGATAAATAGGAAAAACATCTCTCTTATTACAAGCCTGTTTCAAATTTTATGAATTTTATTCTATTATCTTTTAAGGATTTAATAATAATCTAAAATAGAATTTAATGAAATTTCATTTAAGTTTTCTAAAATTGATAAAGTAACAACTTATAAAATTGCAAATCATAAATCATATTTTTCTGCTTGTGATGAAACTTTGTTATCAATACTATTCTGATTTAGAAATAATAAAATTATGTAATTGAAGAATTATCAGTGACAAGTAATACTTTTGTAATCATTTTCATTCTCTTTAAAACTGTAAAAATTTCTTTGTAGCATAATAATTTTTTATACTTTATTTTGTTTTTTAAATTTTAACAGATAAACATGATAACAACCCAAATAATGTAATAAATGAAATTCATTATTGCTATTATTGTCACTGTACTGATAAGTGTAAACTTTATCTCTAGGCAAAGGACACGTCGCTTCCAGGTTTAATCTCCGTACGTTCTCTCCTTTTCAAAGAATCTACCGAACCAGACGAAAGAATACAGCCTGGTGAGTCTAACTGTAGTTAAAATCCAGTTTTTATTATATATATATATAAAATAAAGCTACATATTAAAATATGTTTATCTGAGTACATATCATGTAGAGAGGCAGATATATGAGGATATAATAAAATTTAGTAATCTTATATTTTAAAATTGAGACTTTACCCTTATTGTACAGTACATATTTTTCACCTCAAATTTTCTACTAATGTCAACATATATGAATTGTGATTTTATATAATTTTGCATACATCAAGTAATTATATAAAATAAATTTTCTCCTATATTTTTGTTTAGTTTATTATTATTATTCTGCTTTTGTTAATATTTTTGGAGGATTTTTCAAAAATAATATTTGGTTTTTTTAATTCCTTAATCTTTGAGTACTTTGCTCATGACATAATTATTATCAATATTTAATTGTATTTCTAATAAAATTATTTTATATTACGATTAAAATAAATCTGATTAAAAGGTACGTGTTAAATATTGATAAATGAGCTCTTATCATTTATGAACAATGAATGAATGTTTTGTGTGTTTAAAATGTAAATAATTCTGGCAATTAAAAACAAAAAGTTTTATTGTGTAGTACACACATTTATTTTACTAATTACTTACATTGAATGGATCTTCAAACATAATGTTTAAATTGTAATTTTCAAAATAGTAATAAACCTTAAAAAAAGTTTCAAACATTTGACTCAAGGGATTGCTAACTTTCAGAGTAACAAATTCCAAATACAATGTGGAAAAAAAACAGCAATTTGAAAAAGTGATGATTAAAGGAAAACTTACAAACTTTTTTTCTTCCCTTGATTATGATGACAACGATGAGACAGCCAGATGGCTGGGGCAGTCAAGTCTTAACCTATTACTATGGATATCTATGATCAAATCTGGGTGAGCAACCCAAGGAATTTTTCATGTGCATTTTGTTCCAGATATGTTGGGCCCTGTTTCTCACCATCCTGTTGCTCTCATTGTGAGCCTGGCCAAATCCATGATGAGTGATTAAAACAAACCTTCTTAATGCCCACAGGTTGGAAAGAGAAAAAATTTAAAAAGCAAACTAGCAAACAAATCTGAAAATAATTCAGATTACAATTAAGGATGCCAACTTTCCATGAAGAATGAGTAATGATTAAAAAATCTCCTTTTATTTTTCAGAACATTTTCAAACAGTTGACAATCCTATTGACTCATCATGTTTATAAACTATAAGTGAATTTTTTAAATTATATTTTTAGTTTCCTGCAAATATTTTTGCATTTAAATGTAATATTTTTGGAATAAATCAATTTTGATAAGTATAAAATTTAGTTAACAGAAAAATTTATAAACAATAAATAAAGAAGGGTATTAAGACTCTTATAATAAATTTCAAAATATTTGTATCAGAATAGGAAAAAAAAATCATGATATATGATTGAGACTTATTAATTTCCTAAAATTTTTCTTAATATTTATATACTAAATGATTAAAACTCTTAAATAATTGTCTACATTATTATATATCAGAAAATTTATAATGTAGATTCATAAAATACTAGAACAAAAGCCCCTTTTGATGGCTGAATTAAGCTGGAACATCTTATTAAATTAAATAAAACATTTCATATTGAAAAAAGTTCAATATAAAAAGCACAACATATGTAATGTATAATTAATAACAAAACAAAGAATATTAAATTTTAATCTATTACACTCCATTTTAAATTTATCTTTACAAACTTTACATAAATTTTTATTTTAAGCCAATAATTGAACTTTGTGTCAATGGAATATTGTGGTGTTGTATCTTTAATTATGCAAACTTATATTTTTATCCTAATTTATAAATTATAATAAATTTTCAATGTTGAAGTTGTGTAATAAAATCGGTTTGATTGCTTCAAGGTATAAAAAAAATTAAATAAACATAAACAAAAAAATCATGATTGAAACGTTTATTTAAACTTGTCAGAAGAACTTCACACTTTCTGTCTTCAAGATACTTTTTAAAAATGCCATTGCATTTGGCCAAATGATGCAATTAAGGGTTTGACATACCCAAATCAGTTCAACTAGACTCAAACCTGGATATCCCAAACATCAGGATGGTGATTTTTACTATCTTGACCAACTAACCACTGTTAAAATGAATTGTATGATTAGAGAATCAAAATTTTTAGCATTTTTAAATGTTTTTGTGTATTTTCTTTAAATTTCCTTAGAGTAAACAAGTTAATCTCTTAACAATGATTTTTTACCATTATATTACTTGTATATCAATTAACAATGTCCACATAAACCATAAAAATTATAATTATCTTTATTGTATATAAATTATTGAGATATAAACATGTCTAAATATTATATAAAACTAATTTCTTACCAATTATAATATATATATAGTATTTTTGTATGTTGATTAAGGTTTTTAATCTTTAGATGATCAAATATTAGAAGTGAATGGTGTTCAGTTTAATAATGTGCCATATTATGAAACCGTTGATTCATTAAGAACTAGTCCCAAAGTAATAAATGTATTAGTGGAGAAGACTTTGGAAAATGAAGAGGAAAATTCCAGATCCGAATTACATATCGATGACGACGACTGTGATGAACTAGATCATTTTTATGACAGCAACATGAAAAAGTGGCAAGTGACTCGTTCTAGTAAGGACAGGCTAACAAAAAGCAGTTCTTGTGAGATTTTGTCTCGCACAACAAACTTACATTCCACAAGAGAAACTTCACAAGAAAAAAGTGATGCTTCCTCAGATCAACGAACCGATGGGACAGATTTGTTAGATCGCATGCAAGGCACAATTCCGATGCCAGTTTTAAATTGTGATAAAATGTGCATAGAAGATGATCAAGTCAGTTGTGATACTTCCTCAGGAATCAGTACTGGCAGCAGTTCTTTATTTCCTTGTATTCAAGAAGAAAAGATTGATTCCAGTAATAGTTATAGAGTCAGCATTGAAAAATGCACCTTGCCACTAATAACCAAAAATGAAATCCCACATTTAGAAAGAAACAGAGATTATTTTAATAAAGAAAATAATTTATTAAATAATACAACTGTAAAAGCATTTAGTTTACCAGACTCTAATCGAAATACTCCAGTTACTATAACTGAGGCAATCCAGAATGGAGGATATTTATCAAAAGTTTATGATTTGGGTAAGTTTGCATTTTATATGTTGTATCAAAATCAGATTTAGTTAATTTTAAGAAAACAAATTAGTTATAATTTAAAACTTTCAATGCCCCTTTCAGATTTCATGTTTTTATTTTTTCAATATTCAAAAACGTGACTGTCATGTCCACAGTAAATCAGTTTGTTTGATTCCATTTTATAAGAAAACTACATCATAAAAAATCATAGCTATTTAACTTGATATTATATTTGCTATTTGAATGTAGAGATATTATTATAATTACTTGTAATATATGCAAAAGTAATCTCAAATACAGAAACAAAACAGTAAAAACTAAGCTAGAACAAAGTAAAACAATTAAAACTATGAGTGATGCTTTAATGGAGTATATTAGCAACCATTTCATAACTCACTCTTCTTTAAAAAATAATTTTTTAAAATTTTTTCTTTGTTTAATTTGAGTAAGATAACTCAAAAGTTCAAGGTATATAATAGTTTTTTATATACTTAGTCATACCATTCCATATCACTTATTTTATAGTTACATTTATAATAAGTTGCTAACATAAATAAAATAGAAGTGGAGGGAAAAACAGTATTTGAGAGACATCACTGAAAGTTCATATCAGTAATGAATGACAAATTCAGAGGTTTGAGGTATGTGAAAGTTTTATTTCAATTCTAGCAATTTTATGTGGTGTTTAGCAGCAAATTATTGAGTTTATTTGTTAAATATTTTATTAATAAATAAAGCATTTTGAAATGATAAAATATAATTAATTTTCTTCTCATTTATTTTTGAGTATATGCCATTTTTGTGGTTATCAAATTTAAATAAAATTTCTTGATTCTTACAATAATCTCCATCATCATAAATATTAAATATTTGAAATATGTTACATTCTTACTTTCTTAACAAAAGAAAAAAGGGAATAGCAAAAGAGCTTCCATATAAAAGATTGTTTATTAAAGAGCACACATTTAATATGCTAATATTTCAGTCAAGTGAAAATTATATTATTATTAAGTTTGAAAATGCTCTTAGTTTGTAAGAGTTATTTTGTTTGTATTGTGTACAAATAATCAGTAAGTTTTAATAACAAAATACAAGAAATGAAGGTTAAACTTTGTCATTAATTTGTAATCTACCTTACAATAAGTTATTAAAAAAGGCTTCTGCTTTTGTAATTAAAACAATTTAATAATATACATAATTTGAATCAAAATGGCAGACCGTATGCCATTTTGATTCAAATTATGTATATTTTTAATGAATTGGCTTATCATCAGCAAGCTTTTAATTGTTTTACATCATTGTGCAGAGATGTAGCCTCCAATAAAAGGTAGTATCTGCAAAATTTGAAGACTGTTTGATGATTAGACAGGATGGATGCTACAAGACATTTTAGTTTTCTGCTATATAATTTTTTTGAAATAGTAATTCAGATAAACAAAATAGCCAAATTTTTCTAGATACTTTGACTCAACATGCTGCTTTTTATATACCAACATACTGTACCATTGGAATGATGAAATGTTGTAAGCAATATTTGAATACTGTTATCCCCAGTTAGCATAAAAAAAACATTTGATTTTGTAATTCTGAAGTTATTTATTTGGAAGACAGTTTATCTTAAAATGTATAGAGGAGAAGGTGGTATTATGGAACACTGCAAGTATTATGGAACCACCCCTTTTCGAACTGATAATAAAGGCAAACTGCAGCGGAATGTGGCTGAACTGAACTAGGCAGACATCCATAGCAAGGAGAAAACCCGTTTTACTTCAGTTAAACAGTTGTTCGCATTTAATCAGCAAATTTGTTTTTTTCAAAATTCGCAAGTTTTGAATGCTAAGTGAATTTAATTATTTTTAAAATAAAAATCGTGAAGTTGTAGGTTCACTGATGCATGTATTCCGTTCCAGAGACTTAGGGGTACATATTAATCTGTGTGATGATCAAGTTTTTTAAAATTTGGTCTTGACAGACATAAGTTAATTCGAGATGGCGATGAGTGAAATACGGACCCCATTGGTGCTTTTACAGTAATATGGAACTCAACTCCTTCGAACTTTCTATTTGCAAGGACACATTCCTCCGGAGCAATTTGTGAAAAAGACACTAGGTAGAAAGTCAATTCTTCCTAAGAATATCGAAAAAAAGCTGCTGGAATATATATTGTTGATGGAGGTCATATTTTTCTATTATAAAAGCATTTTTGCGATAAAATACATTGGAGTAAATAATTTTGTAATTATTTAACATTTTTTGTCCTTTCCTATTTGTTTTTGGCTACATTAAAGCATTTTTTTGAAAATATACAGTAAGGTTCCATATTACCACCCGATTTTCTCTAAGCCTACTTTCGGACTTTTTGTACAAAAGCCTTCAAAAACCATACTTATAATTACACTAGCGAAAAATCCAATTAGGAACATTTAGTTTACTAGTTACCAGTACTTTTTGCACAAAAAATGTGGGTGTAGTTATGATACCTTGTTTACAATTCACTAAAATGTAATTGGGGTTCCATAATACCACCTTCTCCTCTATCTGATATACATTATAGATTTCATCTGAATTCATTTTTCCCCTAGATATTTCAAAATTGTTATAATATTTTATACTAGTGGTTTATGTGCAAGTTCTAACTGATTAATTAAACATAATTGTAACTTAAACTATTGTTAAATTTCGGTTAATTTGGTTAGAAAATTGAATGTAATAAAATAATTCAGTAAACTTATTTTAGAAATCTGAGAGAATTATGATTTTGAATTTACTGTTTTATTATGTTAAACTATTTCAGATTTAACGACAGCACCAAAAGTACCACAGAGAAGGTTCAGACAATTAAGGAAAGTGGAAGATATTTATAAATTTATAACAAAAGGTTATTGTTAATTTAATTTTTTGTTGGTAATTATTAATGTACATTGTTGACTTGCATAGTTCATTTCTAAGGAGAGTAGAGAGTATTTAGAAAAATCTGAAATCTTAAATTCAAAAGGCTTATTTCAGAGTTAGCTTTAGATAACGCTCATTAGCAAAGAGATTATCAGTGACTTTTTTTTTTTTTTTTTTTGAATGGACAGTTTCAAGAATCTGTCTTTATTACTAAGGATAATTACAATTTTGTAAATCACTTTAAATATTAGGTAAAAAGTTATAAAATTTTTATAATTACACACTTGTTCATTAATTAAAACATTTTTAAATCTTTAGTGTCATTTCTCTGATCATGTGAAGATTCTATTCATAAGATACATTGTAGTAAAGTGTACTTAAATTTAAATAAATAACCCTATAGCAATTCAGTAAAATAATAGTGATATTGCAAAAGTAATATAAACTTTTATTTTTTGCTTGCATTCAATATAAAATGATAAAAATTTAGAAATATGCATCAAAATATCTTATTTGTTCCATAAATGACAATAACTAGACTCTATATTTAAATAAATAAAAACTTAAAATTTACAATAATGCCTAATTAGAGATATATTTTGATATATAGATCTATACTTCATGTTGGTAACAAAAGTGATTCCAATAGAAACAAATTATTCCAAAACTAAAACCTAATTAATTAAGCATTTTCTGTCAGAAAAAATAGAATAGTGAGAGACTTTGGGACTTGTCTAAACTGATAGAAAGTAAACCAGGATAAGTAAATAAGATTACAATTAGTGGAGGTTCTGGATTTACTGATTCTTATATTAAAAGTAACTTAATCTTGTATTGTTTGCCTGCTATTATCTTTAACAACAATTAATGCATTGTTGAAATAAGAAATTCCAACAACTGAAACCTACTGTATTGTGAGCAAAAAAGATTAAGACTAGTTTCAAGCATTGGTCAAGATTGATAACAATTGTATATTATCAGATACACGTTGAGGCCAAAGTGTGAAAAGACAGGTTAAATACACTTATATACCCATATTTTTTTTACCTGTATTTTCTTTTGGGACTTCCTAATTTTGATAATATTAAATGACTGGTGGTGATTACAATAAGCAGTGTCTAATTTTTTTAAATACAATATTTTACTGAAACATAAGATATTAAGATATTTTAATTTTGACACATTCTGTGTATAGATTAATTTTTCTTATAATAATGTAAAATTTTTCAGAAAATACTTTTGATGTTCATATCAGAAAAAGTAGTCGTGGTCTAGGCTTGAGCATCTGCGGAGGACGTGATACTGGTGGGAGGGGATGCATAAATCAGCTGATCCGCATACGGAAATTATACCCCCTTCAGCCCGCCATGGAGTGTGGGAAGTTGAGAGTCGGCGACGTGATTATTGAAGTAAATGGGAAAAGCACATTGAACTTAACCCATACTGTGAGTTAATTATATTTTAGAATTATAAGATAAAAATAAAAGTTTGTATTATAAAAAAATTTTAAACTTTTAGGAAGCTTTGGATGCATTAAGAGCCGCTCCCATTAATGTGACATTAAAAATCCACCGTCCCGACCCAACAATCATTCCTAGTCTGCCTCTGAACATGAGGGTAAATAATTGCATTGGGTTAAAATATTAAAAATTTCAGTAAACTTTCATATTTTATGTAAATATAACTACAGTTAAAGATAATTTCTTTAAAAATAAAATTGAGAGTACTATTTTATTTTTAATCTACTTCATTTTTATATATATAGAGTGGTCATAAAATAACTTAACCACTAACAGTGATATCAGAAGTGCAGAAAGTGAGGAATCCACTGAAACTTTTGCAGGATAAATACAGAGTAACACACGCTTGCGATACATGAAAATTGGAGTAGAATGTGTGTCATGGTTATGGTGACACATGTTCTACTCCAATTTTCATGTATTGCAAGCGTGTGTTACTCTGTATTTATCCTGCAAAAGTTTCGGTGGATTCCTCGCTTCCTGCATTCCGACAATCGTCATTAGTTGGTCAAGTTACTTGATGACCACCTTGTATATTAGAGATAAAAACAATGTATCTTTTAATTAGAACCCATTTTGACAGTTTATGTTCACTCTAATTTGCTACATGCATAGATTTTGTAAATTGCTTTATCAATAACATAATTATCAGCTTCTTTGCAGATTATATTTTATAACAAAGTAACAATTTCGTTAATTTAGGACGATTCCTGTCCATCATTTTCTTTGGAGTCTCCATCGTCGTCTGTACACAATACTTTGTCCAGAAGCAGTAGCATAAATAATCATTCTGCTAAAGTATGTTCATAAATAAATTTTGCTTTATTTATTAACAATTAGTAGTAATCACTAAACTATTGGTATATGTAGTAGTAAATCCATTAAAATCAGATTTTAAAATTAATTAAAATAATAGTAAAACAGTTATTTTCTAATTGGATGATAGTATGTGCATGTGTAAAGTGCACAATTTAAAGATACAGGTATACCTCGACTTATGTCGTTTCGAGTTACGTCGTTCCTGATTATACATCATTTGTTAAAAAAGTATACGAAAAAATAAAAATCAGGTTTAAGTCATTTTATTCGACTTTACGTCCGTCCGCCACAAATATTGAAGTCGTAATATCACTAGAAAAGCGTTTAAAGCACATAAAATCATATTAAAATATATACATTTACAAGTATGTACTGTATTTACGGTATAGTACATGCATTCGTAAATTTAGATTACTTTTTTCTGTACTCTATTAAAAACTAAAATTTATTTGTTTGTGAGCTTAAAATAGATTCTTATTAACCATATATTATTGAAAATGCATTAATAAATAAAATACAGAACTGGGAATAGTAATTTATGGTTTTTCCTAGTGACAAGTAGATTCGGAGACAAGTAAATTCGACTTACGTCATTTTTCGACTTAAGTCGTTTTCCTGGAACCAATTACCGACGTAAGGCGAGGTATACCTGTATTAAATTTAACATTTTGAATTTTCATATAAAAAATGGTAATAATATGTTGCTGTGATTTTTTATGATACAATTCTGTCTCCAGGTTCTTGGCAGTTCTTCACTGTAAATTTCTATGAAATTTTGTTATAAATTTCCAGTGCCCTAATATTGCTAATTTAAAGCATGTTCTATACTTATGGCAAAATTATTAAGTTTATAACTAGCAATAATACAAAATCTTTGCCAAGATTTTAATAGCTAATTAAGCTTTTATCAGAAATATGTAGAATGTACAATGTTACCAGTTTCACTTTGAAGTTGATTAATTCCACGATGATTGTTTTCAACAATTGGTGCAAGTTACATACCAAAAAACTAAGTGAAGACCAGACAGCTGAGTGTTATGATGTTAGCATACTGCCCTGGGAAACTTGAGAAAAAATCCCAGAAATTTTTTGGTCCCATCCCTCATCACATAGTCGCCCTATTGGACCTGGCTGAATTGATGATGGACCTGATAAAAGGCTGTCTTATCACCCACAGGACAGAAAGAGTAAAACATAGCTAGTATGTTTTACAGTTTCTTCTAAACAAAACATTATTGCCTTGTTATAAATTATAATATAGTAATGATAAGACAATATCAATAATAAGACAGTCATCTGGAGTCAAAATGATAAAAATACCATCTCAAGGACCATCAACAGAAAGTATGACCCTAAGGAAATGTAAAAACTGATGATTAGAGGTCAATATTAATTTATATTTAATCTCAACTAAATTTGCATATTAGTGTGTAAGTGCTCGTCTGTAACAGCATACATCATCATTGATATATGTTATGTAACTCCCATAAGCCAGAATTATTTTCTAACGGCTATTCTCCAAGACTCGAAAGCAACGGACTTGGAGCTAACTAATCTTTTGGAAAGCGAGAGCTCAATTTCTGATAAAAACTAGTTTCCGAATTCACTTTTGGTCTGATGAAGTTAGATGCCTGGGAAAAAGTTTCATGTCACACACACAATTGAAACTTAGCATACTCGCTGCGTCAATTAATCAATTATTTTGGATAAAATCACATAAAACTAATACAACGAAGCAATTTCCATGAAAATTCCACTATGACTACGAACCACGCCTCTTAAATATACATATAATTAGCTGTTTTTACACGACAGAACAGCATCCGAAGCGACGATAATTGATTTGCATTATTCGTAAGGCTAAATTGATTTAGTTTCGTTTAATAAGTAAAAATAAAAACAAACAAGATATCTTTATAATTAATTTTATTAGCTCTATCCAATGCTTAATTTAATTCAATGCACTCAGAGTTACGTTAATCTACGCTCGCTATTACGGACTTTTTTCATTTGTTTGGTGGAAAATATTTGGAGAAAAAATTCATAACGTTTGCATATTTAAAGGAATTTGAAATCGTCATCGAGAAACATGAAGGAAGTTTAGGTTTCACCGTGTTGAAGAGGGAACAGTGCGAGAGCACCTTTCCCGGATTGTTCGTAAAAGATTTAATTCGAGAACCTGCAAAATCCGACGGCAGAATACAACCCGGAGATCAGATATTACAAGTAATACTCTCGAAGTAATTAAGAACGTTGTTTTTAAGTTATTTACATGCGTAATAATCAAATTTCTATTAGGTTAACGGTACGGACATGTCAGAACTTAGTCACGCAGAAGCCATCAGTTTCCTCAGAAGTGCACCGAACGAAGTAAAGTTAAAATTATCTAGGCACGTGGATCCTCCGCTTTCACCTCTATCCGGAGACGACGAACCTCCCCTGTCCAAACCATTGAGAAGAGAAGCTGTGGAATTATTAAACGATTGGGCCAGACAGAAAGAAAATGATTCGCCCGGTAAGAAAAGAGAGCGCAGAAGAGTCCGAACAAAAGTCGACGATAGTTTCAGCAGTTCCGGAAGCAGAAGTAATTCGTCTTCTGTAAGTCAAGACAACACTTTTCTTATAAGCGATAGCGATAACGTCTTATCAGAGGAAGAACTAACCAACGACAGCCCGGGACTAAAGAGAAATTTGCGTCCCAAGTCTCTAGACATTCTTAGCTCGTTTACGAGAAAACAAAGGTTAGCCAACTTTACTTCCGCAGAAGACCAATCGACTTCTTTTCGTCGTCAAACCAGCGTTAAAGTCACCAGTTTGGACGCTCAAACGTCGATGTTTCCGTCGAACGAGGACGAAGGGAATACCAAGAAAAATCTCTTGAAGTGGAGAGGAACCATATTACCGAAAACCGGTTCCGAATCCGAAAACGAACTAAATTTGGGAACGTTGGAAGAGAAAAGAGAAGATTCTACTCGGCAGATTTCCGAAGATGCGGTAAGCCTTCGTTTTTTAATCATCCGTGCTTTAAAATGGCAAACGCGATTTATACTATTTAACTTTTATAGGTCCAGTTTATAGAAGTGCAGCTGGATAGAGGATGGCACGGCCGATTAGGTTTTAGCATTTCCGACCCCCTGACGGAAAATATATTGCCTAACGGACCGGAAGTAAAAATCGTACACGAAGGCAGTTTGGCCTCTCGGGATGGAAGAATTAAAGCTGGAGATAGACTAGTTCAGGTAATTATCGTTTAATTCCAACTCTTTCGGACCCACAATTTCCCAACAAAAATATTCGATTAAACCATTCAAATGTTTACAAGTTTGGTGATTGGAGATTTTAAATGTGTTTTTTTTTTTCAATTAATATTCGCACGCGAAACGTTACCGATTGGATGATATTTCATTTGTAAATTAACACATCTTCAAATCCTAGCAAATTAGAATATATATATGTCAATTGACCTATTGGATTGGACCGCCGATGGTCCTATCCAATATTGTGTCTTCGACGTTCTCGTGTTGCAATTTAAAATAATAATGTTTAATCGATGATAAGGCAATAGGAAAATCGAATTATTCTTTAATTAAGAACTCAAAAATGCTGTTATTTAAAGTAAAGCGAAACAAATTAATAAAAACAATTAAAAACAAAAAGCACGTCACGACTCCGTCGGACCATTAATTTCAGGAATGGAGGTTGGGCCTAAAACATTTGACTTTAATGGTAATACATCCCGTACAGAAAAACGAAACGGCACATTCGAAGGAAAACTACTCGAACACAAAGCCCATGATTTTTATTATATTTGTATCCGAGATGAAATCACTGTTCGAGAATTTACCAGACGATTCAAAATGTTGACGGTAGATTTTAAATGCGTGGCTTTCTATTAAATAACCGTTCTGGATGAATATATTTAAATTGCTTTCCAAATATTCCTTGATTAGTGGAGTGATGTTATAAGTATTATCGTACGCAGGTGAACGGAGAAATGGTTACAGAAAAGCCAGCATCGGAAATCATCGACGTTCTCCGCAAAACAAGAGGTCTAGTCAACATGATATTTGCCAGGTTAGTGAAACGCAATAGACAGCAAAATTAAGGGACTGTCCATAAATTATGTCTGCATTTTTCTTGACATTTTTACTCCCATCCCCCATTTTCCTTGTTTGTCCAAGTTCCCGTAACGCCCTCTCCTCTTCGGACGTCCAACAAAACTCAACCCCCCCACAAAATCTTTATCACTTTGAGTAATAAAATATATAAACTGTAAAATTTAATGAAATAAAACGGACGTCAATTGAAGTTCAATCCCTCCCCTCCCTCTCTTCCAGTTTGTACACCATTTATGGACAGCCCCTAACGGAAATATTTCCTCCATTCGACTAATATAATTCGTTTGTCTTTAGATTAATAAAATCGACCAATACAGAAAATGCCACGTAGTTAACGGAAGTACTTTGCTAGTCATTAGATACCGATGCCGTGTGGGAACGTCAGTTGCCAAAATATACACCTTAGCTCGGAGTAGAGGTAGTCTTCCGACTTTATTTCTAGTTTTGACAATAACTTATCGTCCCCTAATTACATTTATTTTGAGACTTTACCCGGAATCTTGTTACCAAAAAAATTTATTCTATATACCAAATATTTATCTATAATATTAATAATAACAATAATAACGGAAAGAAATGTTGCCAAAGATTCGGATTTTCTCCCGAACGACTGCCCCGTTCCAGTTCTTTGCAGTGCCAAAATCTTAAAAGTATACGCAGAAAGAAATAAAAAAAAATCCGCGCTTTAATTCCGTCCGAGAAATCATTCCAAATCACTTGTTTTGTTAATATTTTTGGTTTCGTTTATTTATCCGATCGTCGTTAGTTTACGCCGGAGGAAAGGCCCCGCATTTTGTAACGTTTGTACTTATTCGACCCTCGATAACCTACGTCATCAGTATTGTATAGTTTTTTAACTTAATCCCCCGCTATTTAAGTACAATAGTGTCGTTAGTATCCGTGTTTCGCCCGATGGTTCGCTAGTAGAGAGATGTTTTAAATGTTGCCAAGAGTATTTTAAAGAGTTGTTGTATATTCAGATAGTAATGTAAATAAACTTATTATTCATTCTTGTTCTCCATCATTTCAATGAGCCGTTCGAAAATGCGAACACGCACCGATTCTTAACATACCGAAATTGTTAAGGGAGAGTAACAGTCTTACGTTCTTCCTTCTATGGATTCAGCCTGTATGTAGAATTGGAAAACACTGTAAAATGAATGCAATTCATTTAGCATATTTTAAATACTGTACAGTACCTCAGCTAGGATAAAGTTTATCGCAAGAAAATCCACTCACGCACAAACACACACAAACCTGTATATATAGAATTTTGTTCCCTTTGATTCAGAAGAAAAACAACAGAGGACCTTTAAACGTTAAGAACTGCAAAAAACCCGGAGGAACAAAAGTTAACTAATTACAATACTTTGTTCTATAACAGCCGGTAAAGTTAAAAATTTAAGACCAAAAACACGTTTACAATACGAATACTGTTTTGTAAGTGAAAGAAGAATTCTATAGTAACTTATGAGAATCAATTCTTTATTAAAGAAATGGTTTTCCATCGAGTAAACCTCCAGTTGAGTCAATATAGTTGCTTCGGAGTTAGAGATGGCCCTAGGATTTGCGAGGCCCTGGACAAACTTTATTTTTAAACCCATTAAAAGGTCGATGGGTACATGATGATACTGTAGATCTAAATAAATCTATGAACGATTTTTATATCGTGGATATTGAACCATATGTGGCTGTAACTACGAAGTCGGAATTTCAGAAAAAAAGAGATTTCAAAATTAGACCAACTTTCAATTGTCCACCAAAACTTTGCTAACTACGTATGGTCCCAAATAGAATGTGTTGAATGTAATATGGATACTCTATTACTGAAACACTGCAAATTCCAGAGTTAGCTGCTTATGGTTCTAATCCCACGATATAGACGGCCGGATGGCCAAGCGGTCACGGTGGCAGCCTACAGCTCTGGGAAGCCCGGGTTCGAGTCCGGATATGTCGGGCCCCGTTCCTCACCACCCGGCTGAACCCACAATAGGCTTGCTAAAAAGAGGCCCTCTTAGTGCCCACAGGACGGAAACAGTTAAAAAAAAAAAGACCCACGATATATAAACAGACAGTAAAACACACAGAATTATATACAATAGTTTCACAACGAATTGGAAAATACACTAGGTAGGTACAGAAACTCGCCAAAAAGTGAAGTTTTATTTTTAGGCAAAAAAGGCAACTCCTATGTGAGGGCCTCATTTAGGACGATATCGATAAGGTCTGCATAAAATGTTTTCTGTTCGGAGGTCAGTTTGTTTTCCTAGAAGAAGAAAGATGAAGAAACGAATATATCTACCTACGGAGCAAGTGAAAACTTAAAGGTACCGTGTAGTGTGTGTGTGAATTTTCGGAGTAATGTTGGATATTTCGCGGAAGAGGAATTCTTTGATATTATTATCTGCAAAATCATGTGATAATGCAATTAGAGATATCAAATATCAAACGCAAGAATCCGGTACCGCTAATTTTCCCAGACTTGCGGAATGTTTGGCAAGAAAATACGAAAAAATCAGCCAAAAGTAAAAACTGTCTCCCTAGTTCTCATTATTATCCAACTTAAATAGTTTTTAAATTTGTTTCGTAATAAGAACGAAAGACCTGACGAAAAATAAAAATCGAGTCTATTAAAGTTTCTTAATATTTAGAAGATTCTAAATTTTTCGATAATTTACGGTGAACTGGATTCATTTTACACAACGATACATGTTGTCTAATAAAGACTGTTTATATTTTCAGACTTATAACAAAATCTGATTACAGATGGCGCCCCACTCAATTTATATTTTTGCTTCATAATATAAAAGTTGAGTTTTTATTTAAAAAGCAGCCGGGAAACTTACGCAACTCGTTGCTAGATATTTTTATACTTGGTACATTCAAATCGTCGGCTTGCGAAAGTATTTTCTTATCAGATAACGTTTGCACAAACTCATTTAAACATAAACAGTATAGGATTTAATACACATCCCTGCGTTAACATGTAGAATTTATCGGAATTTTAATATTCACGGAAATGCGAACTTCTTAATCTAATTACAAACAACTGTTATGGGAGGAGAGTAATTAGTTCGCATTGAATGTAAGTCAATAACTAAGAAAACAAATCCAGCAACAAGTTGCTTAACTTTCCTTGCAACATTTGATTAAACTTTATATTTTTAACTGTTATAAAATGGCAAAAAGCTTACTTTTGAGGGCAGGGATGAGTTATAAAAATTGTAAATGCTAATAACGAGTAAAATCGTCATTAAGTTCGACCCTACCTATCTCCCCACTCCCTCAAACTTTCATCACTAAAATTTAATAGCATCAATACCCCTAACAAACAAACCTCCCTGCAAAATTTCAGAAATATTTCACAAAAAAGTAAAGGAGTTAAGCTTCCAAGAGGTTGAATAAAATCGTGTCAGACATACTAACATCCATACATACAGGGAGAAAAACGATTTTTTTTTTTTTTGCATTTCTCGACGTTTCAAGGTGTCCTGAGCCAAACATTAAAAATGTTCGGGTCATTTTTTGACCGATCGCCATACTATCCCTCATACATAACATCCGGGAAAGTAAAAAAAATACGAAAAATAGATTACTGGAACAATAAAAACTTGAAACTATTGTTATTCATTTTTATATTTGTTCTTGGATGCAAATGTTAATCCGGCCTTGAACACAAGAAACAATGCATTAATTTCATATTATCTTAAATGGGTACACAACCAAAAAGAAATGATTTTATTTCACCACGTTTGAATGGAATAGAAAATTTAATGACTAAAAACATCCAACCAACATTATAAGGCTTCTCACGAAAACCCTCTTCTTGCCAAATTAAATAAATCTCAAGTTTGGAGACAGGTAAGTCCTCGTCTCTAATATATACTGTATATAAAAAATGCAATCTGAAAAGAAGTCAAATTGCCAAGCCTTACAATTTCGAGTCGATACGCGAAAACTGGAAAAAAAAATCGTCCCTACTTTTGTTCCGTTATATTTTTGGACTGCGATTTGAAAAAATCATAGATCTATAAATTCCCACTGTCGTCCGTCCATCTTTCCTTAATCTCTAGAACGGAGTTATATACGTGAACGCCGAGACCAGAAATGGAAAACCGTAGGGACAGGAGGCCCCTATTGACTATAAATGAAGATCTGGTGCAAACTGAAAGTCACGTTATTTCAATTTGAAAATTCCCCCCCCCCAACGGAGTTACATACATAACCGGCACGACTTTATTGCTAACAGGAATAGTATGATGTACAGGGGCAAAATACTACACTCCACGCAGGCAAGTGTTGTGTGCTACCTGTTGTTGTAATGGTGCGTCTATTTTGTGCTATATCAATGTCGCAGTAATTAAGAGAATAGAATTATAATTTTAAATACCGTATATATACAGTAGAGCGTCGATTTTCCGAATCAATTGGGGACTGGGGTTGTCCGGATAACTGATTTACGTACGAAAAAATAGTTTAACGTATCCGATGTCGAAATTTTTCTCCGTTGCATGTCGCTTCGCGTTGAATTTTCGTCGATGTTAAGCCTAACAAAGACTATTGTATCGTTAAAAATTATTTTTTTATTTTGTACGAACAAAATAAATATATTGAAAAATATAAAAATAATAAAAAATTATACTTCAGATGTTAATTTAGTATCAAAAACGTAAAATATTTGAGTAGCCCAAGACATAGCCAAAGATTGAAGCGCCACAGCACTGGCGAAAATTGAAATTTGCCGACTGGAATTCTTTCGGATGATTGACTTTCGGAAAATCGACGCTCTACTGTATATTTTTTTAAAATTATACTTAGTTTATTATTTTCTTAAAGTTTTGCCAATAGATGGTGCTGTGTGTAAATCATCAAATTGTATGTAGATAGAAATTAATTGATATATAGAAATCCAATAAATATTTTTGGGTGAGATATACGACATGACCTAAGTTGGAACGTATTTGAACGTAACTGCCGAGTTTCGTAGCAATTGGTCGAACGGCATAGGGGTACATAGCGAATGAACAAACGTCCTCAACTTATAATCGAGATGGGATGATGATGATGATGATAATAAGCGCAGAGCCCAAACTGTTAGGAGTTGAAATTTGGTACACAGTTAGAGTACTTCATGAGAATGTACACTAAGAAGGGATTTTCCGAAATTTTTCCCGGCGGGGGAAAGTTAAGGATTAGCCCGAATTCGGATTTTACTGTACTATTTTAGAAGCAGTTTTTTGCTAAAAATAGAACACATTTTTGGACCCATCTAAAAATTCTCTAATTAGTCTCGGAAGAGGGTGAACCTAATTCTTGCACCCGGTTAAAACGGATAAGATCGGCAATAATCTAATAACAATAATAATAATAATCTTGGCTATCGTTACTTTTTGCCCGAGCAACGCCGGGCTCATCTGCTAGTTTATATATATAGACAAATCGAAAGGCCAGATGCAGGCATCGGAGCATACTAAATAATAATATACCGAGTATTATACTGTAAAAATATAAAATATTGTTAATTTAAATAATAGCTAGTGGCCATTTTTGTCACACCGTGACAGAAAATGCCCAGTTTTTAAGCTTTATATAGTAGATTATTATTTTATTTCATATTTTAAAATTAAATTAAATATTTTGAGTTACTGAATATTGCCAGAAGAGGACGAGTATTTCCGGTTTACTATGAAGGCAAATTCTGGTCAGATCATCCTTTTTTATTAATTGATTAGTCACAAATACAGTAAACAGTTATTGCGATTTCATTGAAATTATACGGTTATATACGAAATTATTAAAACATTTCATTTATCTCCATATCTGCAGTTTAATAATTCTTGCAAATTTCACATTTTGATGCAGAAATATTTTTCAATATTTGCATATACTTTTGTAATGCAAATAAAATCTCGAATATTCTGCAAATTATATTTTTTTTTAATGGCGTCCACAGTGGCCGAGTGTATAAAACAACTAAACCTGCTAGTTGGTCCGGGAAAACACGGAAAACTCCACGTGGCCAGGCACGTGGAGTTTTCCGGGTTTTCTTCACGTTAGTTACACCTAAATAAGGTCCAGTTTCCCATTAAAAAAAGAAGCCTCCCCTCGGCAGATCGCCAGTGTGTTACGAATAAAACCAATAAAACATTTTTGTGGCCATTAATTTCGGCAAATATATTTGACTCATTACAAACTTCTAATCCTTTCTGAATGCCTAAAAATCAAAAATTTGTTGTTGTTGTTCTACTTATTAATCCATTCTGGACACTGTCTGCCTGGAAGATGATCGTACAGAGGACACTGGGCTCCATAATACCATCAGGGACTGCACTGGCAAACCTCTGGACACGGAGGATGCCCCACTTTTCACCCATGCTGAGGTTAACTGGGCTATCGGCAAACTCCCCCCACATAAAGCACCTGGTTTGGATGGCATCACAACTGAGATTGTGAAGAATATATGGACCAACCGCCCAACTGTCATCATCCATTTGATAAACACTTGTTTCCGTTATGGTGTCTTCCCAGACAAGTGGAAGGAAGCTAGGATTGTCCCCATTCCAAAGGTTGCAAATCAACCCATCTGCACTCCCAACAACTATCGCTATATTTCCCTTTTACCTACTCTATCCAAAGTCTATGACCGTCTTCTATGTAACAGGCTAAGCTGGCACCTCGAGACTACTAACTTCCTCAGTCCCCAACAATTTGGCTTTAGACAAGGCCGGGGTACAACGGATGCCATTCTTGCTATGACTAATAAAGTCAAACATCTTCTTCAGTCCTATCCGTATGTCTTGGGGCTTAGCCTGGACATCAGTAATGCCTTCAATGCTGCTTGGTGGCCGCTCATTCTTCAACAGCTGCGGCAGGCTCGATGTCCTGCCAACATCTATAATGCTTATAGTGACTACCTCAATAACAGGTATGTCACCTTCTCTTCTGGCAACCTCGATTTTAGGAGAAGGACTTACAGAGGTTGCCCTCAAGGTTCTGTCTCAGGTCCAGTTCTATGGAACCTTCTTTTTAATGACTTTCCCACTGATATTTCAGGTTGCGACAGGATCTTTGCATATGCTGACGATGCAATGATCCTAGTGGCGGCCTACTCTCGCTCTGATTTGGAGTGCAAGGCCAAACTTCTTATTGACAACGTCTTGGAATGGGGCTGCACTCATAAACTGAAGTTCAATGCCAACAAAACCAAAGGTATCGTTTTCACCAATCCTAGAAAACCCCATCTGTACCGTAGGCCACCCACTATAAAAATGGAGGGGTCTCCATCAAGATCTCTACTACTATTAAATACCTCGGGGTCATTATCGACCATAAACTCAGCTGGGCCGACCACATCAAGCATGTAACGGACAAGACTAACCATCTGTTTAATTATGTCTCTAAGGTGGCAAAGTCCAAATGGGGTTTATCCCCAACTATTCTCTCTATCATTTATGATAGTGTCTTTCTGCCTATGATCTGTTATGCTGCCCCTGTTTGGGCAGGCTGTTTAAGCCGTGTGCACATCGATCGAAAACTCCGTGGTGCACAGCGCAAAGCCCTCCTGCGCATCTGCCGTGCCTATTCCACCTCTTCCACGGCTGCCTTACAGATCATCTCTGGCAAACTTCCTATAGACCTTGCCATTCTACTGGCATCCAAACGTTGGCACCTCCGTAAAGGTCATAGCATTTCACTATCCAGCCAGTCTTTCTCGGTATACGAGACCTTTTGCCACCCGAAGGATCTACTTCCTCCTTTTATGAGACCCCACATACATACGCACCCACTGGACAACGACCACTTTTCAATATTCACTGATGGGTCCAAAACTGCAGACAAAGTCGGTAGTGCCTTTGTGGCCTATCGCAAAGGAGTTGAATTCTACAATGCATCCGGTCACCTTGCTGCAAACTGCTCTGTTTACCAGGCAGAACTTACAGCCATCCTATTAGCCATCGACTTGTGCAATGAAAACTACAGTGATAACCGGATAAACATATTTACAGATTGTCAATCTACGATAGAGGCCATCAACAATCATCTACCACGGAACCCGATCGTGGTCAAGATACAAACTAGTATTGCACTCTCCACCAATGTCTTTGCCATCGCTTGGATTAGAGGTCACACTGGACTGCAAGGTAATGAAAGAGCAGACTATCTGGCAAGGGAGGCTGCCAGCCTAAACAGTGGCAGCAGTCTCTATTCCTACATTCCTGTCACCTACATCAAGTATCTCCTCAAAAATGAAGCTATGAACACCTGGCAAACAAGATGGAACAACACTGAAACGGGAAGGATAACCAAAAGTTTCATCCCAAGTGTTTCTCACAATAACCGGACCATTCTCCACCGTGATACTAGCCTTGTCACCCAGTTCCTAACTGGCCATGGAAAGTTTAATAGCTACCTGGTGAGATTCAATAAATCAAACTGTGACCATTGCCAACTATGTGGTGTGCCGGACGGGGTGGAACACTACGTCTTCCACTGTCCCATGCTGGAGGATGCACGTGTACCCATTCGCATGCTTCTTCCTACTGATAAATCCTGGCCTTGTCAACATAGCGACTTGTTGATGAATAACGAGCTGTTCATGGCCTTTCTGAAGCTGATAAAGAACTACTTCTGGCGAACTCCTGTCAACTGAGTAGTGGATTCCATATTCCCTACTACGTACTTTATCTGTGTATATTGTGCATCTTGTATGTTACTTTCTTTGTATGTATTATGTAAAGCACTATCTGTAATGTATCCTCTTTTATATGCTTTTATATTTTCTTCATTTTATTTTATTTATTTATTTATTTCATTTTTATTTTATTTTTATTATTTTATTTTATTTTTTCTTATCCTAATGTTCATATATATGCTTATCTTATAATACTCTGTAAATTTACCCTGTTGTAACTGTGCATCATACCCGGTTGTGCTAATGCGGTACCGGGTCTGTACTTTGTGTACTAATAAAGAATAATGTCTGTCTGTCTGTCTACTTATTAATTTAATTATGAAGTTAAATAAATTTTTTTTTAATTTTGTGGCCAATTTTGTCTTTTATAAATCTTATCAAACATATATTAAATGGAATATTAATTGTTTCGGATTTATAATCCTCAAAGTTTCCAAAATTGTTCATCTTAAATATAAATTTATGATTCTTTCGTCATATGTAAAAATTTTGGTTAAAACTTTAGATAATTTAGGTCTATATTAAACAATTATTTGCAAATGAGAATTTGATAAAGATATTATTCAACTTTTTTATTGATTCAATCCAACAGTTTTCTCGAAAGAGCTTGAAAAATGTCTTTACAAATAATAATTTTGTGGATTCAAGAAATCTTGATTGGGCAATTGTGAATAGTTTATTTTTATCATATTAATTCAAAAGCCTTCTGAATATAAAATAAGAAACTAATTTTTAAAGCTGAAAAAAAATGTTTATATAACTCTCATGTAATCGGAGTAGCTTTCGCCTGTAAATGTGTTTTCCTCGCTTAGCTTAGTAAACGTGAGGAAAAGATGCATTGCCAATCATTTTAATTGGGATATTAACGTTTCTGCTTTTCTGAATATAAAATACCATCTTACTAATTTTATATTAAGCATAATCTTTAAATATATTAATTTATGCAATTTTAAATATTTATTATGACTATTATGATATAACACTCAAGGTAATATTAAAAATAAATCTTAAAAAATTCCAAATCAGTAATAAAGCAAAAAATTGTGAATGATATAAAATTCAAAAAGCTGACAGTGTGAACCGTTGTTTGTGAAATGACGATGACTAGTGAACAGTATAAAATATATTTTAACGACTATCTGATTCCCTATTATACAGTAGAAATGTCTTTAATGGTCTTAGATTATTTAAAAAATAATAATAGTAAAATGTTCGTTAAAAATATCTCATCATCCGTCTTTCCTCTGTAGAATTTATTGACAAACTACTCGCTAGTGGACGAGGTACTGTCATGAAAAGATAAGTGAAATCAGAAGCCTGTATATTTTAATGTACAGTAATACTAGAGACGTTAATAGTAGACGTTTTGAAACCTTAACAAGTACAACTGCCTTTTTAAGTAATTACCGAAAGTTATACCAATAACCTGAACTTATCTCCTATAATTAATGGATACAGTATAGAAAATTTGGAAAGATTATCTAAACGACACAGTGGTGTACTTTATATATATATACACAATCAAATTAGCTATATGTTGATTCCTAATTTAACATATATATCCTGGCGACAATAACAGAATATTACTGAGGAAATATACCACAGCCATTATTTATAGATTTCCATATATTCATTAAAGAAGCAATTGTTTATCTTTTAAAAGACAGTTAATACTAGAAACAACTATTATCATTCGAACCATAATCGAAGATTGTAATATTGACTTGAAAGAAGAGACTGGCTCTTGTGACTTAATCGGTTTATGCCTATTAACAATTCTCACTCGTTGCTCGACTTGGTTTTAATGAACCTAAGAAACAAAGTTTCGTATATGGCGAATTAATATCCGATCACCTCTCTATAATCATCTTTATACATATTATAAAAATAGAAAAATTGGGAGTAACAGAGTCAAAAAGAAACGGAAGATAAACGAACATTTAATAATACTATTACGACAAGGTTTATACGCACGCTTTTTCTGGAATTATTTTTATATTCGTCAATATCTATCAATCAATCTGTCGATTTCTTTTTTGGCACGTTAGTCTTTATCGACAAGAAAAGTAAGAAAAAAACAAAGGAAGTCGTTTTTAAGAAGAACCGAAACACGCCACTTAATATTTAAAAGAAAATTAGTTTTCAGACAATTAAAAATAGAACAATAAATTATGAAAACCGAAAGCCTTAGTAACGAAATAAGAAAGCTTTCGGCGCAAATTCGGAGAAATATGTGCTAGAACAGAGGGGAAAAAAGTGTTAGAAAGCATCGACAAAGTTAGTTCCAGGACGTATTGTACACTGCCATCGCAACTGATGGAACAGATGTTTCTTTTAGTAAATAAATCACCTTTCAACATTCAATAGTTTGTTTTTTCTCGTTTTATTCCTATTTCATTTCACACTGTATTAAAACGATTTATCCTGGAAAGTTCAACAGACTTTTGGAAAACGATTAAAAACTCTCCTATAGAAATTGTAAATTGTCGCGATAACACTAATATTGATGAAATCTACTACGATTATAAAATTTATTCAGGTTTGGTTTATTTGGTTGTGGCAAGGCGACACGCGGGCGATCTTCCGGGAAGACTTTTATGGGAAATGGCCTCTATTTAGTTGTTACAAATATGAATAAAACCCGGATATCTTTTTGGTGCCTAAATTTATCGAAGCGTCCGTTTTATAAGAAATGTCTTTTGATACTAATTAAAAAGTATTTTTTTATACTTCACATTTTACTAATAGTAAAATTCAAGCCATAACACTGCTGAAAACTACCCTGATATTGACAGCATTAATGCCGACGTACTAAAATATATATCTGACATAAAAATCTTTGAAAAGGTATTTTACGAGAGATTTAACAACTTCATACGTACAATATTGTTCGTACTAATCAATACGGTTTTAAAAACTACATCAACATTGATACATTACAAACACCATGTTAACTAACATGGATAAGTCTCGAGTAGTTATTAGCGTATTTATAGACTTATCAAAGGTGTTTGATACTGTGAACATTGATATTTTAGAAGGAAACTTTACGGTTTACGTCAGCTTTGCAGGGATAACTGTCATATTTAAATAATCGAAAGGTATTACGTAAAAATCAGAAATAATACTTTAAATCATATTACAAAAGTGAATAATTTTCTGATTATACACAAGCGAATAACCCGAATATTTGCCTAATTCTAGTAAAAGTAATTAATCTTATATTTCCTAGTACAAATAGTTATGCAGATATGGATCGACTTCGGATTAAAATTGATAATTATTTAATACTCCATGTAAATCGCGTCATATTTCTTGGAATTCTTATTGATGAAAAGTTGAGATGGAATGTTCCAAATCCATAAACTCTACGGCAAAATTCGTCAGCATTGAAAACATTAACACCTTTTCTACCTAAAGATACGGTGAAATATTTATATAGAACTTGTACGAACCAAAATTCACATAGGCTATTACCGTTTGGAGATCAACTCCGGAATATATACAGAACAGGATACAAAACAGATCCTGACCATAAATGAACTGAGCAATTTCGACAGTTTCATCAGATTATTCGTGTGAACAAATAAAATCAATATCTTGTATGTAAAACTATTATACCTCTGTCACCGTTACAAGTACAGTAATAACAATAATACTTTTATAGACAATTGCTTCGCACGTCGCAGACGACGACTTCAAATTATTTCACAAATAGAAAAAAACAACTTCAACAGTGTAAACTATCAGTATGAAAAACCACCGATTTGGCAATGTATGAAATACTGGAATCTATCGTACAGCAAGTTAAATCCCGAATGTATACAAATTTAAAGAAGCAATCGAGAACAAAATATATAATAGTAGATAATCAAGTTGATGTAAAAATCGGCACATAATTATTATTTGTGTAGTTATTCCTAATGCATGTTCTTTAAATAATTCAGTGTTCAAATTTATTGATGTATGAAATTTAAAGGGCATCTGAAAAATATCTTTTGATCAAGATGACCTATTGTTAATTTAATTAATAATAAAATTCAATTCAATTGGTTGTTTATTTATTTATTTTTTATTTTTACTAATATTGTAAGTGTAAAACGAATTAATTTTTAAGAAATTGCACACACACGCATTAACGTTCTAACTTTATACTGTATATATATATATATGTATGTATGTATGTAGACAGTATAAAGTTAGAACGTTAATCAGAATGTGAAAGATTATTCAATGTGAGTTTAAAATAGATTTTAAAAATATTCTCTAGTCAATCAATAATGACAATTTATTTAAAGATATGTGACTTTCTGAAGAATTCTTAAAAGAAGCGATAAGGAAACAAAACCAAATAATAGCATGTTTGAAGTCTTATATCAAAATCCGCTTATAAAATCTAATATTGTGTCTATAGAAAAACAATATCATTAAAATACGTCTAAACATTTTACTGATTTTTGAATATCATCCAAATAATAATGGGAGAGAAATTTATTGATTTATGATATTCAATATGAATCAAAAAAGAAGAAAATAAAGTAAACAGAGTCCATTACAGACGGAAAGAAAGTAAGCCGAAATAGAAATGAGAGAAAATAAAAACAAATAAAAATTGATTTTTGTCTTAAGGATAAACGTTACCGGGAGTTTACAAAAAATAATTATTACAATAAACGTTATTTACATACATTTAATTTAGTAGTGGAAAATTAATACTAAATCTAATTAGGCTACATGTAAAAAAAAATTGTCAGAATAATAATTATATCGATACGTAAACTCGTAAATTAGTAAATTTCTTAAAAATTTTATTATTTTTTACGTAACGCATCCAATGTTACTGTATTAAATTTGTATAATTATTTTATCTGTGGGATTTTTTTCTGATTTTAAAAGTTGTACGTAGGCTATATAAAACACGTACTAGTACGTTTGATGTATCAAAACAATCTACATTATTTCCAAATAATATAAATTTCGTAGATCCAAATAATTGCAGCCCGACATTGTGACGATGTCACAATGTCGGGCTGCAATTATTTATATACTTGCTATACATTATAATATTTATATACAATTATTTATATAGGAAAATACGTAGTTACGGCTATTTTTCAATATACTTATCTATGAAGTTCAGACAATTATAGCAGTGAATAAGATTTCCCAAATCCTCTTCAAAGAAATTCCCGCCAACTTACGGACGCAACCTCCAGCAATTGTCTGCGGCTTTTTGTCGTTGCCGAATTGTTGCCCTCCAAAAACGTCTTCGGATGCGAAAACGAGTGAAAACCAAAGATTCTACATCTGGTCTAACACGGCCAACAAACATTCAAAGATTTGTCCCTCGAAGATTTTCGGCATCTTCTGTGCTGCGAATGGAATGTAGCCGTACATTATCGTGTCTTTTGTTTTGAAAAGACCATCGTAATTTTTTGGATATCGCAAAAGCTTCCGGGGTTTATTGTTGCATCAGAAGGCAGGAATTCGATGAGCAAAACCTCTTTTCTTCACCAAAACAGAGGAACGTGAGTTTCTTGATTGAAAGCGCCCATTTCGTGTTCTTTGTCTTTGATCAGTCGGTATGCCTCCATTACGCCGATTGCTGCTCAGTTTCTGGTGTCTAGTATGCAATCCAAGTTTTGTTGACTGTAACAATGTGGTCTAACCGTTTCTGACATACTGGCCAAGAATGTGAATATTGTTTCTTGTGTTTGTATGTGAGGTTTTAGGAACCCATCTCGTACAAAGTTTATGATATTGCGTATCGTCGTGAAGGATTTCGTGTGGATGTGCACGAGAAATTTGCAGTTCTGCATTCGATTCTGATACAGTAAATCTTGTATTTTATCGAATTTCCTTTTTATTTGTCAACTGCACGAGAACGTTGGCGACGAACTCTTGGCCAAAACACTGACGTCCATCGTACACGTTCTGTCTATCCCCCTCTAATGTCTCTTGCGTCATTTCCACGTCATGACTCCATCTATGAATTTCGGAGCGCCAAAACAATTTTGCCATTTAGGATTGATTACCGAGAGTATCTCACATTCAGAGAACATTTGTACACTATTAAGAACCTTAAACTCAAGAATGAAAACTTAAAATGGCGTCTGCTCAATCTCTTTCACAACAATCGGCAGACGATAGTGACACCGGCGCCTGCGCAGTCGGAACTTGCAACTTGACTTCTGACTACGCCACCTACTATTCTAAAGTCCGCAAAGAAGAAGCGTGGCCAACCGAATTAATAGAATTAAATATCTTAATTTGAAATTAACGACTTAAGTTATTTTAACTATAAAAATATAACTAAATTATTCACCAAAGTGTTACTTTTTATAATCCATTCTCTAGAATGTCTAGAAAAGGATAATGATGATGATAACCAAATACCGAGATACTGTTTCTTTTCCCATATTTTACATTCTAATTTAACATTTTCAAGATAAAAAAAAAAAGCACTTGACTCTTTGGAAAGTTCCTTTCATTTCGAAAAATTATTAAATATAAATTTTTACAGAATTCAACTGTTATTAATTTTCCGCCGTAAAGCTGTTGCCAAAGAAAAGAGCAAAACTAAACTATTGAGTGAATCACTTCAAGATAAATTCCGTCATAAAATTTTTTAAAATCAAAAATATAGAAATTGAAGAAATACGAAGATGGGGAAAGATTTTGCATACGTCTCGATTCTTCGAAAAAAAACAGTTTTTGCTTTTAAATTAAATTCATTTACAATTCCAAAAGTGAAAATTTTGAAAACAATCAGTCTATAATTTTCAGGAAGTTTCCCATCTATTTTAAACAACATATCTTTGTGGCTTTTATGATATCTGAAATTATACAATCTTTTTTCTTCTTCCTAGCGTTGTTCGCGCTCTATAGCAGGATCCGTAGTTCGGCATATAAGTCTCCATATGGTTCGAACCAAGGGATCCTCAGGGCCTCATTCATGTGTTGTATGTTTTTCTTTAATCGATCCATCCAACGTTTCTTAGGCCTCTAAGAAACGTTGTAAGGTCGTTTTCTTCCAAGGTCAAGGTGCACGACTGATCTTGCTACCGAAGATTCCTGGCTGCGCACGACATGTCCATATCATCCGAGTCGTCCTTCACGCATTTTTGCCGCGATTGGCGTAACCTTAAATCGTAGACCACACCACAAATATGGTGTGGTCGAAACGTGTTAGCCCAAGGCATCATTGGAGCATCTGCATTTCCATTGCGTGTAAGATTTGCTCGTGTTTTATTGTTACTGGACAGAGGGACGAAAACAAAGCACGACCGGGCGTACCACTGTTCTATACATTTTTGACTTAAGACGTAGTGGCATTCGACGGTCATACAGGACCTCAGTAACAAGACGCCATTTTATCCAGGCAGCATCCTTATTTGCAGTGATGGAGACAGCATCCCGGATGCTCGGGCCCGGGTATCTGCGATGCTGTCTCCATCACTGCAAATGAGAGCACCCTGAAGCACCCCCACTTTCTTCAGGTCTTCTCCACAGATACTGATGTTTCCAAGATCTGAGGTCCGCATCCCATGTATCTTGTCTTCCTGATGTTCAGTCGGAGCCCAAACTCACAGATTGTTCCATTTCTCCGTTTATTTAGAAGTTCATGAAGCTGTCTATTCGCCAGAAAGACATCATGAGCGTAGATCAGTATCCAAGGATGGAGGGGCCTGGAGATCAGCCGTCACATAGGATGAAAAAAGTGGTGAAAGGGCTGATCCTTGATGTACTCCAACACTGATGGCAAAGGGAGAATAATACAATAATTATAAATTTTCGCTAATAAAGAGTCTGCTTCCTTAACCGAGATGGTGCGAGTCAAAATGGTCCTACTTAAGTTTTTTTTTTAATTTTGAAAGTAAATATACATAACAAGAATTAGAATCGTGTCAAATTTGACCCTCAGAGTTTTTTGCAAATCTCCACGTTCTTAGACCACCTGACCCCAAAAAAGTAAAAAAAAAAACCAAAAAAAAAGGTAAAAATATTCCGTATATGTGTGTTGACGTCTATAAGAAACGAAATTTGGCATGATAACTTATGTATTTAAGGAGCATTTATGCTATTAAATTTTGGTGGTTAAAAGTTAAAGGTATGGGGAGATAGAGGATTGTCATGTACGGCACCTATATTTCGAGAGAGGTCGGACTTAATGATGTTATTCGTTATTAATTTTTACAATTTTTTTGGTAAAATTCCAGATACGTATACCGTCATGGCGGCTCATCTCTGATTTCAGCAAACAGTGGGGACGCACGTTCTAACCTAACCTAACCTATTCTAATAATTTGGTTGGTAATAATTACGGTAATTTATTAGAATAGGTTAGGTTAGGTTAGAACGTGCGTCCCCACTGTTTCTTTTGTTTGCTGGAATCAGAGATGAGCCGCCATGACGGTATACGTATCTGGAATTTAACCTTTTTTTTTTTTCTTTTTAATAAAAACTCATCACTACCCTCAAAATTATGCTTTTTTCCATGCGATAATAATTAAAAATATAAAAAGTTATAAGTAAAGGTTTCTTCTTCTAATAGTGAGACTAATGATATTTATCACGTCTTTCTTAATTATCCTCAATTAATAGAGACGTAGATTAAAACAGTTCACTTTATTTCGCCTATTTAACAATGCATTTCGGATTGCCTCTCAAGGCAAGCAATCCTTCGGAAATCCCTCTTCAGGCTCACAGCTTCAGTGTCTAAGGTTATTCGTAACGAACGAAAGGTTAGTTCATGTTAATTGTTCTAGTCTCAGACCGAGTCACACGTGCTAGTTATTTATAGTTTTGTAAAGGTGGGGACGGATTTATCGGTGACAGAATGAACCGAACTCACAATATAATGTTTGACAAGATAATGAAAATCATAAAAACGGTAAAACTTAACCTAAAGCCAGAAAATCATTTAAAAAATTACCTTAAAAAGTATCTAACATAGACCTATCTATATACATAAAGCTGAAATACCTGATTATTTCTTCCTGTCTTTCTTCCTTTCTGTCACTGTATGCCAAAAATGGCCACTAGGGGCGCCCTTAGCTATTATTTAAATTAATAATAAATTCAGCATATTATTATTTTATGTGGTTTTTTTTTTTGTATTTTTTGGCTGAGTTTTAGTAGGGTACGCTATGAGAAATTCAGTATATTATTACTTTTATTTGTAATAGAAATTTATTATTTATACGACGGAATGACACCGCTGCTGCTAGAACGCCCACTAGGGAATACTACTAGAAGGATTAGAAGTACGAAATAATCTAATCTTTGTTTTTTTGCCCGGGCAACGCCGGACTCATCTGCTGGTAAATAATAATATGCTTTAAATCGTCGATATATTCAGCGCAAGCTTATTGAATGTAATGACAGGATTCATCTGTAGTGTGTTGTAGCGCAACGATACAGCTTACAGTACAAGTGGGCATATCAAAGATTATTAGAATTTTGCACTGCAATCGTTTTCTGTTATTTTAAGTATTTTTCATATAAAAATATAGTTGGAATCGTATAAATTGATAGTGCTTTTCGTATTATGTATACACCAAATTAAATAATCACGGAGCGTTGGCCGAGAGGAGTTTTGAAGGAAAAAAAATGTAGCAAGTACTTCTAATTCTTCAAATGAAAAGGTGAATACCAACGAAGATACAAATCCAGACACTAATGCTGCTTAAAATATAGAAGTTTAACCATTTACATTAATGAATAATATTTGCTTTCCATTATTAATCTTTCTTTGCATTTTCAATAAATTGTTTTTGATGTTTGTTTCTATTAGCTGTTTTATCTATTATCATTAAAAATTATCAGGATTCCAATATTTTTTACTAAGGTGAAAAGGGTTCCGCAATAAAAATAAGTTTGGAACCGCTGGTGTACACTCCAATAAGAATTAATATCATAAGTTCCAAGGAGATCTATCTTATGAAAGAAAATAATTTTATCTTTTTTCCCCTTTCTCAAAAAATAGGTGCAATCGAGAAGCGTAATTGAAGTCCGATGCTCAAGGAGTCTCGGATTTGTCATCATTAGAGAATTAACTTGATCATCAATAAAATTAATTTTGTCTCAATTATCTAAGATTATACATTTCCTAAAATAATGTTTTGTCTAATTAAAATCGTTTAAATGTAAAATGTTCCTATTAAACTTGATATCTTCTCTGTCTTCGCGTACATACATCGGAATATCTCTTACTTGATATATCTTAGTATTTACTTATTTATTTAATGTAATTTCTTATTAAATTTTTATATCTAATTAAAAGTATTCGGTTAATTTGCGAAAGTTGGATCTTCCGGAAATGAAATTTCGCAATAATTATTTCTCCAAGGATTCTCAAAATGTATGTTAGAAAAGACAGACAAAAAGAGAAACTGCGTGACAATATCAATAGTTAATATTAATTTAGAATTTAAAACTGTAGAATGAATGTAACGTCAAAGAAAAATTAATCTGATGTCTCTTTTCACATAACATTCCAAATAAAGTGTATTCGTACATTTAGTAGCCTATGTCGAATTTATGTATGAAAATCTAAAATAAACAAGCTTTTTGGATTTTCGTTAACGTAGAGCAGTAAGGAGACTCAAACTGTGATCTTCCTATTGAAACGAAGATGTTCCTATTGTTATCAATTACATATGAAGTGCATAATACTTTTATATGTTAAAATATATCTCGATATTCTTACCTTTCTCCTGCATCTATTAATTTTTTGTAGACATAATTGGTTGGGAGCAACTTTGTCAAAAATTAGGATTTCTTATAGGAAGATGAGAACATATTAGGTCTATAATAGAATTTATAGGCGATTAGTAGTTCTATAGCAGAGTAATATAGTCTACTGTACAAAGCGGTAATATCTGCTGATCCTAGTCGAAATACTGATATCAAATATTAGAAAATTACACCACAAAAATACTATTATTAGATCATAAAAACATGATACGAACTGATAATAGGTACGATCAAAATTACAATAAAAGTAGCCTACTTTGCAACTGATATTCAAAGAGAAAATCTCAATAGTGTTAACATTCGCTCTTTAAATTGTGAATAATAAAGACAAACATAAATTTACATTTTCTTTTATTATTATTCTCATCTCGTAATAAAAACAAGAGTAAGATACAATGAGAGAGGTTAAATTGAAAAATTGTGAACAAGTGTCGAATTTCATAATTTTCCTCCTCTTACTCGCGACAATGACATGGGATTTTTAAATTCCTAAATATAAAGCATAATTCCTTTTAAACTTAAGTAAATGGTGTCGTATTAAATTAACGATTTACATCTGTACTTATTCGTATGATTCTCTCTCGAAAAGTTCGTATACGACAATAATTTTACAGAATATATAATTAGAAATTTAATGCGTTTTTATACAAAATTATTTTTAAACATATTCTAGCGATGAACAGCATGACGTCAGTATTATTCTTTAACTAGAATTAAATTCTTTAAACGTGTGAACAAGATAAATATTGATTTAGTTATTCTAAATTTATCTAATTTAACTTCTATTAGCTACGAATGAGAACTTACAAAATATTCAGGGGTTTGTTTCTCTTTTACAAGTCAAAATTGTTAAAAATAGTATACTAAATAGGCAGAAAATTAATTTAATTGTGTTAATGTAGATTATCGGATAATCTATTGACTGTCAGTTGCAAACCGTACACTTTTGTTGGTCACTAAAATCAGAGTTCGTGACATGATACTAATTAACGTTTCATCCCTTGTGGCAAACTTCCATGTTATCTTGCAAAAATGGTAATTTGTCACAAATTCGAAATTTAGATTTACAGGTTCTAAAATTAAATTTTGATACAAAATTTATATACGAATCTATATTCTAAATTCAATTTCTTTTCTCTTTTCAAACATGCATTGAATTTATAGTTAAATGAAATTCATATACTAGTCACGTCGGATTTAAAAATCGCTTCAAAATCGACATTTCGTGACCTCGAACTATTTTTAAAATCATTTCAAATGCAGTTACTGTTTAAAAAGGATATATACCCTTTATAAACGTTATATATGAAATTTCATAGCAATGTCACAATCATTATAACTAATAATTTTTTAAATCACAATAACTTATAAATTAATAACTATGGAGCACCTTTTCTGTAGTTTTCAGAGTTAAACAAGCTACAGTTTAAGGCCTCACTATACGAAGCTGTAGTTTTTAAATTTATTACTATTTTTTTATACTATTGATTAAGGCCAAGTCTAAATTTGGTCCTAGTTTTTTTCCCCTTCTATTTTATAATCTTAGATTTAAGAAAAAAGGATGCTTCATAAGTTTATAATTTATTCTATTTTTTTAAAGATAAGAAAATGTATATAATTCTCTTAATTTATTTGTTTATCTTACAGAGAATATATTAGTGTAAAATTAACTATAAATTAACAAACTCCTTTATTTCTAATTTTTTAATATATCTTAATATATGTATATATATTATATATATATATTGGAGGGAATGAACTACATTAAATACATAGTGGGAGTAATTGTTCCAAATATTTTGGATCAATACACCTTTACATATTCAAGCGTTTCCATACCAAATTCAAACATGACTTATGCTTTCTTATAAATATACAAATAGAATCTCAAAGTGAGTTTACAAAAACTGGCTGCATTCTCTATATACATTTTTCCATTCTCTATGTACAATTTTCTCTATCGTAAGCATCAACGGGACTTACTTTTTGTAGTTCTTTGTCTTTCTTACAAATAAGTTGTTACCGACAATGATTAAATTATTGGCAATAAAAAAGGGCAAACTGTCATTTAAGAATGTTTAAAGTTTGGCAATTTCAAATATGAAGAATGTCTTCTCTTCTCCATATTTGGAAAAATTATATAATTGTTAAATGCATTTTAAAAATGGAAAACCAATATTTTAAATAAAAATACAAAAGTTTATATAATTTACTTTACATAATAACATGTTTGAAAGTTATGTGTTTCACTTATATAACATAAATAAGTAGATAACATAACAATAAAAATAAGAAGATAAGATACATAAATATATGTATAAATATATACAAACTTAGAAGTTAATTATACTTTAATAATAATATGTATGTCCATGAGAAATAAATGTCGTAATGGCACATCTATAGTAAACCTATTGGATAGGAATTAATATTTTTGAAGGTTAGCTATAGTTACTAAAAATTTAATATTCACAACTTAACAATTCAGAAAGAGCCATAATTTAATTATTTGTCATGTTAACACAAAAACAAATTATTATTGAATTTCTGTAGCTGTCAGAAATGAAATGTAGATATTTGGTTATGTATCACATAACGTTCATGAATGGCCCCCTGGTAGTTTGGATTAAACCATGATAGTACTGAGAAATACGTGAAACGTGACTATATCTGGACTTGAACAAAAATACGTTGTAGTAGAAGTAACGTATTAAAGTTTTTTTGTTTCTTCTTACATTTTCTCTATCTCTATGGTGCTTTTTAAATATAAAAATCTACTTCTAATTTTCTTATGGATTTATACCAGTATTAGTAACAATTTATAACTGGTCTAATATAGTTATTAATGCATAGAAAAGGTTATCCTACAAGAAGGAAGAAAATAAGCAAATTTTACTTCTTATAAAATTTAAAAATTATAAATTAAAGCATTTTCTAATAATAAAAATAATGCTCATCTATATACATGCAATATAATATATGTATATATTAATAATGGCAATTATTAAAATGTTAACAGTATCATCCATGGAAGATAGAGAAATTTTGAATCGTGCCAATCCTACTCGATAACTTTTTGTACGCCTAAAACTTTTTATGTAACGTTAAACAGTATAAGAGCAGTTTTAAACGTGCATAAAACATTCTGAGATTACAAAAAGTTACTATATATATAATATATAGGTGGATGTTGACTTTAGCTAATGAGTCTGTATCAACAGCACCGATGTGTAAATTCGGATTGTACAGCTGAACAAACTACTTTGCATTTTTACACTGCATGTGGAGAATAATAATGTTTTATCTAAAGACGGACTATAAAGATAAATGCTGTATTCTGCATTACTATCGGGAATGTCAACATTTTTGTTCACTAACATTTGAATGATTGTGACATTTTTTGGTTTTTAAATGGAACAATTTCTCTATGTTTAAATCGCGAAATTAAAAATACTTGGTAGTATAGATTAATATTTCTACTCCTCTCAATCTGACTTTTTCTTCTGTATAATGTCACGTTCACGTTTTGGTAAAATGTAAGCATTATAAAAGTACTTAGCAAAGAGTACAAAATAAGAAAGATACATCAAAACAGCCAATTTGGCTGTGTCTACAGATATCTGACAGAAATCGCCTCGAAGACGAACTTGATAGGCCCAGTAACTAACGATACCACCCGCTATCATTTGGAGGATTTGAGACGAGGTAATCATCATGGCAATACTACGTGGAATGTGAATTCGCATTGCTCTCATAGCGTAATACGTATACATAAAGGAATGTACGACATAGTTCATTACCATGAACCATCTTGCTGGAGCAATATGTTCTGTGTAACTATACCAAGCAAAAAGTAATACAGTCATATGATGATACCAGTGAAGGAAAATCAAATTTTGCTTTCTTAGAATAATAAAAATTGTATCACCAAGTTCTGGAAGCTTGGAAAGGGTGAACATCCATGTCCAAAATCCACTCACTTTGGTCTCCTCAATAAAACTGGGATTGCAGACAGAATACGTGAAGCCGAATTCACGCAGGACGTGAAGAAATTCCGGAAGGGTTCGCAGTGCACCAAAGATGCTAAAAACTGCAAGAAAGACATTCCAAGCCGTCAGAAGGCGTCGTAGTTGAAAGGGTGGCCGCAACTGCATGTAGGCTTGCCCTCCAAAAACCAAAAACATGTATATTGCTACATAATAAAATGCCTGATGCCAGTGATTTACCATCCATTCTCTCTTCAGTCTCTGGTCAAAATCTTTCTCAAAATCAAATATTATGGAATAGTTTGGTGAAGAAGGATTATTTTTCATTTCTGCAACTTCCATTTTTTTATTCAATTTTGTCTTTTCTGTAAAAAAAATTTAGTTTTCAAAACTTGCATCATGAAATTTATCTATATATTCATTAATTAAAAAAATTAATTAATTAATAAAATTATCTAAATATATAGAACTCTTAAAATAGCATAGATATTTGTAATATTTTTTCAATTTAGATATAGTTACAGAAACAAAAATTTAACATAAATTATGGCTTAGACGAATGCCTATGTCAACCTAACTTGCACATTGGACAAATTATTATTATTATTATTATTATTAAGTTAACGAATCAAAGTTTAAGGTATAAAACAACTCCTGACTTTGAGTTTCAAATTGATGAGTTTAATACCCGATTTTCTCAAATTTTTCTGTCTGTAAATTTTCCACTATCAAGTCATTTCTCAAGAATCTTTTATAATCATTCTGTGAACATCGTATACAATTTGTGGCACTTTTGAAGGCATTGTAAGGTACTCCTTGTGTCCCAATCGTAATACTGATAACATACTGTATCAGTAAAAGGATATTGATGCAAGGCTGTAATGGCAAAGAGCCATAGTGCTTATTCATCTTAATCATCTTTATTCTCGCAGAATACAAGAAAAATGACTATTACAAACCTATCAAAGAAGGAGGGTACACGAGAAAACAAGTTTGAGTAAAAAGGACCGACAATTTCGCCTTAATAAGACCATATTATATGGAAAACTCTACATACTGAGCCCAGGACATGTCGACAACTTCAAGTTAACACAGTTTAACTTAGGAAGGTTTTACAGTAATTATTGATACCATGACATTTTCTTGACATCACTATTTTAACTTTTTAAATAAATTTTAGAATATCAATAGTACAGAGAGATTTCTATTGTGCTTCAAATTTGTATAGATGACTTTTATTGAAAGAATGATAAAAACAACAAAATAAATTCCTACAAATTGATCTTTCTCAATATAACAGCAAAACAAAAAAAAACCAATAACTTTTCATCTTGACACAATAATAGAGGAAACATGATCCATACTGCCAATTGTCTATTATATCCATAGATGTCACAATCAACTATAAAATGAACTTTAAATGGAGACAAGAGATACAAGAGTTTCTATTGAGCTAAATATAAGGAAAAAAGCACTTTCAAACAAGAATGTAAATACTAGCTACCATTTCACTAACAGACATTATGCACATTAATAGTCATAATTTGATATTCTCAAATAACATATTTCCATCCAGATTGATGCCTTGAAGCAAGCAGATTTGATATGTTGTTTCTGAAATTCATTATATCAAATTCCATTACATTAAAGATCAACAGTATAATAAAAGAGTATTAAGAACAGGATTGTACTATAGCTAAGGAGTATGAAATTCAACAAAATATTATATTGTTCATGAAATTCAAATGCATCAATCAAATTAAGAATTAAAAACAATTATTGTTTAAAAGTTGAATATCACACTTTTAAATTATTATTATTAAACTTGATTCTGACAATTACATCTGATATTTCTTAAAGATAATTCACAAAAAAAAATGTTTTTAGACTTTTTGGAGTTCTTCCAAAAAATGTGCTTCCAGTTCTTACATGTGAAAAATTTTAGTCTCTTAAAATTGATTTGAATAATTTCATTAAAATTCAAATTATTTCTATAAGTGTTTTCACTTTTGAATAAAATATTTTGAGCATCTGTCACAAAATATTATTATTACTACTACTATTTATAAGAACAAAGTATACATATATATACAATATTTTCATTAATTACATAATTCTAAAAAAAATTATTTAAATATTTATTTACAGAAAAAATTACTCAGAAAAGTTAAAAATAAGTAGTAAAGAATTTAATTTCAAAACGTTTTAATAAAATCATTTGAAATTCATTATATAAAATTTTAGATTATTTTATGAAGAATTTAATGACTAATTTACTATTTTCGTTTCGTTAATAATTTCTATGGAATAATTTGTAAAGAAAAACTAAAGATTTATTGATTTCTTAAACGTTTGATACTTGAATTAAATATAAAATATCTTTAGGGAGAAGTATTTTTTTATTAATCTTTTTTTAAATTGACCTTAAGAAATACTTAAAATTAATGACTGTCGGAGGTCAGGCTTAATTAACTTAAATTTAGAAAATATTTCTTAGATATTTTCATTTATGTTTAATGACAAAGAAACAGGGTGACGGTTTATTTTAATAATAAAATAAACCAAAAAAAATACTTTTCAAATGAAAAATTCAATAATTTTCTTGAATTTCTTTGATTGGAACATTATTGTTTAAATTACTATATAAAATAATTTATATATAAAAATTTTACGATTAAAAAAGACCAGAAAGAATTGGCTAAAATATTTTTTAAAATAATTAATCTTTCAATTAATATGGAAATATTATTATTCAAATAACATTTATTTAAAATTGTGAATGAATAAAAATGAAGACATGACAAAGAATGAATTTCGATAAAAGATAATTGGCATTCTGTAAGCCAACTATACTTGTTTCTTTTCTGCTATAAGCATTACAAGAAATACAAATCTTGAACATTTATTTATTGCAAAGTCCATGGACAATATTTGAAACCTAAAAACCTATAATCAATGGTATGTGATGATTCAGTATCATTCAGTATCGCCAATTCTATTTTAATTGGTCGTTTCCGTTACCAGTTTCTGTGGATTTTTTTAACCATAAAATTTTTTGGTTTTTTTTAGTAAGTTAAATTCCTTGAGTAATGTAAGTTACTAAAAAAAGTCGAAATTTTAAGCTTAAAAAAATCCATCAATTCTACTCCTTGCAAGTAAATATTTAATTTGATATTCCTATATACTAAGAGGATCTTTCTCTTCATCCTTTCAAGATTTTTTTTAGGCCAAGTGGCCTGTTCCGGACTCATTCCATCTTTTCAGTGGATGTCCTTTATTCCGATTTCTTTTTTCGGTTTTAGTTTAAGTATTCTTTTTGGGACTTGCTCTCAGTTCATTCACATTAAGAGGATATTACTGTAATTTAAAATATTTGAATAATAATAATGAAAAAAGTATTACTACATATTAGCGTGTTTCAGTAATATTTATATAATTAAAAATGTAACTGATAGTAAAGACATTTATAAAAGTATCTTATGAAAATTGGAATAGAGAGGTTGCGCAAACGTTTTCATCTGTAAAACGTGAACGTTGAGCATGAGTCCACTGACGTTCCAAACGCCATTATCAAACTTCTAGGCTTACGGGAAGGCGGCGCTGAACGTCCGACGTTCACGTTTTCGCGTTGAAAACGTCGGCCGCAACCTCGCTAATAAAGAAAAATATATCATATTCAGAGAAAAGAAAAAATAAATGAGCTGAAAAATCATATTTATTAAAAAAAACACACACACAAAATATTTCATTTCACTTAAGGCTGGAATTGTGATATCGGGCTGCAATTTTTCGTCACAATGCTCTCAATTTTAGTGGTGTCTTCCCCTGTACATTATACTTTTCCTGTTAACAATAGTCAAACAGAGTAACATAGGGTACGTTCGTAAAGTCGAACGAGTTAAACGAGAATGACGTCATCGTTATTCTTATTTCGTTAGACTTTTCGAATGATTCATTTATAACTAAATGGATGTTTCTAAAATCGAAGATACGGATGTTGCTAGTGCAGCCTTATCCGAAATATTTTCCTTAGATTGCTTCGGGTGGACGGTTATTTCAGTCATTTCAACTTTTAATTCACAATTTAAACATCGAGTAAATTTAGAAACATTGATATCAACGGGCGCCATTTTCTTAACGAAGTAAACTAACTCTTACCTTCGTGAACTTCGTTAGAGTTTCGTTCGAAACGTCATCATCGCAGAGCATGCGCACTGAGCGAGACTGCTACTTTTCGAACGATTCGTTACTAACGCGTTTAACTCGTTTGACTTTACGAACGTACCCATAGACTGGCATAAGAGAAAATTTTTGAATTAAAATAATGAAACTTCCCATCTAAACTGGAAGTCACATTATTTTACTTCAAATTCTCGTTATATCGCGTTTTTTTGGTCCCCCGTATTTTAAATTAAAAGGTATTTTTTGGTCAATAAAGTTTAAATTATCAATTTCCATTGAATTTCTTCTTGCAACAAAACACAGTATTTTATTCCTATCATTGTCCTTGAAACTACCACTGCAGGTGAAACAATTCATCAAGACCTAAATAAGCAAAATAGGTAGACAGATCAATTATCATTTATGTTTCCTTTTGATATTAAAAGTTGTATGTTTATTGGTTTTAAGTACCTTCTCCTCATTTACAAGTTTTCTGTGAATTCGAAATTTCACACCTTTATGTGAATTGATATTGAGTCAATTCACATAAAAGTGTGAAATTTCGAATTCACCGCGTAATGTGTAAGGAAAAGTTTTTTTTTTTTTTTTTTATTTCTGAACGGAAAGTTCTAAAATTTTATACAGCAGTAACTCTGTTTTGTAGAGAATTTTTACCTTGTGTAATTTTATAAGTTTTGATATTCTATGTTCAATATTTATGTTTTAAATTTTCAATTACCGTATTTATAATTTTTTTGAAAAATATAAATTACACTAATTTATACTATATATAGTACTGTATACACGAAATATAGTACTGTATAATAAAATCGCAACTGATATTTTGTTTTTACATCGACAGTATTTGTCTTTGAATGTCATTACAGTATTAAAGAAATACTAATGCTAAATGGGCGTTCGTGGTATCATGTTTACGTAAACGTCAATTAATACGACATAACCACGAATAAAATTCATTATTGACAAACTAAGCTTATTTTATATCAGAAACACTTGCCGATGAAAGAATAGTTATAAATTCCATAGCATGTATAATCTGCTTAGTAAAAGCCCAGAATCTAATACTCATTATAACATGCTTTTGTCTCCCGACAAGCGCGAGATAAGGAGCGGTAACCCTCCTTATACTACTGTGTAGTTAATCGGGACCCCCTGCCGCGATGCTTTCCATATCTGGTCTTGACTTTCATTTATCTCATTCCATTCTCCAGATCAAGGAAGGACAGACACAAACGGATGCCAGTGGTAATTTATAAATCTGCAATTTTTGAAAATTTTAACCCAGATAAAAATCTAAGTCATAAATTTCGATATTTAGCAATAAATAGCATTCAAAAATACAAATCTTAATGTATAAACTATATATATATGGCCAGAAAAGTGAAGACATAATTAGAAAAAAACAGATCTTGATTTTTACAGGAATTTCAACCCGTCTTTTGATAACAGGATAAATATGATAAATGAAATTTAGCTGGTAAGAATTTGTTAAGATAAATTTATTTGGTTATTTGTATCTTATGATAATCTTGAGACCAAAACACTTTTTTGATGGCTGGGTTTTCATTTCTTTTTTCAATACATGAAATATAAAATCTAAAGTATAAACTACATAAGTGTTGCTTGTTTAATAACATTTTCAATCATAAGAAGAGATATTTCGTTATTAGAATGTGATAATACTGATTTGGCAGATGTCCAATTTATTATTGTTTTTTAAGCAAATTAAAATATGTTAAAAATAGGTATATATAAATTAATCAAATTTTTGTTCACAACTAAAAGTCTTTAAAAAATTGCTAGCATCTGCTTTTTAAAGTTTCTGCTGATGACACAAAACAACCCAAAATTAATGGCCTGGTCAGAAGAATATACTTCTAAAATGCACAAAGTAACAAAATTTATCAAAACTCATTAATTTCACAATGTTTCAAGTTTGTCAAATAAATTAATCAATTTAAAATTATATTCACTCAATGTTTATATACTAAATAAGTGACTAGATAGTAATAAAAGCATACTTTAATCCAGTGGTTCCCCAACTTTTTTGGATTCTCAGCACCCTTGCTAAATCCAGATTTTCCCAAGGCCCTTATGTCAAATTCTAACAAGCACAATTTGCAAAATAGCCAATATTTAAGTAAAATTATAAAAATTTTATAACATTTCATGGCGCCTGTGAGGAAGCTGCGGCACACACTTTGAAAATTGCTGCTTTAATCAAATCCTATGCAGGCTGTTGTAACAGGACAAATAACCACACCAATATAACAGCAGGATTAATTTAATATAAAACATTTTTGGTCTTCTTCATAGACCTTTGTCAGGAGTTTTTAATTTTCAAACTAACTGATTCAAAACAGCAAATTCAACATATGTTTAAAATTAAACACACAAAAGTAATTTGAAGAAACAATTCATATAAATGTTAAATATCACAAAATGCATTAAATATAAAATTAATGCATTAAATAAATACACGTGTCTTCGATATTTCGGACTCCATCCCTCACCACCCAGGTGCCTTCATTGTGGCCTTGCAAACTGTGATAGGCATGGGGAGGGAAAAAAGCTCTCTTAGTGACAGAGTTAAAAAGTCACATCATCATCAGCCATTCAGTAACAGTCAAGGTTAAAAGTACAGTACTACAAAATTTATGTGCTCAGCCATTCACAACAAAGATTATGAATTATTAGTAGTATATTCACTTATGGATTAGCATTGGATTATGAAGAACTTTGATTATTCAAGGTTCTGTTGTAATTTGTTATATATTTTTAAAAATATATTACAAAATTCAAGTGCATAAGAGAAACCTGAATAACCTGTATTTTGGCCATCCATTATATGAATAGCTTGGGTGCAATAGATGATAGACCACAAAAGAAAACAAAAGAATCACACAAAAGAGTCACATAAAAGAATTTTAAAAATATCACATTTAAATCTTTAAAAAAATCCTAAAAATCAATATGTTTGATAATAAAAAGCCAGTTTGGTTTTTTTATCATCAAACATTGATTTCAGGATTNCGTGTTGAAATTTTTCTCCGTTGCGTGTCGCTTTGCGTTGAATTTTCGTCGATGTTAAGCCTAACGAAGACTATTGTATCGTTAAAAATTATTTTTTTTATTTTGTACAAACAAAATAAATATATTGAAAAATATAAAAACAATAAAAAAATTATACTTCAGAAGTTAATTTAGTATCAAAAACGTAAAATATTTGAGTAGCCCAAGATATAGCCAAAGATTGCAGCGCCACAGCACCAGCGAAAATTTAAAATTGCCGACTGAAATTCTTTCGGATGATTGACGTTTCGGTTGATTGACTTTCAGATAATCGACGCTCTACTGTATTACTAAAATTTATACATAAATATATAACAAACTTTTTATATCAAAATTTTTCTATATTTATTCATTATAATTAAAAACTTAGTTTTGAAATTTACAAGAATTTGTTATAAGAAAATTCTTGTAAGGTTTACAAGACTACTAAAAGTCTTGTAAACCTTTGTAAACCTATATTTTAAAGGAAAATATAAACAAAATTTATAAATAGAAGCTTTTCTTGTTTACTTAGTATGCTAATTTATTGTAAAAATTGAAATTGCACAAAATTTGGTATCATGTTTAAATTTGAGTATAAATACATTGTTTGTTTAAAAAAACAAACTTCTAATATTTTTCTGTTAAATAAGCAGCATATTTATCCTTCAAATTAATTTACAATTAGAATAATAAAAATAATATATGGAAGTTACATTAACAGACAATTAAAATCAATAGATATATCAAACTACTAACCTTTAAGTAAACTTTCCAATATTCTAAGTAACTGAACTAAACTGGCTGAGCAATTATCACTAATTTTGGAATATTTATATCATTAAATGCTGAAGTATACATTTTCTGTGGCATTTCTTAAAACATCTGTGATTCCAAAATCATCAATAACTGCTGATACCAAGGTTGACTCAGCTGATTGTCATATTAGAATATTTATCCAAAGGTCAGCATTTTCAAACTGGTCTTACAATAGTTGCTTTTTTCATTTTATGAAAATATAAATTGTTTTCTGTAACAACAAGCAATTTTCTGATTTTTAATACTGTGAACTCTTTAAAATTGATTTTTAATGACAATGATTGTATAAAATTTAGTGACAAATATAAACAAGAATGATAAATACTAACACACATTTTTATTAAATATACTTTGTCAGCATCTTGAAAATACTTAATTGCAATCAACAAGTTATAATTTGTTTTGATAATAGCTGATTTATATGATATGTTTAATAACTTGTATAATATTAAAAAATACTAAAAAAAAATATAAAAGTTAGTTTTAAAACATTAATATTTTTTTTCCTAACTTATTATTATAGTACATATTTACTTAAGAATGATAAATTGCTGAAGTCAAAAATGCATTTTTATCACAATTATTATTTCTTTAATGAAACTAACTTTCATAATAATTCTTAAATTTTAAATCTAAAATATTAAAAATATTTATAATTTGTTGCAAATTTATCCAAAGTTTGATAAGAGCCCAGAAAAAGTGAAAAGAGTTTAAAAAAACTCATTCTTTTGTGCTTATAATAGATTCAACCAGATCTTCAAAGAGCAATGGGATTCAACATATCTAATGCAAACAACCCATGAAAAATTTCTGAAGATTTCAAATCCAGACTCAAACTTGAGATTTCAGAAGAATAGGCTAACTCCTATACCAGCTCAGCTATCCAGCCATGAATGATAATTGTATTAGCACTAGTAAGTTATATAAGTGGTCAAGAAATCAGTGAACTTCTTTGGATGTGACTGAATCATAAATAATATGCAACTGGTCTGACTTAGTTTTAACCATTCTTAAAATTTCAACAAAAATGACTTATAGGAATTGATCCAATTGAATAACAAATGTGAGAAAACAAGCAAACTTTGAATGCTTTCAAATAGAACCTCATCATCAAGATGGCTTCTATAATCAATTAAAATTGGTTAGAAATTGAATGTTGTTGCTCAAGATTACAAAATCTTAAAATTAGATGTGTGATATTNAATGAATTTCGATAAAAGATAATTGGCATTCTGTAAGCCAACTATACTTGTTTCTTTTCTGCTATAAGCATTACAAGAAATACAAATCTTGAACATTTATTTATTGCAAAGTCCATGGACAATATTTGAAACCTAAAAACCTATAATCAATGGTATGTGATGATTCAGTATCATTCAGTATCGCCAATTCTACTTTAATTGGTCGTTTCCGTTACCAGTTTCTGTGGATTTTTTTAACCATAAAATTTTTTGGTTTTTTTTAGTAAGTTAAATTCCTTGAGTAATGTAAGTTACTAAAAAAAGTCGAAATTTTAAGCTTAAAAAAATCCATCAATTCTACTCCTTGCAAGTAAATATTTAATTTGATATTCCTATATACTAAGAGGATCTTTCTCTTCATCCTTTCAAGATTTTTTTTAGGCCAAGTGGCCTGTTCCGGACTCATTCCATCTTTTCAGTGGATGTCCTTTATTCCGATTTCTTTTTTCGGTTTTAGTTTAAGTATTCTTTTTGGGACTTGCTCTCAGTTCATTCACATTAAGAGGATATTACTGTAATTTAAAATATTTGAATAATAATAATGAAAAAAGTATTACTACATATTAGCGTGTTTCAGTAATATTTATATAATTAAAAATGTAACTGATAGTAAAGACATTTATAAAAGTATCTTATGAAAATTGGAATAGAGAGGTTGCGCAAACGTTTTCATCTGTAAAACGTGAACGTCGAGCATGAGTCCACTGACGTTCCAAACGCCATTATCAAACTTCTAGGCTTACGGGAAGGCGGCGCTGAACGTCCGACGTTCACGTTTTCGCGTTGAAAACGTCGGCCGCAACCTCGCTAATAAAGAAAAATATATCATATTCAGAGAAAAGAAAAAATAAATGAGCTGAAAAATCATATTTATTAAAAAAAACACACACACAAAATATTTCATTTCACTTAAGGCTGGAATTGTGATATCGGGCTGCAATTTTTCGTCACAATGCTCTCAATTTCAGTGGTGTCTTCCCCTGTACATTATACTTTTCCTGTTAACAATAGTCAAACAGAGTAACATAGGGTACGTTCGTAAAGTCGAACGAGTTAAACGAGAATGACGTCATCGTTATTCTTATTTCGTTAGACTTTTCGAATGATTCATTTATAACTAAATGGATGTTTCTAAAATCGAAGATACGGATGTTGCTAGTGCAGCCTTATCCGAAATATTTTCCTTAGATTGCTTCGGGTGGACGGTTATTTCAGTCATTTCAACTTTTAATTCACAATTTAAACATCGAGTAAATTTAGAAACATTGATATCAACGGGCGCCATTTTCTTAACGAAGTAAACTAACTCTTACCTTCGTGAACTTCGTTAGAGTTTCGTTCGAAACGTCATCATCGCAGAGCATGCGCACTGAGCGAGACTGCTACTTTTCGAACGATTCGTTACTAACGCGTTTAACTCGTTTAACTTTACGAACGTACCCATAGACTGGCATAAGAGAAAATTTTTGAATTAAAATAATGAAACTTCCCATCTAAACTGGAAGTCACATTATTTTACTTCAAATTCTCGTTATATCGCGTTTTTTTGGTCCCCCGTATTTTAAATTAAAAGGTATTTTTTGGTCAATAAAGTTTAAATTATCAATTTCCATTGAATTTCTTCTTGCAACAAAACACAGTATTTTATTCCTATCATTGTCCTTGAAACTACCACTGCAGGTGAAACAATTCATCAAGACCTAAATAAGCAAAATAGGTAGACAGATCAATTATCATTTATGTTTCCTTTTGATATTAAAAGTTGTATGTTTATTGGTTTTAAGTACCTTCTCCTCATTTACAAGTTTTCTGTGAATTCGAAATTTCACACCTTTATGTGAATTGATATTGAGTCAATTCACATAAAAGTGTGAAATTTCGAATTCACCGCGTAATGTGTAAGGAAAAGTTTTTTTTTTTTTTTTTATTTCTGAACGGAAAGTTCTAAAATTTTATACAGCAGTAACTCTGTTTTGTAGAGAATTTTTACCTTGTGTAATTTTATAAGTTTTGATATTCTATGTTCAATATTTATGTTTTAAATTTTCAATTACCGTATTTATAATTTTTTTGAAAAATATAAATTACACTAATTTATACTATATATAGTACTGTATACACGAAATATAGTACTGTATAATAAAATCGCAACTGATATTTTGTTTTTACATCGACAGTATTTGTCTTTGAATGTCATTACAGTATTAAAGAAATACTAATGCTAAATGGGCGTTCGTGGTATCATGTTTACGTAAACGTCAATTAATACGACATAACCACGAATAAAATTCATTATTGACAAACTAAGCTTATTTTATATCAGAAACACTTGCCGATGAAAGAATAGTTATAAATTCCATAGCATGTATAATCTGCTTAGTAAAAGCCCAGAATCTAATACTCATTATAACATGCTTTTGTCTCCCGACAAGCGCGAGATAAGGAGCGGTAACCCTCCTTATACTACTGTGTAGTTAATCGGGACCCCCTGCCGCGATGCTTTCCATATCTGGTCTTGACTTTCATTTATCTCATTCCATTCTCCAGATCAAGGAAGGACAGACACAAACGGATGCCAGTGGTAATTTATAAATCTGCAATTTTTGAAAATTTTAACCCAGATAAAAATCTAAGTCATAAATTTCGATATTTAGCAATAAATAGCATTCAAAAATACAAATCTTAATGTATAAACTATATATATATGGCCAGAAAAGTGAAGACATAATTAGAAAAAAACAGATCTTGATTTTTACAGGAATTTCAACCCGTCTTTTGATAACAGGATAAATATGATAAATGAAATTTAGCTGGTAAGAATTTGTTAAGATAAATTTATTTGGTTATTTGTATCTTATGATAATCTTGAGACCAAAACACTTTTTTGATGGCTGGGTTTTCATTTCTTTTTTCAATACATGAAATATAAAATCTAAAGTATAAACTACATAAGTGTTGCTTGTTTAATAACATTTTCAATCATAAGAAGAGATATTTCGTTATTAGAATGTGATAATACTGATTTGGCAGATGTCCAATTTATTATTGTTTTTTAAGCAAATTAAAATATGTTAAAAATAGGTATATATAAATTAATCAAATTTTTGTTCACAACTAAAAGTCTTTAAAAAATTGCTAGCATCTGCTTTTTAAAGTTTCTGCTGATGACACAAAACAACCCAAAATTAATGGCCTGGTCAGAAGAATATACTTCTAAAATGCACAAAGTAACAAAATTTATCAAAACTCATTAATTTCACAATGTTTCAAGTTTGTCAAATAAATTAATCAATTTAAAATTATATTCACTCAATGTTTATATACTAAATAAGTGACTAGATAGTAATAAAAGCATACTTTAATCCAGTGGTTCCCCAACTTTTTTGGATTCTCAGCACCCTTGCTAAATCCAGATTTTCCCAAGGCCCTTATGTCAAATTCTAACAAGCACAATTTGCAAAATAGCCAATATTTAAGTAAAATTATAAAAATTTTATAACATTTCATGGCGCCTGTGAGGAAGCTGCGGCACACACTTTGAAAATTGCTGCTTTAATCAAATCCTATGCAGGCTGTTGTAACAGGACAAATAACCACACCAATATAACAGCAGGATTAATTTAATATAAAACATTTTTGGTCTTCTTCATAGACCTTTGTCAGGAGTTTTTAATTTTCAAACTAACTGATTCAAAACAGCAAATTCAACATATGTTTAAAATTAAACACACAAAAGTAATTTGAAGAAACAATTCATATAAATGTTAAATATCACAAAATGCATTAAATATAAAATTAATGCATTAAATAAATACACGTGTCTTCGATATTTCGGACTCCATCCCTCACCACCCAGGTGCCTTCATTGTGGCCTTGCAAACTGTGATAGGCATGGGGAGGGAAAAAAGCTCTCTTAGTGACAGAGTTAAAAAGTCACATCATCATCAGCCATTCAGTAACAGTCAAGGTTAAAAGTACAGTACTACAAAATTTATGTGCTCAGCCATTCACAACAAAGATTATGAATTATTAGTAGTATATTCACTTATGGATTAGCATTGGATTATGAAGAACTTTGATTATTCAAGGTTCTGTTGTAATTTGTTATATATTTTTAAAAATATATTACAAAATTCAAGTGCATAAGAGAAACCTGAATAACCTGTATTTTGGCCATCCATTATATGAATAGCTTGGGTGCAATAGATGATAGACCACAAAAGAAAACAAAAGAATCACACAAAAGAGTCACATAAAAGAATTTTAAAAATATCACATTTAAATCTTTAAAAAAATCCTAAAAATCAATATGTTTGATAATAAAAAGCCAGTTTGGTTTTTTTATCATCAAACATTGATTTCAGGATTTTTTCATATAATGGATGACCAAAAAGTGAGTTAACCATTGTAAAAACTAAATTACATATCTTATTCAAATATTTAATCAGAGTTTTTATCATATTTTCATCAATTCTGTAAAAAAAAATATTGTTCTGAACTCAATTTATGCTTCATATTCAGAAGTGCACCTGGAACACAGGAAATAAGCATGATTAACTAACTTTAGGTTACCCTGTATTAATATACAGTAGAGCGTCGATTATCTGAATCAATTGGGGAATGGGGTTGTTCGGAAAATTGATATTTTGGATAAGCGATTATGCTCGAAAAAATATATTAATATTAATTTATCCCATGTTGAAATTTTTCTTCGTTGCGTGTCGCTTCACGTTGAGTTTTCGTCTATGTTAAGTCTAACGAAGACTATTGTATCGTTAAAAATTATTTTTTTATTTTGTACAAACAAAATAAATATATTGAAAAATATAAAAACAATAAAAAAATTATACTTCAGAAGTTAATTTAGTATCAAAAACGTAAAATATTTGAGTAGCCCAAGATATAGCCAAAGATTGCAGCGCCACAGCACCAGCGAAAATTTAAAATTGCCGACTGAAATTCTTTCGGATGATTGACGTTTCGGTTGATTGACTTTCAGATAATCGACGCTCTACTGTATTACTAAAATTTATACATAAATATATAACAAACTTTTTATATCAAAATTTTTCTATATTTATTCATTATAATTAAAAACTTAGTTTTGAAATTTACAAGAATTTGTTATAAGAAAATTCTTGTAAGGTTTACAAGACTACTAAAAGTCTTGTAAACCTTTGTAAACCTATATTTTAAAGGAAAATATAAACAAAATTTATAAATAGAAGCTTTTCTTGTTTACTTAGTATGCTAATTTATTGTAAAAATTGAAATTGCACAAAATTTGGTATCATGTTTAAATTTGAGTATAAATACATTGTTTGTTTAAAAAAACAAACTTCTAATATTTTTCTGTTAAATAAGCAGCATATTTATCCTTCAAATTAATTTACAATTAGAATAATAAAAATAATATATGGAAGTTACATTAACAGACAATTAAAATCAATAGATATATCAAACTACTAACCTTTAAGTAAACTTTCCAATATTCTAAGTAACTGAACTAAACTGGCTGAGCAATTATCACTAATTTTGGAATATTTATATCATTAAATGCTGAAGTATACATTTTCTGTGGCATTTCTTAAAACATCTGTGATTCCAAAATCATCAATAACTGCTGATACCAAGGTTGACTCAGCTGATTGTCATATTAGAATATTTATCCAAAGGTCAGCATTTTCAAACTGGTCTTACAATAGTTGCTTTTTTCATTTTATGAAAATATAAATTGTTTTCTGTAACAACAAGCAATTTTCTGATTTTTAATACTGTGAACTCTTTAAAATTGATTTTTAATGACAATGATTGTATAAAATTTAGTGACAAATATAAACAAGAATGATAAATACTAACACACATTTTTATTAAATATACTTTGTCAGCATCTTGAAAATACTTAATTGCAATCAACAAGTTATAATTTGTTTTGATAATAGCTGATTTATATGATATGTTTAATAACTTGTATAATATTAAAAAATACTAAAAAAAAATATAAAAGTTAGTTTTAAAACATTAATATTTTTTTTCCTAACTTATTATTATAGTACATATTTACTTAAGAATGATAAATTGCTGAAGTCAAAAATGCATTTTTATCACAATTATTATTTCTTTAATGAAACTAACTTTCATAATAATTCTTAAATTTTAAATCTAAAATATTAAAAATATTTATAATTTGTTGCAAATTTATCCAAAGTTTGATAAGAGCCCAGAAAAAGTGAAAAGAGTNCGTGTTGAAATTTTTCTCCGTTGCGTGTCGCTTTGCGTTGAATTTTCGTCGATGTTAAGCCTAACGAAGACTATTGTATCGTTAAAAATTATTTTTTTTATTTTGTACAAACAAAATAAATATATTGAAAAATATAAAAACAATAAAAAAATTATACTTCAGAAGTTAATTTAGTATCAAAAACGTAAAATATTTGAGTAGCCCAAGATATAGCCAAAGATTGCAGCGCCACAGCACCAGCGAAAATTTAAAATTGCCGACTGAAATTCTTTCGGATGATTGACGTTTCGGTTGATTGACTTTCAGATAATCGACGCTCTACTGTATTACTAAAATTTATACATAAATATATAACAAACTTTTTATATCAAAATTTTTCTATATTTATTCATTATAATTAAAAACTTAGTTTTGAAATTTACAAGAATTTGTTATAAGAAAATTCTTGTAAGGTTTACAAGACTACTAAAAGTCTTGTAAACCTTTGTAAACCTATATTTTAAAGGAAAATATAAACAAAATTTATAAATAGAAGCTTTTCTTGTTTACTTAGTATGCTAATTTATTGTAAAAATTGAAATTGCACAAAATTTGGTATCATGTTTAAATTTGAGTATAAATACATTGTTTGTTTAAAAAAACAAACTTCTAATATTTTTCTGTTAAATAAGCAGCATATTTATCCTTCAAATTAATTTACAATTAGAATAATAAAAATAATATATGGAAGTTACATTAACAGACAATTAAAATCAATAGATATATCAAACTACTAACCTTTAAGTAAACTTTCCAATATTCTAAGTAACTGAACTAAACTGGCTGAGCAATTATCACTAATTTTGGAATATTTATATCATTAAATGCTGAAGTATACATTTTCTGTGGCATTTCTTAAAACATCTGTGATTCCAAAATCATCAATAACTGCTGATACCAAGGTTGACTCAGCTGATTGTCATATTAGAATATTTATCCAAAGGTCAGCATTTTCAAACTGGTCTTACAATAGTTGCTTTTTTCATTTTATGAAAATATAAATTGTTTTCTGTAACAACAAGCAATTTTCTGATTTTTAATACTGTGAACTCTTTAAAATTGATTTTTAATGACAATGATTGTATAAAATTTAGTGACAAATATAAACAAGAATGATAAATACTAACACACATTTTTATTAAATATACTTTGTCAGCATCTTGAAAATACTTAATTGCAATCAACAAGTTATAATTTGTTTTGATAATAGCTGATTTATATGATATGTTTAATAACTTGTATAATATTAAAAAATACTAAAAAAAAATATAAAAGTTAGTTTTAAAACATTAATATTTTTTTTCCTAACTTATTATTATAGTACATATTTACTTAAGAATGATAAATTGCTGAAGTCAAAAATGCATTTTTATCACAATTATTATTTCTTTAATGAAACTAACTTTCATAATAATTCTTAAATTTTAAATCTAAAATATTAAAAATATTTATAATTTGTTGCAAATTTATCCAAAGTTTGATAAGAGCCCAGAAAAAGTGAAAAGAGTTTAAAAAAACTCATTCTTTTGTGCTTATAATAGATTCAACCAGATCTTCAAAGAGCAATGGGATTCAACATATCTAATGCAAACAACCCATGAAAAATTTCTGAAGATTTCAAATCCAGACTCAAACTTGAGATTTCAGAAGAATAGGCTAACTCCTATACCAGCTCAGCTATCCAGCCATGAATGATAATTGTATTAGCACTAGTAAGTTATATAAGTGGTCAAGAAATCAGTGAACTTCTTTGGATGTGACTGAATCATAAATAATATGCAACTGGTCTGACTTAGTTTTAACCATTCTTAAAATTTCAACAAAAATGACTTATAGGAATTGATCCAATTGAATAACAAATGTGAGAAAACAAGCAAACTTTGAATGCTTTCAAATAGAACCTCATCATCAAGATGGCTTCTATAATCAATTAAAATTGGTTAGAAATTGAATGTTGTTGCTCAAGATTACAAAATCTTAAAATTAGATGTGTGATATTTTTTATAGATATATAAAAAATATATTTTATAATATATTTTTTAAGATATTATATATATATATATATATATACACACACATACAAAATGTATATGTATATATATGAACACAAAGGTTGAAAAATATATAAAGATCACTGATTTATTACATGAAACAGGACAAAAGTAAAGCTGTGCACAGTTTATAGTCCTTCATTGTAGTCACCTATATTGTTAATCACCTGCTCCCATTTATATGGAAGTTAGTCAATGCCATTAGCATCCCAATTTCAGTCAATAGTCACTGTGGAGTAGTCTACTGCTTGTATAATGTTCAGGATGGTCTTGAAAGAATTCTACAGATAAATTCCTTCATCTTAGGGAACAAATCAAAATTACATGGACTCATGTCTGGAGAGTGGTACATCTATCAAGCAGGCCTTTCATGCAGGCTAACACATGGCAACAGGCATGTCAAGCAAAATGATTGGGGGATTCTTCAGAAAATAATGTTTCTTACATTGGTCACAGATTGTGTTCTAGAAGAGGGCATAGTAATGTGCATTCATGATTTGTCCTAGAGGCACTGTAGGCATTAGGATAACACCTTCACAATATACCTGGCAATGATCACAGCCTTGACATTAGTAGGATTCTGTTGAAATTTCTTTTTCTTATGGGGAGCCAGAATGTCTCCACTCAATGGAATTGGCATTTCAGTTGCAGTTCAGAAAACAGAGCCCATGTTTCATTAGCATAATGATGTGGTGTAAGAACATTGGCCCTTCATGCTGATAGCATTCCAAATGATGTGCTTCCTCTTAACTGACTCCCCAATCCTGCAGACATTCTTGATAACAAAAAACTATGGACAAAAATGAAGAATTTCATACACAACACAAAAAAACTCAGACCCACAAATTCCGTTAGCCAGCGAGATGGGTGACATGGACACATCCCATATCTGGACCAATGATAGACTGGCTGATATTATTTAAGGTAGGCCAACTACTCGCCCAATTTTTCAACCCGCAATTTGACTGTACTGTGCATATGCAAATTAGACCCACTGGGTTTATATTTACTAGATTTTAATGTTAAATTTTGTAATGTATTATCTCTTTGTCAACCCAATCTACAGCACTATCCATGTAAATATGAGACTTAGCAATATCAATAACTAATATTCATGTTTTGTTCTATATCTAACTTTATATAACAATACTCCTTTAAAATAAAATAAAAAACTCTTCAAACCTTTAACCGGAGTGCTTCTATTTTTAAAGGTTTAAGGTTTGAAGAGTTTTTAGGGGGGAAGAGTAAATTAAATTTAAACTTAGCATTTTTCAAATCAGATCTAGCGGGTGGAAACTAAATTAACTGAAAGATGCAGGGGGCTGCACTAGAGGGTTTAATGCAGGGCCATTTCTTATATTGGTACCTAAAATTGGGTGTGGTTAGTTAAAGTTTTCAGTAATAAGGGTTTAAATTCTGTATTAGAGTTAATGGAGAAATTTCAAATTTTTCTGTTGCCAACAGACTTTAATGGCTAGTAACTTGAACTTTTTAACAATTGTAATGATCATTTTTTTTACTGAATTATTGAAATTTTCAACTAATACAACACATTTATTAATCAACAGACCGGGTTTAAACTTTCTAGCCTACTTTAAACAGTACTAGAAGGGCTTTTGTTGGGACTAAAGTTTTGGGTGTTATAATATGGGTCAACGGCCAATTACATATGGTTAGGTTCAATGTCAGTTTGTAGCATTTTGGGGGTTGTTTGGTCAACATAAATATTGAGGTTGACAACTCAGGTGATGGGGGTGGAAGTGCAGTGGCCGAGGTCATACTGGAGCCACTAGAGAAGTAAGTGGTAAAGGAAGCCTCACTCCTTTTGGAGAAAATCATGGGGCTATGTCCTGCTTCATTGAGGACTAGCCCAAACATCAAGGTGCTTCAGGAAATTTGCAACTCTGTCTCCAAATTGCATGGCTACATGCATCAAATGTATGGAGTATTAAAAGATATGAGAAACCAAAGAACAGGGACTGGAACTGGAACTACAACAAACACCCACATGATGAAAAGATAGGCAGCAGCTATCAAGACCCCAGGCATTCCAAGCATTACAAGAAATATAACTAAAACAATAAAAAAAAAAAAATTAACAAAGAGCGGACAGGGAAAGAAGTGGCTCTTGTGCTATACCTGAGGGAGACAGAAACAGGAAACTATACGGACATGAAAGAATTAACAGGAGTGATAAGGGAAAAAAATTCAACCTAATAAACTCTGAATTGGAGTACGCTCAATCAAAGGGATAAGTGGAAATGGAATTTGTATTAAAGTAGCTATGCGAAAATATGGAAACATACTGAAAGATGCAGTGCAGGCAATCCCTGAGGTAACAAAAGTAGCAGAGGGTAGATGCCCCAAGATAATTTTAATAAATGTGCCAGACTACATAGAAGAAAACAAGCTAAAATTTTGTACAAACAAAACCAGCTATGGTGAGGAATGAACCTTGAGGAATTTCAGCAGAAATATCGTATAACCATGACCATTAATAAGGGTAATGTTAAGGAAGGGTATCAGCATGTGGTACTGGGTGTGGCCCCAGAAGTAAGAAAAATTTTGATAACAAGTAAACACGAAGCACTCACCTGAAGCAATGTTAACGTAGATGACTTTGTATACTTACTCGGGTGCTTCAGGTGTTGTGGCTACAACCACCTTGCCTGGGATGATAAGAACCGACAAAGGTGTAAACACTGTGCAGAAGACCACCGTTTTTCAGATTGTCCAAATAGAGATAAAAAAACTAACATGCGTTAATTGTCAGGATGAAAATAAAAATTTACCAGAGGGGAAGAGATATGCCCTGATCATAATGCTTTCTTAACAAAATGTCCGATACCACAAAAGACAAAGACAGTAGTTATAATGCAAACAAATTATGGGGAGTAAACCCAACAGTAACATGGATTCTGTCAACTCACTTCAACCAAAAGCTGTAACTTTAAGAATGATAAAAATACTTCAAATTAACACACAAAAGAGCAAGTGAGCCTGCTCCCTGTTGGTTAAGACAGCCTGGAGGTGGATCTCATAGTAATACAGGAACCATATGTAATTGGCAATAATATAGTCAGATTTGGGGGCTGGCAAATTCTACAGAATCAGAGTGACAAAGTGTGGCATAATTGTCCAAAATGAAAATTTAGAATTAGCAATGATCCCACAACTCTCAAATGAGAAATTCACTACCACTATAATATACCAAGACCCACAAATTTACTTAATGTCTATCTTTCTGCAGTAGATGATGATGAAACTTGTGTTAGCGAACTGGAAGATATTACAAGAAAACTGAATAGCCAGAATATAATTATAATGAGCGACAGTAACACAAAGTTGCCCATATGGTTTAATCTCTGGAAGACAGAATAGAAAGGAAAATTTCAGATATAATGGATGAAAACATGATGATGACCTCAGCAAATATGAGCATAGCTTCCATTTTCTACACTGCAACAGCAGAGGGTTGGGAGGACGTAGTCCCAGTCACTGAAGAACTAGACCACAGAATAGAAAATTGTGAGACTTTACTTATACCTTCAGGGAGCGATCACAGGTCACAGAACTAATATCACAGAAATAAACAATTTTCAAATAGGTGAATACACCAATAGGAGGAGAATATGCAGACTGACCAACTGGGACCTATTTAGAGAGGAGTTTGCTAGGAAATGGAGAGAGTATGACTCCAAAAACTTACTACAAACTCAGACATTGATCAGTATGTAACACATAACTGAAGCAATGCAAACAGCTGAACAGCAAGCAACCAAAATAAAAAATACCAATTGAAAGAAAACGCCTTGGTGAACAAGCAACTAGAGAGATAGAAAAAGCAGGTCCGGAAACTTAGATGGAAAATGACCAGAAACACCATCAAAGAAAGATAACGACTAAAAGAAGACTACAAAGCAGGCACTTAAAAAATTCAAAAAAGAAATAAATAAGACAAGGTCTGAGGCATGGAAAAAATTTTGTGGGGAAAATCACAAGAAAGATCCATGAGATACTCCCTACCAATTGGTATTCCGAAATAGGAAGAAAACACACATGCCAGACATTACGAACGAAACCTATAGCCAGAACAATCTTGACATCATCCAAAACATAAAAAAAATTCTACAATTCCATTTCCCGAGTGACAATGACATTCAGACATTGAAATCAAGTTAATCAGAATGACCAGTGTAAAACTCACAACAATGACACCCCATTCTCATTTAAGGAGGTCCAAAAGGTGATTCATACTATTAAAAATGGGAAATCACTGAAACTAGACAGCATTATGGCAGAAGTGGTGAAAGCCACATTTAACAAGATACCAATAGTCTTCATCATCTATATAATGAATGTCTAAGAAAGGGATACTTCCCGGACAATTGGAAAAAAGCAAATGTGAAATTCATTCCAAAACCAAAAAATGCATGTAACCCAGACGAGTTTAGGCCAATAAGCCTACTCCCAGTACTAGGGAAAATCTTAGATGGCTTAATAATCAACAGCATCTATTACAATCTACAAAAGAATAACAAAGTAAATGACTATCAATTTGGATTCAAAAAAGGACATTCTACAATCCAAGCAGCCCTCACAGTCAAGAATTTCATCAAGAAAGCTTGAGAAATAGGTCAATACTCCACGCTCATTTCAATAGACTTCAAAACAGCTTTTGATTTTCTATGGTGGCCAAACATCTTCAAATGCTTGAACGAGACTGAATTTCCCACTAATATTCAAGTGATTCTAAGAAACTACTTACACAACAGGATGGCAGGATATTATTCCAACAACATTACAATTGAAAGAAAGGTCACCAGAGTTGCCCACAAGGCTCAAGGAGTGGGCCAGGCCTCTGGAACCTGGGCTTTGACAGCCTGCTAGAAGAATTCAATGAAAGGGAAGATACAAAAATACAAGCTTTTGCCGATGATGTTATATTAATGATTTTGGATAAAAACTGTAAAAAACCAGCAAAAAAAAAGGCAATAAAGCAACAGGAAAATAGCTGAGTGGAGCCAAAAACAAACTTCAGATTAACTATAAGAAATTTGAGATACTAGTGAGTAAAAAGAAGATAGGGAAAGGACAATTAGAGAGACAAGTTGGAATATACATAAACGGGAATAAGATAAATGTCAATGAGATGCGGTATCTAGGAATTTATTTTGACAGGGCCCTTACCTGGAAAAGTCACAAACAAAATCCATCAAAAAACGCTCCAAAAAATAAATATACTTTTGCAAATATCGTGTAATATTTGGGGTCTCAACTACAAATCCACAGAGTTAATATATAAAGTGGCAATCAAGCCAACAATTCTATAAGGGATACAAGTGTGGGGAGAAGACATTAATAGAATAGAAATAAAGAGGAAACTACAAACGATCCAAAGAAAATTTATGATAAATATCTGTAAACCATATAGAACAGGTCTGACTGATGACCTGTTAGTATTGGCAAAACATCCTACCAATTGACTTTAAAGCAAAACAACTTAACTGGGAATGGACATTAATAAAAGAATACATCAGCAGCCTTAATGCTAAAGATATTGAAAACAAAATTAAGAATGGGTTACTACACCCGAGTAGTAATAACCTCATACAAGAAATAAAAGACAACCAAATTGAGAGGGTAGGGAACAACAGCGACATGGATAAACACCCGGCACAAGACATCAATTACGAAATAAACATGGACAACAAGGATGTCCACAGAGAAGACTGATGGAGAGTATTTACAGACGGTTCAAGGAGAGCAGGAGTTGGTTGTGGGATTGTAATCTTTGACCCAAAGAACATTAAGACTTATCAGACTAGCCTTAAAATGGCAAATTATTGCACAATCATCCAAACAGAGCTTTGGGGTGTTTTCAAAGCCTTACAACATATTGATAAAAAAATCCCAATGGTACAAGGGACCAACAATAATATACACTGACAGCAGGGTAGTTATTCACACCCTTAAAAACCAAAACAGAACTTTACTTGAATACAAAATAATAGAATTGGCTCATAGAATTGGTGGCAACAAAATTCTCAAATTCCATTGGATCTCCGGCTGTAAAGGGTACGAGAAAAACAAGACTGCTGATATGCTGGCTAAGAAAGCAGCAAAAAGTAACCTATCAATAACATACAGTAGAATACCAATCAAAGCAGTTAAACAAAAAATTAAAGAAATAATAGATCAAAGATGGCAAGAAGAATGGGAACACTCAAACACAGGTAGAACTTTGTATAGCTTCATACTGATGATTGCTGCCAGAAGAGCATGTACACACCTTAAACCTACTTACAAAATAACTCTATGTTTACTAGGACACGGTAACTTTAATGAATATCTTTTTCGATTTGGAAAGAGAAATACCGACAAGTGCGATACAGACAGTGACAGTGTTGATGACGTAACATATTACTTATTCCAGTGCAGCAAATACGAACATCCCCGTGAAAACTTTATGAGACAATGTGTTTTGGCTAGCTCATATTGGCTGCCAAAGCACACAGCACTTGTGCAAAATAAAAATGTTATATGATAATCTCTGTAAATTTATAAAAGCAATAAAAAAACCGTCTGTATGAAAACAGTCAGAATATCCACAAGATGATAGTGGAAGAACTATTATAAGTGAAGAAATTGATTAAATTTGTCAACAAACAACTGATCAAGATACATATTGTATATATGTTACAACTGTTCATATTGTAAGTCTCAATGTAGGCAAAGTAGCCTAAATTGTTTTTTTTAAATTATTTTCTTGTAAAGTTTGTTTCATTAATAAATGCCAAGGCAAGACAACACTGCAGACCCCTTTCTCTTCACCTCCTACCCTTCCATCTAATCTATCACTATTACTTCTTCTTTCCTGTCATATCTTTCAGGGCTAAGTCAGTCAACAAGACAGATAGCCCTCTTAATTTTTACTCTAATGTAATGTAATGCCATTTCTGGACATCATCCAAAGCAGATGGAACCCACCAAGATGCAATTTTTCACATACACAGTTCTTCCCACAATGTGCAGGATACTCATGTGAGAGAGATTACTCTCACAATCTAGCTCATAACTGTCTATCTCCAATCATTCTCCAACAATACAGCCACAGTTTGCACTTGTTTGGCCATAATACTGTGGAACATGCCCAGGCCAATGTCATCATTGGCTCTCTGATGACCTAAAAATGTTTTCATCTATCTTCTGACAGTGCTGTACAATAAAGCAGATGATCTGAACTTGTACAAGCCCATGATAACATTGTTTTGCTGTAAATCCTCTTGTAACCTCAATTTTCAGCCAACATTACATTGGCTGAAAATTGTGGTTACAGGAGAATCACTGCTCCAAGTTAGAAAATACCATTCTGGATCAGCCTGCCTTGTACACATCTCTTATTATTACTAGTATGCACAACCAGTCTAACAGTGAGCAAAACCATTCTGCAAGTGGGTAGAGAATAATCTTAAATACAGCATAATAGTTATAATTGTCATAGCCCTTATTTTTTCATTAAAAATACATGCTCATTATTTATTTTTCAACCTCCATATATGTGTATATAAATGTATATTCCGTATATAAGGGTCACTGAGGTAAATCCAAATTTCTTCACACGCAATCTTCAACAGTCTTGGAGATACGACTGTTGACGAAAGTATATGCATGTGTCAAGTCACTCAAGAAGAAAGCACCAGTCAACAACTAGAACTGTTCAGTCACAAGAATATGACCAAAGAGCTGCCATACTGGAACTGCTTTGCTCTGGAAAGTCACCCTCACAAATCATGCCATGATTTGAGAGGGTGACAAGAAGTTCAAAGAAAATGTGATTCTTGACAGACAACTCACAATAAACATACTGATTGCAAGAGAAGTGAGGAATTTGTAGCCAAATTGAAGATCAATCAGGATAGTGTGCAGAGCATGGGTGACCTTGCAAAAGAAATGAGCAGGAGATTGACAATCAGTCTAGCAGTGCATGAGGACACACAATATCATTCTTTTGTCCTCAGGAATCACCAGTTTTAACTGAGAAGAATGAAAAGGACAGAAAACTGAAGGCTTGGGCTCTGGTCCCGACTTACAATCCTGTCCAGCCCCGAGTACAATCCTCTTGACAGCCGCCATGGTCGAGGCAAAGGTAAATGTTAAACATCATAATATCAAGATGCTCTAAAGCTGTGGTTCCCAAAATGGGTGCAACCATCCATCCCCCTGTGGGCAGTGAGTAAATCTAAGGTTGATCAAAACCATTTACTTTCATTGCTGGATTGATCTTGAGGTTTTTATGTGATTTTGTACAAATATAAAATACTTACTTTGTGGCTGAATATACCCAAATACGAAATAACACCAAATATTTGGTCCAACACCAACTCAAAGTGTAAGTGGCTACTTTAAATTTTGAAACTGGTATTTATTTCTTAACAGAATTTGTAAATGAAATTTTTAGTATTTTCTTAATTTTACTTTATTCTTTGTAAATTTATATATTATAAAAATTCTCTCATTAAATATTTTTATAATTTTTTTACCAAAGAAATAAATTAAATGCAATACTTATTGCAAAAACTTAATTATATTAGCCTTTCCAAGAAAAATAGAAATAATCAATCATTTTCAATCAAACTTTCTCATTAATAAAAGTTTAATAAACACAGTCTACCAGAGAAACTAAATAGAAACTTTTCAAAACTAATGTATATATATTAGTTTCTCAAATACTTTTGTTCTTTTGAAAATTATATTTACTTTATATATTCATGTTTAAAATTTACAAAAATAGGTTTTCACAATTTATAATAAATTCCTGTTTAATATAAATATTATAATTACATTAAAAATTAAAAATAAATCATGTAATAGTTTAAATAATTTAAAGTGCATCAAATTTCTAACAAATACTATAGATGATACCAACAAAACACAATAAAAATTTATTATATGTAGCAATTGTTTTCATTTTCTAAAATTATTTTTGTCACAAAGTATTCTAAAGTATCAGCAAAAATTTAAAGATTGACACAAAATCATAACTTAAAACCAACAAGAAGGATAATGATACAATGTAAAATGATCACAAATACATTAAAATTATATGGTTTTAAAATTATAATTTAGTAACTTTAATGCAAGGATTGATATGAAAGTAAAGAACAGTAGTGAATATTGTAAAGATAAACATGTATTTTATAAAAATGATATTTGTACACAGATGGTTGTAGTTACAGCTAGTCAAAATTCTTCTGTCAAGAGTGTCTCTCATGAATGCACAACAACAGTTGTTGAAAATGGCAATACATCTAAAGACATGGTCTTCAGAGGAAGTCTATGGTGTTATCTAATTTCTTTGGGCAACACGCTTCAATATTTTTGTGCAAGATCATACACAGAAACTTGGCTATTTTTCAAAGCTGCACAAAACTGCATAGACAAACACCTTGCTGACATTTAGATGGAAGTACATGAATCATCCATCAAAATAGTTTAAACTTGACGTCAAGTGAGTTTCATATATTCAGATCTCTACAAAAGCATCTTGAGTTACCAAATTGCAGAATGATCCTTAAATGCAAGTAGATGTGAAAGAATGGTTCTGATCTCAAAACTCCAACTTCTTTATACAGGGTGTACAAAAATTGGTACCATATTATGACTATTGCTTGAATCATCAGGGAGACTACATGAAAAAATAAACTCTTGTTTTCATGTCTTGTTTTATCCTGTTAATTTAATTCCTGTTAATAACCTGCTAATAACTTCCTGTTAATAACAAAAAAAAAAAAAAAAAAAAAAAAACCTGATGTATTATCTCAGATTTGTTAATCTATCTAAAGTATCAAAATAAAATGAATGTTTTCTTTTAGCAAAGTGGTATTTTTGATTGAAACTTAAAATTTCAATCAAAAACAGTATATCTTTATTGAAACTACAAAGTATATTTGTTAACTAACACAAATGACCAAAATCATTTCTTCTAGACAAAGTTGTGGTATGTTGCAGTATTTTCTGTTGGTGAAAGGGTAAGAGAAGAATATTAAAAGATATATTAATTTAATTTTAATAAAAAATGTTGTATACTCTGAATTTAAAAATTTTTAAAGCTGCTTTTAAACATACATTAATTTTATAAATGCCATTTGTAATAACATAATGGAAATATGTTGCCTACTATTTACCATTTACCAAATGGTAGAGAAAAGAAGTTAAAGTTTAAGTTCCAAAACATGGTTGTATTGTAGTTAAACTTTGACAAATGTGATGTAGATGAGGGTGTCAATCAAAATGGATACATGTATGATTTGAGCAAATAAATAGAAAATAAATAAATAGAAAAGTTGTGCAAGAGAAAAAAAATTTTGGTCATTTGNTTTGGCAGACGTCCAATTTATTATTGTTTTTTAAGCAAATTAAAATATGTTAAAAATAGGTATATATAAATTAATCAAATTTTTGTTCACAACTAAAAGTCTTTAAAAAATTGCTAGCATCTGCTTTTTAAAGTTTCTGCTGATGACACAAAACAACCCAAAATTAATGGCCTGGTCAGAAGAATATACTTCTAAAATGCACAAAGTAACAAAATTTATCAAAACTCATTAATTTCACAATGTTTCAAGTTTGTCAAATAAATTAATCAATTTAAAATTATATTCACTCAATGTTTATATACTAAATAAGTGACTAGATAGTAATAAAAGCATACTTTAATCCAGTGGTTCCCCAACTTTTTTGGATTCTCAGCACCCTTGCTAAATCCAGATTTTCCCAAGGCCCTTATGTCAAATTCTAACAAGCACAATTTGCAAAATAGCCAATATTTAAGTAAAATTATAAAAATTTTATAACATTTCATGGCGCCTGTGAGGAAGCTGCGGCACACACTTTGAAAATTGCTGCTTTAATCAAATCCTATGCAGGCTGTTGTAACAGGACAAATAACCACACCAATATAACAGCAGGATTAATTTAATATAAAACATTTTTGGTCTTCTTCATAGACCTTTGTCAGGAGTTTTTAATTTTCAAACTAACTGATTCAAAACAGCAAATTCAACATATGTTTAAAATTAAACACACAAAAGTAATTTGAAGAAACAATTCATATAAATGTTAAATATCACAAAATGCATTAAATATAAAATTAATGCATTAAATAAATACACGTGTCTTCGATATTTCGGACTCCATCCCTCACCACCCAGGTGCCTTCATTGTGGCCTTGCAAACTGTGATAGGCATGGGGAGGGAAAAAAGCTCTCTTAGTGACAGAGTTAAAAAGTCACATCATCATCAGCCATTCAGTAACAGTCAAGGTTAAAAGTACAGTACTACAAAATTTATGTGCTCAGCCATTCACAACAAAGATTATGAATTATTAGTAGTATATTCACTTATGGATTAGCATTGGATTATGAAGAACTTTGGTTATTCAAGGTTCTGTTGTAATTTGTTATATATTTTTAAAAATATATTACAAAATTCAAGTGCATAAGAGAAACCTGAATAACCTGTATTTTGGCCATCCATTATATGAATAGCTTGGGTGCAATAGATGATAGACCACAAAAGAAAACAAAAGAATCACACAAAAGAGTCACATAAAAGAATTTTAAAAATATCACATTTAAATCTTTAAAAAAATCCTAAAAATCAATATGTTTGATAATAAAAAGCCAGTTTGGTTTTTTTATCATCAAACATTGATTTCAGGATTTTTTCATATAATGGATGACCAAAAAGTGAGTTAACCATTGTAAAAACTAAATTACATATCTTATTCAAATATTTAATCAGAGTTTTTATCATATTTTCATCAATTCTGTAAAAAAAAATATTGTTCTGAACTCAATTTATGCTTCATATTCAGAAGTGCACCTGGAACACAGGAAATAAGCATGATTAACTAACTTTAGGTTACCCTGTATTAATATACAGTAGAGCGTCGATTATCTGAATCAATTGGGGAATGGGGTTGTTCGGAAAATTGATATTTTGGATAAGCGATTATGCTCGAAAAAATATATTAATATTAATTTATCCCATGTTGAAATTTTTCTTCGTTGCGTGTCGCTTCACGTTGAGTTTTCGTCTATGTTAAGTCTAACGAAGACTATTGTATCGTTAAAAATTATTTTTTTATTTTGTACAAACAAAATAAATATATTGAAAAATNAAAAAAAAACTAAATTAAATTTAAAATGCCGGAGTCAGAGTTGACACATTTTTCCTGACTCCAACTCCTCTGGTCAGAAATTCCTCCTGACTACAACTCCACAGACCTGATTTTAACAAAGAAATATTTTGAGAATTCCATTTATGACTTTTACAAGTTTTCCACACATGAAACTTTTTAATAATTTTTTCCAATTATCACAGAACATTCAAATATTTTATATAATATAGGGACATTTTGTAGTCTATAATAAAAGATAAAACCAAATTAAATTAAATTCAGGTAATTAAAAGATAAAACCTTTAAACTGGCAATATATTATTATTTAGAATATAAAACAAATGATAGAAATACTTTGTAAGTTTGTTAAAATATTCTCTCTACACAACTTATATTTAATCATAGATTATATGTTTTTTTAAATGTTTTTAAAAATGCTAAGTTAAAATGACAAATACAAACTAGCAATTATTTATTGTGACATCAACACAATGTCTGGCTGCAATTTTTAATCATATTTTTAATTTATTTAAAATTTAAAATACAGTAGGTGATCGGTTAACAAATATAATCCATTCCAAGACTTTGTTCATTAACCAATTAGCGATTTACCATAGGTTTTTATGGGAATTTGATTAATTTGTTCTGGAGATTCCAAAAAACTTTTTTACTGCATTTATTTATATGTAATAGTAAAAATACATATATATGCAGTCTTGCATTTTTATTAGTCATGTTTTTTCCGTTTGTGGGTTAAAGAATCTGTCCAATGTCGATTGCTTTTCTCTTTTCTTCACGATTTTTCGGAAGTAATTAACAGTATTGTAATTGTAGAGATCCCCAACCACATTAACCTTATTCTGGTTTGGATGCCACTTGGATGATCATTGTTTTGACATCCTCTCACTTCAAAAGATCTTTAGTAGCAGATGTCGACATTGGTCCTCTTTCATCTTACTCTTTTTCAAAAGGAAAAGACATCTCACTGAGTTTCTTGGTATTCTTCATTTGAGAGCTCTTGGAGTTCTGTCATCAGATCAATTTCATGTTCCATTATGAGCTCTAAAATGCTCTTTATTTCTCAGCTGTGATTTTCATTACTCCATTAGCAGCTTGAGACTTCTTGATATATGTTTTATAGCTAAGATTGTGCCTACTGAAGACCTGTTCAAGCCATACTGCCTAGCAACATCAGACATCTTGTGCCCATTTTCTACCTTGGTTATATCTCTTACTTGGTTTCTATGGTTACTTGGTTTCTATGGTACACTCCACTTTTTAGGTTCCATAATATTATCAGTTTCTTTCTTAAATAAAAAGTTCAGAAAAGCACTTACAAAAATTCAGAGAAATCAACTAGCCCACAAAAATTATTCAATGCAAGGCCCGGATGAAATTTGAAATTTGGTATTAAAATGTTAACGAATATCCGATGGGATAGTTAAACTTTCATCTTTCATAAATAAACCCAGATGCAAAACTTAACAAGTGTCGTCTGACAGTCTTGCAAATACTATAAAAAATTATATGTCAGAAAAGTAAACAAAAAGCTGGAATTACAAAGGAGAGTTTCAAAATTCGGAGGAATATTATACTATCTGATCAGTATCAGGTTGAGCTACAATGTTGACATCTCCCGAACTCCAAAAGGTTTCAAATTGTTACCTGAAGACAAGGGAAAATCAATCAGTATTTGTTATTTTCCATCACTTCTTTTTATGTTTGTTCAGTAAAGTGTTTGTTATTCAATCATAAAAATCTTTCACGAAAGTGTTTGTTATCTGATTTGTTTGCTATCTGAACTGTTCATTAACCGATCACCCACTGTATATGCTTTCCACCTCAAATTCATAGTGGCTTTCCCCTGTACATCATACTTTTCCTTTAACAATACAGTCGTGCCAGTCACCTATCTAATAAGGGAAAATGTTTGAATTGAAATAACATGACTTCCGGTTTGCATTGGAAGTTCATATATAGTTAATTGACACCTCCTGTCCCTAAGGTTTCCATATCTAGTCTCGTCTTTCATCTATCTAACTCTGTTCTCAAGATTAAGGAAAGAAATACAGATGACAGTGGGAATTTATAGGTCTACAATTTTTTTTACAAATTGCAACCCAATTAAACTACACTCCAGTTAGGAATGTTTAAGATTTACTTAATAAACAAATATTTTCAACAGCTTTCAGCTATCATCATCAGATTAAGCACCAGTGTTCAAAAATAGAACATAATACTGAACATTGATTTTTAGAAGATGAAACAGCATCTGATTGGGTATTTGTACTAGTCAAAAATAGTATAATAATATTCTTTCAAAATTATTATATTATTTTTAATCTTTTCATTTAATTGTAGAAAATTATAAAAGGAATCTCAAATAAAGATCTCCAGGCCTGATGGATGGTGTTAGTGTCCATCATGCCTGGAAAATTAAATTGCCACATTTTTCTTATGAGCATTTTGTATTTCTAATATTTTGAGATGTTAACATCTTGAAATATTAGAAATATATTGGACATAGAAAGTACTACTCCAGGATGGGGAAAGTACTCTGTGTCAAAACTTTTCACTATTGGGTTTTTCTTAAACCTTTTTTCAGAACTCCATTAAACTTGATATAAATGTGTTTATAAAAATGTATGTGACTGACTGTTAAATCCATAGACCATCTTTCTGATCCTCCCCCTACTTTCCCAATTATCACCCAGGCTACAGAGGGTTCACTTTTGTTTACACAAATATTCTTTGAGGAAAAATGATGTATTATAACTGATAAAACTTGTGTGAGTACTTATGCTATACATGTAGCCAAAATGATCACAAAATTCCCATCTTGTTACTCTCTTTTCTAAAATAGGCACAGTTAGCATTGACCAAGTGCAATCTCTCATGATGCTATATAGTGTATAATTGTTCTAAACACTAAAACACAATGAAAAATCAAAAAAGGAACATCCAAAACAAATCACATAAATGATGAATTCTATAATTTGAGTTTTTGGATAAAGAAACCCCACTTAATTTTTCTATAATTAACTTTTAATCCTACTAATTATCATCTGTATACCCTAACGTGTTAGAATTCATGGTCCAAAACTCATTTTAAAGCCTTTGTCTCTAAATCTCATCACTTCTTTCAATTTTTTCCACATCAAAGATTTAATTTGATCAAAATATATTGATTTTGCCCTTTTTGATCACAGACAGTTTTTGCAGTTTAAGATGAGGTTAAAGATTCATTGTACAGTACAATGTAATCATAGTCACTCTGCAGTGTGCTATGCCCATGTGGCTCAACTGAGTTGTGATATCATAACTTACTTTAATTCTTTCAATGTGCAGTTTGTCTGGAATGTCATTACTTCATTCCTGGAAGTTCCTCCTGTTTTTCTGACCAATACAGAGTGACTTTACAATCATGCTGTATTACTATATTTCAGAATTCTTTTTCTGATGATTGATTTTAGCTTCTAAAATACTGAAATTTTAGTTTTCAATTCAAGGAGTTCTAAATGTCTAGTGCCAACATCATAGGTTCAAAAACATCAACCATATTATTATTATATACAGTATATCTCAGTGATGTAGCCAACAATATCTGTCCAATATTGTGTTGTTTGTTCTTTTTCATTTATGAATTATAACATTCTAAATAACTTTTTATTTAGTCACTTATAAATGGTCCATTCAATTTTAACTTTTTGTCATAAATGGCACTTCATAAATTTCATATGAGTTCAGATTAATTTTTTATATCTATAAAGTAACCTTCATACTACTATTTAAGTCAAAATTACTTAAGTTTATCAGATGATCTCTGTAAATGATTCAAATGTCCAAATTATTGAATTTCCCATGCAAACTATTCTGGCAAGTTTGAAATCAGGGCTCAAGATAGAGGTAGCAGAAACCATCCCATCCAAATTCCAATAATTTTTCCCAAGTTGTCAAAGATGCTTGCAGTCTAGTATTGTCATGCTAGAAAACCATACATTTTCTTCTTGCTAATGCTGACTGTTTTTCTTCAATGGCTGCCTTCAGGTATTAACTTGGGAACATTATTTCTCTGTATTAATGGTCTGATTTCAAGAAAGCAGTTCATAGTACATAATTTCCTCTCAGATCCAGCATATATTCAGCATTACTTTTTCAGATGTAAAATGGTTTTTGACTGCATTGCTGGAGGAGTAGTTGACTTTATGATTTTTTCATTGCACATTATGATAAACAAATTGATTTTTAGTGTTTATTCCATTCCATATACCACTTTACAAATTCATTTTATTCCAAGAATTTAATTGACTTAGCAGTATTGTCTACTTTTAAGCAAATTTATTTTAAAAATTTCCTTTCCTTTCTAAAATACTTTTTCCTCTCAAATATGATTATAAAATTAGTATAAATTTCTTAAATAAAAATTGTAATTCATTACTTGATCAAATAATTTACAACAACATTTTAAAAAACTTAAGGAATGTGTTTATTAATTGTAGAAGATATACATATTGTAAGTTTATTATAAATTATCAACATAAATAAAATTATTCTTACATTTTAAATTCTTTTTACAAGTATATAAAATATGTTATACAATTAGACATTTTATAAACAAAAATTAGAACTTTGTTGAAATAGAAAAATTTATAGCTTGAGAGCTTAAATATTTCTAGCTCCTAAAATCTAATTATCATAATTTTCAGTTATTCTTTATACAAATTACATTTAATTATATTTAATTCATAAATTCTGCAAATAAAAATTAAACACCATTACATTAAGTTGCTGTTTTGTATTGGTTTTACAGGTTTCATAAATTACATAATGTGAAGAGGATGGATGGGTGTCTACATATTCATTATAGAGTGTTACACAGGATAGAATGTTCTTTATACAACATTATGTAACTCTACAATGCCTAAGGTTAGTTTTTTTAGGAAAGTTGCATTATTATGTAAATAGAACACAATAAAATATAGTATAGTTAATTTTTCTAATATTCATGTATATAAATTAACAAGCATTTGGTGACTAAGATGATTATGTATCAGAGGTAAACTAAAAGATAAGTATTGGACTAACAGAAGAGGGTTATTCTTACAATATTAATTAATTTAACTTAATCAGTAAATTTTAAAAAATTTATATTATTCACACAAATTTTAAGTTTATTTTTTATTCAACTTTTCAATTAAAGATCAAAATACTTTTAGCTTTTAACACCAAATGGCATATAAAAACTATTTTGTACTGAGAGAAATCAATAAAAATGCAATCATACAAACAAATTGTAAAACTCTGAAACAATATTTTCTGCTTCAATGTTGGGATGAAGTCAGAATAAAAGACTGATTATTGCTACATATATTCAAATTCCATAAAAAGCAACCAAATCTTAAAATTTATTTTAAGATGTATAGAAGACTTAAATGGAAATTCTAAGAATTTAAAAAAACAAAATTTAGAAAAGAAAATAAAATTAAAACCAAATGGAATTTTAAAAAGGCAAATTTATTTGAAATATATTAAATTGTGTAATAAAAGAACTGAATTTATTTTCCTGACAGTTTTAAATAAAAATCATGTAAAAAAAATTCATGTACAGAACAGAATTGGGTGTATTATGAAAAAATAAATAAAAAATAAAAGTGCTACAAAATGTCTTTTAAAGTGCCTCATTACTTTCCTGGCCTGTTATATATATAACAGAGGGAAAGTATAGCAATTGATCAAAAAATGATCCCCCCAGATTTTTACATTTTTGGACTCAGGGTACCTTGAAACATCAAGAAATGTAAAAAAATTTGGGGGGTTTCTGTATGTATGAATGTTTGTGTGTGTATTTATCGGGGAAACAAATTTGTTCACCCTCTTAAAGCATAATAACTTCTGTGCTTTTTGTCGAAAATTTCTGAAAATTTGGAGGAAGGTTTGTTTATTAGGGAGATTGATATTAAATTTTGGTGATTACAGCTTGAAGCGGTGGGGTTGTGTGTATCGCTAGTAGAATCACACTTAATGACTATTTTACTCATTATTAGCATTTACAAGTTTTTAAAATCCATCCCTACCCCAAAAATTAAACTTTACCATTTTATAATAATTAAAAATAATTTTTGCATTTTAATTCAAAATATAGAAATATTTGATCCAAACTTAAATCTTGATGTATGCAGTTAACTGGATCCACAAGTATAACTCATATATCAAAGTTAACAAAATGGAAAATAAATTAATTTATGAGTTAGATTGATAAGAATTTGTCTGAAATTGTAATTTTTTTACATTTATATTTACTTGAGCTTTCATTTTCCATGTTTATGTAAAACATGGAAAATGAAGAAATAAAATTTAATTAATAATTCTTCAGTTTTTTCTTAAAAAGATTTTAGACAAAATAACAGACTGTTAAAATTAAAAATACTAAACCTATAAACCTGCAAATTTTTATAATAAGTGCAAAAGTTTGCACAAACATACTGTTGTAGAAAAAAATATTAAAACAAATTTCAGAAAATAACATTAAAGATTAATTATAGTGAGTTTAAACTAACCACTAAAGTAGCCCCATAATAGAGAGTAAAAAGNCAAATGGTAGAGAAAAGAAGTTAAAGTTTAAGTTCCAAAACATGGTTGTATTGTAGTTAAACTTTGACAAATGTGATGTAGATGAGGGTGTCAATCAAAATGGATACATGTATGATTTGAGCAAATAAATAGAAAATAAATAAATAGAAAAGTTGTGCAAGAGAAAAAAAATTTTGGTCATTTGTACTAGTCAAAAATAGTATAATATATTCTTTCAAAATTATTATATTATTTTTAATAAAAACTAAAATAATATAAATATTTCATATTTGGTAAATAAAATTTATAAAATATTGTGATATTTATTTATATTAATAAAAAACAAAGCTATCATTGATTTAATATGCTGCACATTTGGAATAAGAAATCAATTCAAGACAAGTATATTCACATATGGATGGTAGCATTTTACTGTGAAAATAAAGTATTATATTCTTTGATACATTCTTCTTACATAAATGATTGTTTTAACATATAACTTTTTTATGCTTTGTATCATAGAAGTTACATAAAAATTATATAAAAATATTATTTTAACCAGGGCTGCGAAGTCGGTAAAAAACACTCGACTCCAACTCCTGATAATTTTAGTAGGCAACTCTGACTCCAGCAAAATTAAATACCAAGTCTTGGTATTTAATTTATACCAATTAATACCAAATCTTGGTTATCCTACTCTGAACTCTGAAAAGAGCCCTAGGCATTTACCCAAATACTTTTATAGTTAGTACTTTTAATATTTAATATTTAACTTGCATTAATATTTAACTTGCATTAATATTTATTTGTATAAAAAATTAATTTTTAACAAATTTTTAATAAGAGGAAAAAGGGGGGCAATAAAATTCTACATCTACATATCTTTATTCTACAGCTTCTGCACTTCAATTTCACCTTTCCAGAAAAGAAAGTTCAACTAAAAAGTGTGCAATCTAGCTATATCAGTCCCTTGTTCAGAAAAGAAAAATATATAATTTGATCAATTAGTCTGACTTATTCAGAAAAATAGAGTACTTATTTAGAGCAGGGATAAGAAAAGAATGAATCAATAATACAGTATTCAAATTCAATTGGGTCAAAATAATTTTACTACATGTAATAGTTTAAATAATTTAAAGTGCATCAAATTTCTAACAAATACTATAGATGATACCAACAAAACACAATAAAAATTTATTATATGTAGCAANTTTACCATAGGTTTTTATGGGAATTTGATTAATTTGTTCTGGAGATTCCAAAAAACTTTTTTACTGCATTTATTTATATGTAATAGTAAAAATACATATATATGCAGTCTTGCATTTTTATTAGTCATGTTTTTTCCGTTTGTGGGTTAAAGAATCTGTCCAATGTCGATTGCTTTTCTCTTTTCTTCACGATTTTTCGGAAGTAATTAACAGTATTGTAATTGTAGAGATCCCCAACCACATTAACCTTATTCTGGTTTGGATGCCACTTGGATGATCATTGTTTTGACATCCTCTCACTTCAAAAGATCTTTAGTAGCAGATGTCGACATTGGTCCTCTTTCATCTTACTCTTTTTCAAAAGGAAAAGACATCTCACTGAGTTTCTTGGTATTCTTCATTTGAGAGCTCTTGGAGTTCTGTCATCAGATCAATTCCATGTTCCATTATGAGCTCTAAAATGCTCTTTATTTCTCAGCTGTGATTTTCATTACTCCATTAGCAGCTTGAGACTTCTTGATATATGTTTTATAGCTAAGATTGTGCCTACTGAAGACCTGTTCAAGCCATACTGCCTAGCAACATCAGACATCTTGTGCCCATTTTCTACCTTGGTTATATCTCTTACTTGGTTTCTATGGTTACTTGGTTTCTATGGTACACTCCACTTTTTAGGTTCCATAATATTATCAGTTTCTTTCTTAAATAAAAAGTTCAGAAAAGCACTTACAAAAATTCAGAGAAATCAACTAGCCCACAAAAATTATTCAATGCAAGGCCCGGATGAAATTTGAAATTTGGTATTAAAATGTTAACGAATATCCGATGGGATAGTTAAACTTTCATCTTTCATAAATAAACCCAGATGCAAAACTTAACAAGTGTCGTCTGACAGTCTTGCAAATACTATAAAAAATTATATGTCAGAAAAGTAAACAAAAAGCTGGAATTACAAAGGAGAGTTTCAAAATTCGGAGGAATATTATACTATCTGATCAGTATCAGGTTGAGCTACAATGTTGACATCTCCCGAACTCCAAAAGGTTTCAAATTGTTACCTGAAGACAAGGGAAAATCAATCAGTATTTGTTATTTTCCATCACTTCTTTTTATGTTTGTTCAGTAAAGTGTTTGTTATTCAATCATAAAAATCTTTCACGAAAGTGTTTGTTATCTGATTTGTTTGCTATCTGAACTGTTCATTAACCGATCACCCACTGTATATGCTTTCCACCTCAAATTCATAGTGGCTTTCCCCTGTACATCATACTTTTCCTTTAACAATACAGTCGTGCCAGTCACCTATCTAATAAGGGAAAATGTTTGAATTGAAATAACATGACTTCCGGTTTGCATTGGAAGTTCATATATAGTTAATTGACACCTCCTGTCCCTAAGGTTTCCATATCTAGTCTCGTCTTTCATCTATCTAACTCTGTTCTCAAGATTAAGGAAAGAAATACAGATGACAGTGGGAATTTATAGGTCTACAATTTTTTTTACAAATTGCAGCCCAATTAAACTACACTCCAGTTAGGAATGTTTAAGATTTACTTAATAAACAAATATTTTCAACAGCTTTCAGCTATCATCATCAGATTAAGCACCAGTGTTCAAAAATAGAACATAATACTGAACATTGATTTTTAGAAGATGAAACAGCATCTGATTGGGTATTTGTACTAGTCAAAAATAGTATAATAATATTCTTTCAAAATTATTATATTATTTTTAATCTTTTCATTTAATTGTAGAAAATTATAAAAGGAATCTCAAATAAAGATCTCCAGGCCTGATGGATGGTGTTAGTGTCCATCATGCCTGGAAAATTAAATTGCCACATTTTTCTTATGAGCATTTTGTATTTCTAATATTTTGAGATGTTAACATCTTGAAATATTAGAAATATATTGGACATAGAAAGTACTACTCCAGGATGGGGAAAGTACTCTGTGTCAAAACTTTTCACTATTGGGTTTTTCTTAAACCTTTTTTCAGAACTCCATTAAACTTGATATAAATGTGTTTATAAAAATGTATGTGACTGACTGTTAAATCCATAGACCATCTTTCTGATCCTCCCCCTACTTTCCCAATTATCACCCAGGCTACAGAGGGTTCACTTTTGTTTACACAAATATTCTTTGAGGAAAAATGATGTATTATAACTGATAAAACTTGTGTGAGTACTTATGCTATACATGTAGCCAAAATGATCACAAAATTCCCATCTTGTTACTCTCTTTTCTAAAATAGGCACAGTTAGCATTGACCAAGTGCAATCTCTCATGATGCTATATAGTGTATAATTGTTCTAAACACTAAAACACAATGAAAAATCAAAAAAGGAACATCCAAAACAAATCACATAAATGATGAATTCTATAATTTGAGTTTTTGGATAAAGAAACCCCACTTAATTTTTCTATAATTAACTTTTAATCCTACTAATTATCATCTGTATACCCTAACGTGTTAGAATTCATGGTCCAAAACTCATTTTAAAGCCTTTGTCTCTAAATCTCATCACTTCTTTCAATTTTTTCCACATCAAAGATTTAATTTGATCAAAATATATTGATTTTGCCCTTTTTGATCACAGACAGTTTTTGCAGTTTAAGATGAGGTTAAAGATTCATTGTACAATGTAATCATAGTCACTCTGCAGTGTGCTATGCCCATGTGGCTCAACTGAGTTGTGATATCATAACTTACTTTAATTCTTTCAATGTGCAGTTTGTCTGGAATGTCATTACTTCATTCCTGGAAGTTCCTCCTGTTTTTCTGACCAATACAGAGTGACTTTACAATCATGCTGTATTACTATATTTCAGAATTCTTTTTCTGATGATTGATTTTAGCTTCTAAAATACTGAAATTTTAGTTTTCAATTCAAGGAGTTCTAAATGTCTAGTGCCAACATCATAGGTTCAAAAACATCAACCATATTATTATTATATACAGTATATCTCAGTGATGTAGCCAACAATATCTGTCCAATATTGTGTTGTTTGTTCTTTTTCATTTATGAATTATAACATTCTAAATAACTTTTTATTTAGTCACTTATAAATGGTCCATTCAATTTTAACTTTTTGTCATAAATGGCACTTCATAAATTTCATATGAGTTCAGATTAATTTTTTATATCTATAAAGTAACCTTCATACTACTATTTAAGTCAAAATTACTTAAGTTTATCAGATGATCTCTGTAAATGATTCAAATGTCCAAATTATTGAATTTCCCATGAAAACTATTCTGGCAAGTTTGAAATCAGGGCTCAAGATAGAGGTAGCAGAAACCATCCCATCCAAATTCCAATAATTTTTCCCAAGTTGTCAAAGATGCTTGCAGTCTAGTATTGTCATGCTAGAAAACCATACATTTTCTTCTTGCTAATGCTGACTGTTTTTCTTCAATGGCTGCCTTCAGGTATTAACTTGGGAACATTATTTCTCTGTATTAATGGTCTGATTTCAAGAAAGCAGTTCATAGTACATAATTTCCTCTCAGATCCAGCATATATTCAGCATTACTTTTTCAGATGTAAAATGGTTTTTGACTGCATTGCTGGAGGAGTAGTTGACTTTATGATTTTTTCATTGCACATTATGATAAACAAATTGATTTTTAGTGTTTATTCCATTCCATATACCACTTTACAAATTCATTTTATTCCAAGAATTTAATTGACTTAGCAGTATTGTCTACTTTTAAGCAAATTTATTTTAAAAATTTCCTTTCCTTTCTAAAATACTTTTTCCTCTCAAATATGATTATAAAATTAGTATAAATTTCTTAAATAAAAATTGTAATTCATTACTTGATCAAATAATTTACAACAACATTTTAAAAAACTTAAGGAATGTGTTTATTAATTGTAGAAGATATACATATTGTAAGTTTATTATAAATTATCAACATAAATAAAATTATTCTTACATTTTAAATTCTTTTTACAAGTATATAAAATATGTTATACAATTAGACATTTTATAAACAAAAATTAGAACTTTGTTGAAATAGAAAAATTTATAGCTTGAGAGCTTAAATATTTCTAGCTCCTAAAATCTAATTATCATAATTTTCAGTTATTCTTTATACAAATTACATTTAATTATATTTAATTCATAAATTCTGCAAATAAAAATTAAACACCATTACATTAAGTTGCTGTTTTGTATTGGTTTTACAGGTTTCATAAATTACATAATGTGAAGAGGATGGATGGGTGTCTACATATTCATTATAGAGTGTTACACAGGATAGAATGTTCTTTATACAACATTATGTAACTCTACAATGCCTAAGGTTAGTTTTTTTAGGAAAGTTGCATTATTATGTAAATAGAACACAATAAAATATAGTATAGTTAATTTTTCTAATATTCATGTATATAAATTAACAAGCATTTGGTGACTAAGATGATTATGTATCAGAGGTAAACTAAAAGATAAGTATTGGACTAACAGAAGAGGGTTATTCTTACAATATTAATTAATTTAACTTAATCAGTAAATTTTAAAAAATTTATATTATTCACACAAATTTTAAGTTTATTTTTTATTCAACTTTTCAATTAAAGATCAAAATACTTTTAGCTTTTAACACCAAATGGCATATAAAAACTATTTTGTACTGAGAGAAATCAATAAAAATGCAATCATACAAACAAATTGTAAAACTCTGAAACAATATTTTCTGCTTCAATGTTGGGATGAAGTCAGAATAAAAGACTGATTATTGCTACATATATTCAAATTCCATAAAAAGCAACCAAATCTTAAAATTTATTTTAAGATGTATAGAAGACTTAAATGGAAATTCTAAGAATTTAAAAAAACAAAATTTAGAAAATAAAATAAAATTAAAACCAAATGGAATTTTAAAAAGGCAAATTTATTTGAAATATATTAAATTGTGTAATAAAAGAACTGAATTTATTTTCCTGACAGTTTTAAATAAAAATCATGTAAAAAAAATTCATGTACAGAACAGAATTGGGTGTATTATGAAAAAATAAATAAAAAATAAAAGTGCTACAAAATGTCTTTTAAAGTGCCTCATTACTTTCCTGGCCTGTTATATATATAACAGAGGGAAAGTATAGCAATTGATCAAAAAATGACCCCCCCAGATTTTTACATTTTTGGACTCAGGGTACCTTGAAACATCAAGAAATGTAAAAAAATTTGGGGGGTTTCTGTATGTATGAATGTTTGTGTGTGTATTTATCGGGGAAACAAATTTGTTCACCCTCTTAAAGCATAATAACTTCTGTGCTTTTTGTCGAAAATTTCTGAAAATTTGGAGGAAGGTTTGTTTATTAGGGAGATTGATATTAAATTTTGGTGATTACAGCTTGAAGCGGTGGGGTTGTGTGTATCGCTAGTAGAATCACACTTAATGACTATTTTACTCATTATTAGCATTTACAAGTTTTTATAAAACCCATCTTTACCCTCAAAATTAAGCTTTTTCACATTTATAATAGTTAAAAATATAAAAAGTTTTTTAACAACATATGATAACAGATGGCGCCACTAAATGTTGCCGGGAAAGTTAAGCAACTCGTTGCTGTATTTTTTTTATTTTTGAAACTAAACAAAGTTAATCATCAAAATACACAGATACACAAACTTAAATCTTGATGTATGCAGTTAACTGGATCCACAAGTATAACTCATATATCAAAGTTAACAAAATGGAAAATAAATTAATTTATGAGTTAGATTGATAAGAATTTGTCTGAAATTGTAATTTTTTTACATTTATATTTACTTGAGCTTTCATTTTCCATGTTTATGTAAAACATGGAAAATGAAGAAATAAAATTTAATTAATAATTCTTCAGTTTTTTCTTAAAAAGATTTTAGACAAAATAACAGACTGTTAAAATTAAAAATACTAAACCTATAAACCTGCAAATTTTTATAATAAGTGCAAAAGTTTGCACAAACATACTGTTGTAGAAAAAAAATATTAAAACAAATTTCAGAAAATAACATTAAAGATTAATTATAGTGAGTTTAAACTAACCACTAAAGTAGCCCCATAATAGAGAGTAAAAAGTTTAAAAATCAACTAAAATTTTTTTCTTCTTTTAACTCTTTCTGCCCTGTGATCAACTAAGATGGCTTTTTTAGTGAGCCCATTAAGGGTTCAGCCAGACTCACAACAGAGTGGCTAGGTATCAAGAGATGAAGTCTAATATATTCAGATGGACCACCCTCAAAAAAAAAAAAAAATTCCTGGGGTTTATTGACCCATTTGGATTCAATCTCCCAGAGAGGTATGTTGACACCTTAACTACCTGGCCATCCAATCAACTAAAATATTTATCAAGCACGACCTGTACAGTTGATGCCTTTATTTTTTTCTTTGTAGTATTCTCTGCAAAATCTGAAGAATTAAAGCAGAAATGTCTGCAGAACATACAATAAGTGTGAAAATTGAAATTAAACTACGACATCATGCAACTTGTATTACAATAGAATTGAGGCAGAACTTCAAAGAAAGAGGCACTTTCTGCTACAGAGGTAGTGATTCAAGAACAAAGTAATCAATACTAATTGACTTGTTTTTGTGTTTTGTTCATTTTTGCCCCTATTTTCCATTAGGCACTTGCAATGCTGTTTTCCCCCTAAATTCTGTTAGATGTTCTGAATCTCATCAGGGAGCATAGACTATCACTTTAACTCTATTGTGGCTCAAAAACAAGGTCATGGACCCCTATTTTTTATTGCGTTTGAATTCCTCATTGCAGTTAATGTAAAATGGAAGAGTTTAATCAAGATCGGTCCATCAAATTTTGAGAATGAACTCAATCCTATAAGTCACAAACATAACATACTAACAATCTTGGGACATCATGCAACAAACTCACACAGTGTTGCTTTGTTGTATGCATTCATGGTATGACTTTGTGTCTTGAAAACCAAGTCATAGACCTATATTTTTTATTACAGTTTTGGACTCCTCAATGCAATTAATGGAAAATGTTTAATAAAAATCAATCAAATTTTGAAAATGAACACAATTCTGTAAATCATATAGAAGAGGCTTCACTAATGCTCCATTTCAATTATCCAAATAAGATCAATTACATACCTCAAAGCCTGTTACCGGTGTGCAATTGACTTCAAAAAATGAAAAAATAAAGTTTTGAAGTCAATTGCACATCAGTAACAGGCTTCGAGGTATGTAATTGATATTTCCAGTGTTGGATAAAGTGAAGTTATCCAAATAAGATCTGAATTCTGTCAAGCTAGCAACATTTAACTTTCCTCAGACTAGACTAACATTAACTGAAACCCATACTGATCAAAATTGAACATATCAAGGATTACCTGTACATAATCTTTTTTATATATGGTTTTAAATTCATGCAAAGAAATTTTTTCAATATTTCTAAGAAAAATCCAGACAATTTGCATAACTCAAATGTTAGCATTAAAATTAATTGTAATAATACAATAACATATACAAACAACTGTGAGTGATCAGTATGGTTATGTCTAAATTAATCAATTGGTATGGAAGCAACATTCAGACAGATCCAGATAGAGTAACTGACAATGCATCTGCACAATAAGTAGGAATTGCAGTCAAGTCCCACTTCAAGGAAATCTTTTCTTCCAGAATATTTTAAATTAAATTTAATAATTAGAAATAATTTAATTTAACACAAGATGGTGACTTAACTGCCATCTTACCTGTAGCCAAATTACTTAACTCCTTAATAATTTATTAGTCTTAATGTAGCCCAATAATAGCCAGCTGTTTGGCTGAATAATTAAATACTGTATTTACGAGTTCTAAATCTTAGAATAGTGTTAAATATAAACACAAATTATTCATTATTCAAACGAATGCTTCAGGTATTACAAGTAGAAATCAGTATAACAAGAAATTCTATATAATTGTCATTTAGATAGTTCTATAAATTTTTTAAAACTATAACACTTTTATATGAGTAACATTAAAAGAAAATATTTATAACTTTCTATTAAACAATATTATTTTTAGAATTGCATTACTAAACAAAGTTAATCATCAAAATACACAGATACACAAACTTAAATCTTGATGTATGCAGTTAACTGGATCCACAAGTATAACTCATATATCAAAGTTAACAAAATGGAAAATAAATTAATTTATGAGTTAGATTGATAAGAATTTGTCTGAAATTGTAATTTTTTTACATTTATATTTACTTGAGCTTTCATTTTCCATGTTTATGTAAAACATGGAAAATGAAGAAATAAAATTTAATTAATAATTCTTCAGTTTTTTCTTAAAAAGATTTTAGACAAAATAACAGACTGTTAAAATTAAAAATACTAAACCTATAAACCTGCAAATTTTTATAATAAGTGCAAAAGTTTGCACAAACATACTGTTGTAGAAAAAAATATTAAAACAAATTTCAGAAAATAACATTAAAGATTAATTATAGTGAGTTTAAACTAACCACTAAAGTAGCCCCATAATAGAGAGTAAAAAGTTTAAAAATCAACTAAATTTTTTTTCTTCTTTTAACTCTTTCTGCCCTGTGATCAACTAAGATGGCTTTTTTAGTGAGCCCATTAAGGGTTCAGCCAGACTCACAACAGAGTGGCTAGGTATCAAGAGATGAAGTCTAATATATTCAGATGGACCACCCTCAAAAAAAAAAAAATTCCTGGGGTTTATTGACCCATTTGGATTCAATCTCCCAGAGAGGTATGTTGACACCTTAACTACCTGGCCATCCAATCAACTAAAATATTTATCAAGCACGACCTGTACAGTTGATGCCTTTATTTTTTTCTTTGTAGTATTCTCTGCAAAATCTGAAGAATTAAAGCAGAAATGTCTGCAGAACATACAATAAGTGTGAAAATTGAAATTAAACTACGACATCATGCAACTTGTATTACAATAGAATTGAGGCAGAACTTCAAAGAAAGAGGCACTTTCTGCTACAGAGGTAGTGATTCAAGAACAAAGTAATCAATACTAATTGACTTGTTTTTGTGTTTTGTTCATTTTTGCCCCTATTTTCCATTAGGCACTTGCAATGCTGTTTTCCCCCTAAATTCTGTTAGATGTTCTGAATCTCATCAGGGAGCATAGACTATCACTTTAACTCTATTGTGGCTCAAAAACAAGGTCATGGACCCCTATTTTTTATTGCGTTTGAATTCCTCATTGCAGTTAATGTAAAATGGAAGAGTTTAATCAAGATCGGTCCATCAAATTTTGAGAATGAACTCAATCCTATAAGTCACAAACATAACATACTAACAATCTTGGGACATCATGCAACAAACTCACACAGTGTTGCTTTGTTGTATGCATTCATGGTATGACTTTGTGTCTTGAAAACCAAGTCATAGACCTATATTTTTTATTACAGTTTTGGACTCCTCAATGCAATTAATGGAAAATGTTTAATAAAAATCAATCAAATTTTGAAAATGAACACAATTCTGTAAATCATATAGAAGAGGCTTCACTAATGCTCCATTTCAATTATCCAAATAAGATCAATTACATACCTCAAAGCCTGTTACCGGTGTGCAATTGACTTCAAAAAATGAAAAAATAAAGTTTTGAAGTCAATTGCACATCAGTAACAGGCTTCGAGGTATGTAATTGATATTTCCAGTGTTGGATAAAGTGAAGTTATCCAAATAAGATCTGAATTCTGTCAAGCTAGCAACATTTAACTTTCCTCAGACTAGACTAACATTAACTGAAACCCATACTGATCAAAATTGAACATATCAAGGATTACCTGTACATAATCTTTTTTATATATGGTTTTAAATTCATGCAAAGAAATTTTTTCAATATTTCTAAGAAAAATCCAGACAATTTGCATAACTCAAATGTTAGCATTAAAATTAATTGTAATAATACAATAACATATACAAACAACTGTGAGTGATCAGTATGGTTATGTCTAAATTAATCAATTGGTATGGAAGCAACATTCAGACAGATCCAGATAGAGTAACTGACAATGCATCTGCACAATAAGTAGGAATTGCAGTCAAGTCCCACTTCAAGGAAATCTTTTCTTCCAGAATATTTTAAATTAAATTTAATAATTAGAAATAATTTAATTTAACACAAGATGGTGACTTAACTGCCATCTTACCTGTAGCCAAATTACTTAACTCCTTAATAATTTATTAGTCTTAATGTAGCCCAATAATAGCCAGCTGTTTGGCTGAATAATTAAATACTGTATTTACGAGTTCTAAATCTTAGAATAGTGTTAAATATAAACACAAATTATTCATTATTCAAACGAATGCTTCAGGTATTACAAGTAGAAATCAGTATAACAAGAAATTCTATATAATTGTCATTTAGATAGTTCTATAAATTTTTTAAAACTATAACACTTTTATATGAGTAACATTAAAAGAAAATATTTATAACTTTCTATTAAACAATATTATTTTTAGAATTGCATTACTGTATGAAAATAGAATATAAAAATGATTGTTTAAATTTAAAATTTTAATTTTATTGCTAATAACCAAGGAATAAATAGCACATATAATAATTAAAAATAATTTTTGCATTTTAATTCAAAATATAGAAATATTTGATCAAAAAATAACACAAACCACATTGAATCAAAATAAAATTAATGATATTAGGTTAGTCTTTCATTATTTCTTTTATCTAAAAAATAAATTCCTATTTTAAAGTTTATATAAAAATTTTAATAAGAAAATAAGTGTTATTAAGAATTGAAATGGCTGGGAAACAGGTTATAACCCATTTTAAAATTTCATCATAATAGATACAGTCCAGTTCAAAATTGTCTGGTATGTAGTTTAACATTTACAATTTATTCAAATTTAAAAAAAAAAAAAAAAAAAAAAAAAAA
>NW_019384314.1:476092-484351 GCF_000671375.1 Centruroides sculpturatus | reverse complement strand
TAGACTCTCTTTGGATGGTTTCAATATCATTAAAAATGCATCCTTTCAACTTTATTTTCATTTTTGGAAATAAAGAGAAGTCACATGGTGCTAAATCGGGGGAATACGGCGAATGATTCAACACACAGACTTGATTTCGTGCCAAAAATTGACGAACAATCAATGATGTGTGACTCGGTGCATTATCGTGTAACAAACACCAGTCATCAGAATTGCGATATTCTGGTCGAATTCGACGAATTCTTCCCATTAATCGTTGTAAAACTCCCAAGTAGAAAGCAGCAGTAACTGTTTGACCCTGTGGGACGAACTCACGGTGGATGATGCCTTTGCTATCGAAGAAAACAATGAACATCGTCTTGATTTTTGATGGAACTTTTCGTGTTTTCTTGGCTTGAGGTGATGATAAACACTCACTTCCATACACTTTCTGCATCATTTTGAACGTTTCTGTGGCACTTGTGCCAAGTTTAGCATGAAATTTAATAACAGCACGTTGTTCCATTATTGTTTGCCGACATGTAACAAAATAAACTGATAAACAAAATATCAAAAACAATGATAAATGTCAACCGATTTAAATAAAAGTTTTAGGTTAGTAGCGACATCTGTTCAAACTTCATATGACATAAAATTTAAACAGATGTCGCTACTAGTTGCTGAGATATAGCTTCAGTCCCGGAATTTAATTGCCGCACTGTGTATATATTTATTTATTTATATGTTTCTCTATGCATTTTGTGCTATAGTACAAGCATATAAATTGCTTCAAATCAAATTGAATTCGATTGATAAACATAAACTAAGGTGATCATCATATGGGTGATCTGCCAAAAGATGTCTCCTGAGAGGACTTTATTTTTCGACCGTCCGCGATCTAATCCGTATCGGTCAAAAAATCCCAAGAATTTTTTGGGTGTGCTCCGTCCGCTTTATATCCGGACATGGTCTTTTACCATCCGGCCACTCCATTTAGGTCTGGCCGAATCTATAATGGGCTTGCTAAAAAAAAGGCCCCTTTAGTACTCTCAGGGCAGAAAGAGTTTTAAAAAAAGCATATGGTAATATATTTTTAGAGTTTACATTCGTTTAACCGCATCATCTACTCGAATATCTTGAGAAAGATCATTTTTAGAAACTAAAATATATTTTAGATAGACTTAGTAATAATTTATGTGAATGGTTTGAAAGCGTTTATGTTTATGTCGTCAGAATATAATATTTTGAAGAGAATATAAAGCAGTTATGGATGAAATGAGCAAAAATAGTAATTTATTAAGACGTGTGTTAATGTAGCATGTTTTAATTAATGCATTAATTTTATATTTATATTTTATATATATTGTATAATGCAATAAGTACAAAAGTTTTAAAGTTACAAAATTGTTTTTAATGGCTGTTGGCCTATATTCTAGTTTTTCCAAATTTTAATTATATGTCCAGTCCGCTATCCGGACCCGATCCCGGGTCCCTCAGAGCGGTCGGATAATGTTTTAATGTCTCGGCTATCCGGCCATTATTGGTCCCAAGATGATTATTTATTGGTTTTTTTTTTTTTATAAAAGTTATTTGAGATTATTTGAGAAGTTATAACAACAGCATTCTGTAATTTTGTTTTTCCTAATGTAAAATATTTAGCGCTTGAGTATAATATTTCCATTTTAAGTTTGTGCTTGTGTAAAGTTTCCAGTATATAAAGGAATCACACTGTTGCTCACGCCAACCTACATTGGAAATGGCCTGACGTAGACTACACGGTGATGAAAATTCCAAATGCTTGTAGAATCGTTTGAGAGTGATGAGGAAGTTTCTAAGTATGAAAATCATATAAATGAAATGTCCGAATGAGATAAAATTTCAGACGATGATTCTGTTAGTGTAGCTGTGGGGCTTAATCTAAATGTCCAAAATATTTTGTCAAAAGATCGAAAATAGAATGGAAAGTAGGGCCATCCCAGCAAAACTATCGATTATTAGCTTCCAGAATCATCCGAAATATTCCTGGAGTTACAAGATATGCCTGTATCAGAATCGGTGTGACAAAATTGTCATTTGAATTATATTGAAGATAAAATAACAAAAATGAAAAATATTAAAGGATAACATATTTTAGATAACAGTGGTAATATCTAGTTAGTGCTATTTTTCAAGCATACATTGATCTTCTGCTACTAGCTGAAATTTATCGCTCACACAATAAATCTTTGAAAAGCTTATGGGATAAACTGGTCGAAAAATATTTAGAACAACAACTTCACTTAAATTTACTATTCGTGTTTTTGTATTGATGAGAAGACAAGAATGAGATGAAAAGAAAACGATAAATTTCTTTTTCCTTTAAATTTGTCCCAGGTTCTATCAGGTTGTAAAAGCGAAATTTAAACATTTCGAATTTTTCTAGAAACAGCTGGGAAAAAAAGTGTTCTAGAACGTTCGATACGACTATATATATAATGTAACCAAGGAGCGATTCATCACATATTTCGTTGGAATCATCAGCAATGTTTGACTATATGAAATTTTCGAAAGAATACATTCGCTTACCATTGCTCTATCAGTTCAAAAGTGACCAAAACACAACGAAAGCTTAAGATCTCATCTGCAAGGCAATTTGGTAAGGACCAGTCAAAAGGATGGCCTGCTACAATTTGTTCAAGAAATTCAAGGATGGAGATTTTTTCTTCAAGATGAATCCCATTCAGGCAGCAATTTCACCATTTATAATGATGTTCTTCTGCAACTGACAAACGATAATACACGATAAACCATCAGAGAATTAGCATAACTTGAATATTCGAAGATCGAAGAACTTCGTCTGATACCATCATGATAAAGCAGTAGCACACAGAGCAAAGATAACCTTAGAGAAACTAACCAGTCTGAGCTGGAAGATTCTGCCCTCTCCATCTTATGTTAGAGTGTTTGCGCTATTTTTTATTTAATTTATTATAGATACGAAGAAAAGGTGTAACTCTGTTCTCTCACAGAACTAAACTAAGAAAAGATGAAAAATGTATATACATACCAATCTTCAATAAACAAAAAGTCTATTAATATTGTATTAATACACATCACAAAAGCAGTTGTTATGTTTCAGATCGCGCGGAAGAAGAAAAGAATGTATGGGATTTTTCCCTTTTTAGTCACGACAAAAAGGTCTTGCATTTTTCTCCCGCGCATTTTTTGTTGAAGAGTTGAACAACGAGATCTAACACACCTCACACTTCGCTCCAACTATCATTTATTTCGCGTTTGGGAAATAAATGATAGTCATCAGAATTACTATAGGCATCTGGGGATTTCTCCAATCGATCCTCGATGTTTGGCAACTCAGATTTCTGTATATATAGTAGTCAGTAACTTTTACTTGGCGCGAAGTCACTGACGTGACTCTCGATAAGGATTACATTAATAAGACCGGATGGCCGAGCAGTCAAGTTGGCAGCCTACCGCTCTGGGGGAGCCTGGCCGAACCCATAATGTGCTTGCATAGAGGCCCTCTTAGTGCCCACAGGGCGGAGAGAGTTAGAAAAAAAAGGATTAAATTGCTTGAAAACAAATGATTTTCATTCAAAATGTTATCCAAAATTACAAAATCTCAAATTTATCCGAATTAAAACGTTTATTAACAGCATATTGAAGGTGGCTGTTGCCAAGCGCCGACTGAAATTTACATTATAGTCTTATGTTTTTATGTAATAAAACAACCATTAACTAAAATTCAATTCATATGTAAAGAAAAACATCTGAGATGCAAAAAACTGCGCCAAGTAAAAATTATGACAATTTAAACGACAGTCAATTTTTTCTTAGGAGCTTTTCTTTGGTAAAGATAAGCTTGGCACTTCGAAACGGCATCCACAAGAATTTATTATTATTTTATACATTTCACTTTGAAGCGCCAAACTTATCCCAAGAAAAAAACTTCGATTATTATCTAAATTGTCATAATTTTTTACTTGGTGCAATTTTTTAATCTCAGATGTTTTTGTTTGGATACCTCATCTGAGCTTTCGGATGAGATGCGTGCAATAATTTGAATCCTGCCTTTGCTGTTCTGATCTGTATGACATGGCGATTAATTTGACTATATTTTTCTTCTTTCTTTCTTTCTTATTAATATGGAGACTCTAGCCTATATTTTTCTGTGCTACTCATTTGGAATCTATACGTCTGATATTTCCAGCGGCACAGCGTCTTCAGTAGAAAATCTAATAAATAAATAAACTTTTCAACAAAATTAATATAAAAAATTTATNAAAAAACAAGATCCAGTTTATAATATTTTTCTTAAAATATATTTATTTATTTACTTTTTTTGCAACTCAAAAAATTAAGAGTAATTTAAAAACACAGTAGAAGCTGCAAAACGTTAAATTAATTTTACATATTAGTTAATAAATCACAGTAATATATTTAAAAACAAACTGATCAACATTTAATATAAAATTTATGTTTTAATTACTCAGAAATATTTTTCTCTTCTTATTTCAACATATTAAACAAGATAATTGTTTCTGGTAAATTATCTAATAAACAAATAAGCAACAACTACATTAAAACAATTGCCTTAAGTGGATATAAAAATAATAACAAAATGACTTTAATTATAATTAAGTAAAATGCTTTTCTTCCAGTTAAAAAATGTAAACTAATCATCAGAATTCATCCTAATTTTAAAATCTATTAATTTTATCCGATGAAGAGGAGATTAATTGGGTTAGAATAATGCCGGAGATTTTGATGTGAGGATGAAGTGAAGCGTAAGCACCGCACCCAGACCTAACCTGAGAGTCAATCAATGAAATTTCGAATTAACACGGATTCAAATTTGATCCACGACCGAAGATCACTGATCAAGATCGGATCGTAAGCAGACATGACATAACTAAACGGTTGAAAAGAGAGAAAAACGTTCTTGATCCATACAAAAAATGAATCCAGAACGAATCAAGATGAGAAAGTGAATGGGGTGAATGAGAAAGTATTCTGCAGGTGGAAAATACTTACGTAGGGTCGGAAGCCGGGTGTGCCGATGAGCTGCGGAACGTTCGATCTTCGATCTTTTCGCGAAATCGTATACTCTTGATCGATTAAGAAACTTGTTTACGTCGAAAGTGGATAACAGACGCTAAATAAATACTCGGAATCACATCAAAAACACCTGTAACCTCAAGTAAAATATCGTCAGAACGATTTCCATCGGTACACGTGCGAACAACCCATTCGTAACGAACCAATCGGAAGTGGAAGCCGGTATTACGTCAACAGAAATCCGCATCTACTTCCAATCTGGCTGCGCAAGCGTCGAGCTAGGAAAAGACGTCTGGCGAGGATAATAGGAATAAAATTAATTCTTCATTTTTTTCCCTCCTAAGAAAAACAATAATTTTATTAAATTAACAATAATAATGAAGCGAAAAGAATTATCAATGAATTTATATATTCAAATTTAAAAAATTACATATATTTAATTTTTAATCCTAATTAATTTCTTTATTTACAATCTACAAGAGATCTAGAATAAGAAATTAACCAATTTTACTTTAATTGCGTGAATACTTTTAAGTTAATTTCTAATTCAGGATTAAAAATAAATATTTAACTGTTATGTTTTGACTCCACTGGTTTTGACGGCCAGATGGCCGAGCGATCAAGGTGGCAGCCTACCGCTCTGCGGAACCGAGATCGAATTCAGGCGAGACAAATAATCCCCACGAATTTTTCGGGGGTTCGGGGGTTATCCGTTCGGATATGTCGGGCCCCGTCCCTCACCACTTGGTTGCCCCATTGTGGGCCTGGCCGAACCCATAATAGACCTGCTAAAAAGATGCCCTCTTAGTGCCCATATGGCAAAAAAAAAGGCTCTATTGGTTGGAATTTTTGACTGATGGCCGAGCGTTCATGTTCAAGGTGGTAACCTATCGCTCTGGGCACCCAGGATCAAATCCGGACGGTCGAAAAACTCCAGAAATATTTTGGGGTGGTCGGATTCCAGCCCTCGCTATCCAACCACTTCATTATGGGCCTGCTAAAAAGCCCTCTTAATTAATGGCCACAGGTAGGAGACAGTTAAAACAGCTCTCTGATTTTAAAAACAAATTCCACACGGCATTGCTATAGCGGCTAGTTTCGACGTGTCAAATATTTGCCGTTGCCTCTAAGACTATGTTTTCGGTAGCTAATATATGATGATGATGGTATAATTTTTTTCCTATTTGAAAGCGTGACAGTCCATTTGAGTGATGTTTTAGCGTTTCTAATTGGTTCCTTTGCTTAGTGGCAGATGCCATTGCTTTCAGAGAAATGGAGTTTTTGTCTTTGCCTGTGAGCGTTTGCTGCTACTGCTTGCCACTGCCGTTGGAAATATGAAAATTAGATATATATAGACTTTCTTCTATAATAAACAGCGATAATTTGCATTGAATTAAAAAATATATATATATTTAAATATATATTACTCAAGGAAAAAGAAAACAAAAACATGATATTACCCTATTAATTAAGATATTTATCAATACCACAGCAAGCGAATCTGATAGATTTGAATATAATGTGGATACGTCGTAAAAGGAAACTATAAATAATACTAAAAATATCCTTTGCAGGATTATTGTTTTCGAAGTCAATAAGAAGGAAACATCTTAATTATTGACTTCAGACAATACTTACACAAAAGAAAAGTCGACTTTCAAAAATTTCCTCTTTACAAATGAAGCTTTATACAAATGGTTTTAAAGAGGAACTAAAACAGGTACTATACGCTGTTAACTGCTTACTACAAGTTAAAAATGTTGATAATATATATTAAATAGAACAATGCTACTTATATCGACCCCTTTCGAAACTTTAATTATTAAGAATTTCTGATTTTACGCTTTATGAGATATGCATAATAAGATGATAATATTCCTTATTATTCATGCTCGTTACTAGCTGAAAATTTATTTATAAAGATCATTGATATACAGAAATGACAGTGGCGTGCCGTCCTTGGAAGCGGTGGAAGCGCCGCTTTCCTTGTATTTTCTAAAATATATTATTTATTATCTAAAATATATAGATTTATAACTTAACCCAAACGATAGGAATTTACTGATATGTTTTTATGATAGTTCTGTATAGTTGACAGGAGTTAAAAAGAAATTCATTAAAGTATTTGATATATTTATTCTGCTCTCCCATCTTATATTACTTACGGATCTTATATTATTACGATTTCGTATATCCCATCTATAAGTGGATGTATAAAAAAAAAGTTAAAAAATTAACTGTTACTTTGGCAGCATCATTTACAACTAAATTTAATGAATGAGATGCACAAGGTACAAAAAAAACTGTAGAATTTATTTTCCTTAAATTTACGGTTTATGTAGGCTATCCGTTGTCATAAAAATTTGTCTTTCCACTTCTTTCCCAGGACTACAAATATTCGAGTACAAAGTAACTGGTTTCAACTTATTTCTATTTAAGAAGTAGTTAAATAATTAAGAGATTGGGGATTAGGGACATAAATAAAACCCTGCTAAAAGAGCCGGAATTTTACATAAACAAAAGCTTAACCGAACCAATCTCTAGCCGAGTATAGTGGGGACTGATTTATTCGTAATATTAGATGAAATAAAGACAGAAATTTTTCGAGTTCAACGAGAGTGACCGAAAAGTTGTAAATTTTGGAAATTTCCGTTGATACTTGATCGTAAAACGAATTAGTTAGAGAACAAATGACTATTATGTTTAACATATGTAGATTTTTACAGCTATGGTGAGAAACGTTTAAAATCTACAACAACCCTGTCACGCCCTTTGAGATATACTAGTGATGCGACAAAAGAGGCATTTGACATTAATCGGTATCGGCACCTTCGGGATTTGGCACGCATGCACGCACTGCACACCTACCAAGATCGTCTCTGATTCCATCCATGAGGGAGCAATTTTAACTAAGTTTTAAGATTTAAAAAGTAAAGAATATTGTATGTTATTTTTATGTATGTTTCTTTACAAAGCTATATTTAATTATAATTTTCTTTAAAAGTATATTCATACAATTGAATATTTTGTATCAAGTATGTATAATTGTATATCCATCACACATTTTATTTTACTAAGTTTTAATAATTTTATTTTTAATTTTAGCGCTTATATCGTGACTAGCGATTCAGAATGTAATTACGATATCGGAAATTTATTTTAAAAAGTTTTGGCTCAAGACCATATACTGTAATGAAAAAAAAAAAAAAAAAAAAAAAAAAAAAA
>NW_019384314.1:400674-473098 GCF_000671375.1 Centruroides sculpturatus | reverse complement strand
ATTTAATAACAGCACGTTGTTCCATTATTGTTTGCCGACATGTAACAAAATAAACTGATAAACAAAATATCAAAAACAATGATAAATGTCAACCGATTTAAATAAAAGTTTTAGGTTAGTAGCGACATCTGTTCAAACTTCATATGACATAAAATTTAAACAGATGTCGCTACTAGTTGCTGAGATATAGCTTCAGTCCCGGAATTTAATTGCCGCACTGTGTATATATTTATTTATTTATATGTTTCTCTATGCATTTTGTGCTATAGTACAAGCATATAAATTGCTTCAAATCAAATTGAATTCGATTGATAAACATAAACTAAGGTGATCATCATATGGGTGATCTGCCAAAAGATGTCTCCTGAGAGGACTTTATTTTTCGACCGTCCGCGATCTAATCCGTATCGGTCAAAAAATCCCAAGAATTTTTTGGGTGTGCTCCGTCCGCTTTATATCCGGACATGGTCTTTTACCATCCGGCCACTCCATTTAGGTCTGGCCGAATCTATAATGGGCTTGCTAAAAAAAAGGCCCCTTTAGTACTCTCAGGGCAGAAAGAGTTTTAAAAAAAGCATATGGTAATATATTTTTAGAGTTTACATTCGTTTAACCGCATCATCTACTCGAATATCTTGAGAAAGATCATTTTTAGAAACTAAAATATATTTTAGATAGACTTAGTAATAATTTATGTGAATGGTTTGAAAGCGTTTATGTTTATGTCGTCAGAATATAATATTTTGAAGAGAATATAAAGCAGTTATGGATGAAATGAGCAAAAATAGTAATTTATTAAGACGTGTGTTAATGTAGCATGTTTTAATTAATGCATTAATTTTATATTTATATTTTATATATATTGTATAATGCAATAAGTACAAAAGTTTTAAAGTTACAAAATTGTTTTTAATGGCTGTTGGCCTATATTCTAGTTTTTCCAAATTTTAATTATATGTCCAGTCCGCTATCCGGACTCGATCCCGGGTCCCTCAGAGCGGTCGGATAATGTTTTAATGTCTCGGCTATCCGGCCATTATTGGTCCCAAGATGATTATTTATTGGTTTTTTTTTTTTTATAAAAGTTATTTGAGATTATTTGAGAATTTATAACAACAGCATTCTGTAATTTTGTTTTTCCTAATGTAAAATATTTAGCGCTTGAGTATAATATTTCCATTTTAAGTTTGTGCTTGTGTAAAGTTTCCAGTATATAAAGGAATCACACTGTTGCTCACGCCAACCTACATTGGAAATGGCCTGACGTAGACTACACGGTGATGAAAATTCCAAATGCTTGTAGAATCGTTTGAGAGTGATGAGGAAGTTTCTAAGTATGAAAATCATATAAATGAAATGTCCGAATGAGATAAAATTTCAGACGATGATTCTGTTAGTGTAGCTGTGGGGCTTAATCTAAATGTCCAAAATATTTTGTCAAAAGATCGAAAATAGAATGGAAAGTAGGGCCATCCCAGCAAAACTATCGATTATTAGCTTCCAGAATCATCCGAAATATTCCTGGAGTTACAAGATATGCCTGTATCAGAATCGGTGTGACAAAATTGTCATTTGAATTATATTGAAGATAAAATAACAAAAATGAAAAATATTAAAGGATAACATATTTTAGATAACAGTGGTAATATCTAGTTAGTGCTATTTTTCAAGCATACATTGATCTTCTGCTACTAGCTGAAATTTATCGCTCACACAATAAATCTTTGAAAAGCTTATGGGATAAACTGGTCGAAAAATATTTAGAACAACAACTTCACTTAAATTTACTATTCGTGTTTTTGTATTGATGAGAAGACAAGAATGAGATGAAAAGAAAACGATAAATTTCTTTTTCCTTTAAATTTGTCCCAGGTTCTATCAGGTTGTAAAAGCGAAATTTAAACATTTCGAATTTTTCTAGAAACAGCTGGGAAAAAAAGTGTTCTAGAACGTTCGATACGACTATATATATAATGTAACCAAGGAGCGATTCATCACATATTTCGTTGGAATCATCAGCAATGTTTGACTATATGAAATTTTCGAAAGAATACATTCGCTTACCATTGCTCTATCAGTTCAAAAGTGACCAAAACACAACGAAAGCTTAAGATCTCATCTGCAAGGCAATTTGGTAAGGACCAGTCAAAAGGATGGCCTGCTACAATTTGTTCAAGAAATTCAAGGATGGAGATTTTTTCTTCAAGATGAATCCCATTCAGGCAGCAATTTCACCATTTATAATGATGTTCTTCTGCAACTGACAAACGATAATACACGATAAACCATCAGAGAATTAGCATAACTTGAATATTCGAAGATCGAAGAACTTCGTCTGATACCATCATGATAAAGCAGTAGCACACAGAGCAAAGATAACCTTAGAGAAACTAACCAGTCTGAGCTGGAAGATTCTGCCCTCTCCATCTTATGTTAGAGTGTTTGCGCTATTTTTTATTTAATTTATTATAGATACGAAGAAAAGGTGTAACTCTGTTCTCTCACAGAACTAAACTAAGAAAAGATGAAAAATGTATATACATACCAATCTTCAGTAAACAAAAAGTCTATTAATATTGTATTAATACACATCACAAAAGCAGTTGTTATGTTTCAGATCGCGCGGAAGAAGAAAAGAATGTATGGGATTTTTCCCTTTTTAGTCACGACAAAAAGGTCTTGCATTTTTCTCCCGCGCATTTTTTGTTGAAGAGTTGAACAACGAGATCTAACACACCTCACACTTCGCTCCAACTATCATTTATTTCGCGTTTGGGAAATAAATGATAGTCATCAGAATTACTATAGGCATCTGGGGATTTCTCCAATCGATCCTCGATGTTTGGCAACTCAGATTTCTGTATATATAGTAGTCAGTAACTTTTACTTGGCGCGAAGTCACTGACGTGACTCTCGATAAGGATTACATTAATAAGACCGGATGGCCGAGCAGTCAAGTTGGCAGCCTACCGCTCTGGGGGAGCCTGGCCGAACCCATAATGTGCTTGCATAGAGGCCCTCTTAGTGCCCACAGGGCGGAGAGAGTTAGAAAAAAAAGGATTAAATTGCTTGAAAACAAATGATTTTCATTCAAAATGTTATCCAAAATTACAAAATCTCAAATTTATCCGAATTAAAACGTTTATTAACAGCATATTGAAGGTGGCTGTTGCCAAGCGCCGACTGAAATTTACATTATAGTCTTATGTTTTTATGTAATAAAACAACCATTAACTAAAATTCAATTCATATGTAAAGAAAAACATCTGAGATGCAAAAAACTGCGCCAAGTAAAAATTATGACAATTTAAACGACAGTCAATTTTTTCTTAGGAGCTTTTCTTTGGTAAAGATAAGCTTGGCACTTCGAAACGGCATCCACAAGAATTTATTATTATTTTATACATTTCACTTTGAAGCGCCAAACTTATCCCAAGAAAAAAACTTCGATTATTATCTAAATTGTCATAATTTTTTACTTGGTGCAATTTTTTAATCTCAGATGTTTTTGTTTGGATACCTCATCTGAGCTTTCGGATGAGATGCGTGCAATAATTTGAATCCTGCCTTTGCTGTTCTGATCTGTATGACATGGCGATTAATTTGACTATATTTTTCTTCTTTCTTTCTTTCTTATTAATATGGAGACTCTAGCCTATATTTTTCTGTGCTACTCATTTGGAATCTATACGTCTGATATTTCCAGCGGCACAGCGTCTTCAGTAGAAAATCTAATAAATAAATAAACTTTTCAACAAAATTAATATAAAAAATTTATTCGATGTAAATTTTATAATAAATATTTTAAATTATTTTATTGTAATCACGATTAATGAACACATTTTAAGAATTTTTAAATATAAAATATCAAAAATTAATAAGGTCGTCGCCATCGATTTTTGATTACCAGGTGGAGCCCTTGTAACTCATCACGTGTCTGAAAGGGTTCCATTAGAACGAACAATTTGAAAATGCTGATGAAACATACTTCTCAACCATCCAGAAATGAAATAATTGGTTTAGTATTTCGAGTTACATTATTCGGTGCTCTAACGTATTTCGGTATCAAATGGATAGTAAATGCCCTCGACCCCACCAGAAAACAGAAATTAGAGTCAAAGAAAAGGGTAAGTTTCGTTTTCTAATACGTTTATATCCTTATTCGTCTGATATTTTAACTTATTATTTACGTTAATTAAGCATAATTTTAATAAAAATTAACTAGATTTCTATATTTGACCTCGTTACCTTTGCCCTTTCTATTAATCGATTGAATTCGGCATCGTTATTATTTTATTTATTTTTATGTTCAAAGTTTCTTTAATGATTTGAATGGGATTTAAACAGTGTTGATCTTACCTTGTTTAAATCTAATAAAGTAATATGAAGCTTTAGCTACAAAATTGAGCAAATTAAAAATGGAGTTAAAACAAGGAAGTGATACACTCCATTTATCATTCCATTTATACATATATATATATAATACTACAGATTCTTAGTCGACTGGAACGAATTACATCATCTTGGCTTAAAATCAAAGAAACAACAAACTTACATTTGACATTTAACTTAAATATTTATATTATATTTAAATGTCAAATGCAACTTAAGTACAATTGATACTTTAAACTGGTAGAATTATGTAAATTAAATGGCTTGACAGTTTAGTTGTGATTATTTAACAGAATAAGATGAATGAAAAAAGTATATATGATTTTTTTTTAATTAAATGAAAAGCATATACAATACCAAAATAACAAGCACTAGTAACTATGAGTAAAGTATAATGGATATCAGTTATGATAGTAATTCATGTTGAAATGTAAAAATGTATAATATGCAATAAGTCAGTTCCCTGAGTGTCCATGAAGAGTAAACAGATGCCGTGAAGGCTTCAAAGCTAATGGAACTTTCTATCTAGTTCCCGTAGCTTGTAGAACTTTCTAGATGACTGCTATATATATATATATGTAATACTATCGGACATTGTCAAAGTTTCGCGAAAGTTCTAAGTAGGTGNAAAAAAAAAAAAAAAAAAAAAAAAAAAAAAAAAAAAAAAAAACATTATTAAAAGAGAAAGACCAATGCCTAGACTAAATTAAATATAAATACGTCAACAAAAAAAATTTGTTCGACATTTTTACGATAAAATTTATGAAGACATAAAATGGCTTTGATGATGCATAGAAATGCAAAATTATTTTGTTGGCCATGCCTACTATTTTCAGATAAAATTAGTGTGTGGAATAAGAATGGCTTTGATGATTTAAATAATTTGAGTAAAGCTGGCAAAAGACACGAAAATCTTAAACGTTACATCGATTCTTTCGTAAAATTGAAGCAATTTGGAAATCAAAGCAGAATAGAATTTAACATTAGTAAACAATATAAAATAAATATTGAAAATTATAATGAGATAATTACGGCTAATAGATATATTTTATCTAAATTAATAGATGCTATATGTTTTTTCTCAAAGCGAGAATTGGCATTTAGAGGGCTTAGAGAATCTATTGAATCTAATAACAGAGGTAATTATATTAAATTTGCTTATTTATTAAGTACGTCATAGATATTACCCTATTAATTAAGATATTTATCAATACNCAAATTAGCAATTATTTATTGTGACATCATCACAATGCTGGGCTGCAATTTTTAATCGTATTTTCAATTTAAAATATATGCTCTTCACCTCAAATTAGTAGTGGCTTTCCCCTGTACATCATACTTTTCCTTTAACAATAGAGTTGTACTGGCCATCTATCTAACAGGAGAAAATTTTTGAATTGAAATAATGTGGCTTTTGGTTTGAATCGAAAGTTCGTATGTAGTTAATCAGGGCCTCCTGTCCCTAAGGTTTCCATATCTGGTTTCGTCTTTCATCTATCTAACCCTGTTCTCAAGATAAGGAAAGACTGTTGGAAGACTGTGGGAATTTATAGGTCTACAATTTTTTCAAATTGTAACCCAATTAGATAACAAGATGGTATTATATATACATATAATCATTTGGAGTGAAGAAAGTTTGGTTTTGTTATATCTTCTACATACTATAAGAATTTTTTCAAAACACATTTTAATTAATCAAATATTACCTCATAGGTTTCTAGCTTCATATTATTATTTCAGGTATAAAATGCTTGCTTTCAGGCAACCAACTGTTTCAATCAATTTCAAAGAAGCTGAAGCTGTCCTAAAGCAGGATGAAAACATTACTTCATGAAAAATTTAGTTAGTTTGCTACCTGAAAATCATTTTTTATTTATTATTTTTGTAAAAAAGCTATGTACAAAATAATGTCTTTAAAGAATCGCATTGATTTTTCCAGCAATGGTAATATATTTTTGTTAGAGATAAATTATCACTTATGATAAATTTATTGCAATTTTTTCCAATAAATTGACTGAACTTTAACTTTCTATATGCAATCAATAAAAATGTCTCTTTTAAGAACAGCTGGACAAATTTATTTCAATGTTTTTAATAAAAATAACAGAATTAGTATATTTTTAAAAAATTCACAAAAGTTACAAGAAACACTAAAATAAAAGTGTCTTCACATTTTGTCTGTTTTTACACCTCTGACAATTCACTAGTCTTACATCAGAGAATTTAAGATGTTTAGCATATTAAGGGAAATTAATCTCAAGATAAAAATTTATTCTGAAATAAGACTTATGTTCTCAAGATATAAAAAAAGAGCAAACTGGGAAGATAGTTTTATTTTAGTGTTTCTTCTAATTCTTGTTAATTTCTATTTTGTTTATTTGAATGTTGTTTGACATTTGTCTTGTAGTAAATATGGTAAGTAATATATGTTTATAAAAATTTAAATTATTTTGAGTATGAATCATTATAAGTAATTAGATTCTTTGTTGGAATGGCAAACCTTTTGAATTTGTGCACCAAAGTAGGCATCCTTAAAAAAAAGTTGTGTTAACTTTACAGTTCAAAAACTATTTAAAGAAAAGAAGTCACTATAATTTAATTAGAGCAAATTTAAGAAAAACAGATTGTGAATAGAAAACTCAAGTGAATATATAAAATAGGTATTAAATGTGAAATTAAGGTAAACTGAAAGAAATAAATGTATGTTGCATGACAAATGAATTCTTTCAACAACATGCCACTTTGAACATGTGATTCTTAAGTTTAGCATCCCTGCCCTATCAAATTCAACTTGTTTTAAAGGAAATTTTTTTCAAATTGATATTCTATTTAAAAGATTTTACAATTAATATAATTAATTTACTATAGTTTTATATTTGCCCATAACTAATGATGATATTGCATATGTTGAAACATTTTCTTGAATTTCCTTAAAAATTAGATGATATTTTTTGTCATTTATGCATAAAACTGATCAATTTATGTCAAAATTTTGTACAAAATTTACTGTTGTTAAAAGTTCTTAAACTGTGCAATGAGGTAAATTTTTTCAAATATATGTTTTACTGTATCTTAACTTTCAAGCATACTATAGTTCAGATCTTCCAAGTACTTCAGGATGCATATTTGAGATTATATACTGTAATTCCTTGATTAAGAATAACAATCATATATATTCTGCAGATTTTTAAAATTAATTTGCAGTATATTTTAAGCATGAATCACTTTTTGTTGTTTAATATGATAATACCATTTTATTTCTTCTTTGTGGAAAATTGTACAAATCAGTATAGAATATATAGTATGGCTCAAAAGAACAGTTGAAAGTTTTAGAACTTATGCATACTGTTATTTGTGATTCAGTTGCTTTCNTAGAACTTTCTAGATGACTGCTATATATATATATATGTAATACTATCGGACATTGTCAAAGTTTTGCGAAAGTTCTAAGTAGGTGGCACGGCTAGTATAAATACAGCACCATTTTGGCGAATCAGTTTAGTTCCTAAATAACAATCAAAGAATAAACATCTGAGAAGAGAAGTAAACAGTTTTAAGATGCCTGTTACCAGAGGAGTGTCCCTTTGTTTCAGTGTGTTGCTTTGTATTTTCGTATAGTCGTAGGAAAATGGAAAGGTTTTTATTAAATAAGCAAGTCGACAGTTCAAGTGAGAGTGATCAAGCATCGACAAGTGGTGGGGTGTATTGTAAGTACGATGATAACTATTTGAATTTTGGCTTTACTTCAGTAGAAGTAAACAATGAAGAAAGTTGTGTTCTATTTAAAAGTTGTAGCACCCGAGTGTATGGTCCCAAGTAAGCTAAAGCGACACCTCGAGATCAGTCACTCCAACATTGTTGATAAATCTCGTGAATTCTTTAGTAGGAAGTTGCAAGATTTACAAAAGGAAAAAAGTGTGTTTACTAAACAAGCCTCAGTATCAAGCAATGCACTGCTAGCATCTTTTAAGGTCGCATACAGAGTGACAAAGTGCAAAAAAATCTCACACCATCTCAGAAGAGCTTATTATATCTGTTGCTCTTGACATGGTTAATATTACACTGGGAGAATCAATGGGAAAATTAATTTCAAAGGTATCTTTGTCAAACAACACTATTAGTCGAAGAATTCATCAAATAACTCTGGCTCTCAATGACCAATTAATAGAGAAAATGAAAGGCGGGGAATTTGATCTGCAACCTGACGAGGCTACTGACAGTACAAAGATGCACACCTTATTTGTTATGTACACTTCCTGGATGATAATATTATTGTTGACCTCCTATTCTGCAAAAGCATCATTGGAAGTGCAAAGACTCTACTTGTTTGAGATGCTTGACAAGTTTATAACCGAAAATGATCTGGATTGGGAAAAGTGCATCGGTATATGTACTGATTGAACTCGATCAATGTCTGTCTAGTTGCTGTGGAGGATTTCAGGCGCTTATTCTCAGCAAAGCACTGCATGCTATGCAGACCCATTGCATCATCCACAGGGAAGCACTTGCATCAAGGTCGGTGAGCTCTCAATTGAATTTGGTATTAGAACATGTTGTAGACGTAGTGAACTACCATAAAAACTATGCCACTGAAAGCCAGATTTTTCAAAAAGCTACGCATGGACATGGGAGCTGAACACAAGTCACTACTGCAGTTCACAATGGCTTTCACATGGCAACATCTTATCCCGTGCATTTGAGCTATGTCAAGAAATTCACACTTTTTTACAAGAGGAAGGTCATGGAAACAAACTTTGCCAAACTCAACTTTTTGCTGAAACTAGTGTGAGATCCGGAATTTTATTAACTAAAATTTTAATTATCTTTTTCCTTATGTTTATGTAATGAATTAGAAGAAAAACCGATCTTAGCCGGGAATGTGTAAACCTTCCTGTCATAACCACCAACATTCTATTGTCCTCGCATAACTTGCAGCTCAACTTGCACAAAAGTTTATAGTTAGCATCCAAATTTTGTCACTTGTTTAGGTCCCTGGAACACATATAACCTTTAGCTCATAGACCATTCAATTATGTGATGGAAATTCCCCACAAAAAGCTATAAAAGATTGTTCTTACCCCCTCTCGGGGGAGTCTCTTATCGAAAGCCGGACCGACGACACCAAGTTGAATCTCCGAACCCGCCGCTATTCCGATCTTCCAACATCGACATCCGTTTGTCGCCAGAGTCGTGAACTTTTATATTTGTGCTCATTTGGATCAAAGACACTTTTATTGGATACTTCTGTGCCTACAGTCCTTAATCGTCATGGAAACCTACAAAGGGGTATGAAAAAGCGTGTAAACTCTCTCTCATGCTGTTAGGCGGTTTAATGTCGAGATTTGTGTAGTAGTTTTGTCAATTTTGATTATTTTAATAAATCCTTGTTTTACATGTTAAAATGGTAGACTCCTTTACTCGTATACGGCCTTCACCTTATTGTCGACTCCAAATACTCTCCCTTCACTTGACCGACATTTGAGAGTTCCAACCCTCGGGACCATTATCGTAAAACAAGCTATCCTGACAGTGAGCAGGTTTGTCCGTACAGGGAGGTGCGACTGACCCCTACCTCCCCTGTGGTTCACACTAGTGTATTTGTGTGATATATATGACAAGCTGAATGCCTTCAATCTGTCTCTGCAAGATAATAACATGCACATTTTGAAACCTTTGGAGAAGGTTGTGGCATTTTGGAAAAAGCTGCAGTTGTGGATATGGAAAATCAACGAAGATGTCAGTCAACATTGTTTCCCTGAATTGCACAAATACATGGTCTGTAATAAAGTCTTTATTTCACAAGACTTGCTGTCCCTTTTTCAAGGAACACCTCTCAAAGCTCATTGATTGGTTTGCAAAATACTTTGAGGAAGACAATGTTGAGAAATTTGTATGGATCAAAGCTCCTTTCCATGCTCAAGCTCCACCAGAATTCACTTCACAGGAAAAATAGAGTCTAATTGAACTTTCTTGCAACAACAGCCTGAAAACATTTGCTTCTTCCAATTTATTGGAGTTTTGGATATCAATAAAAAATGAATATCCAACTCCAAGTTCAAAAGCTGTAAGGATCCTCATTCCCTTTGCGACAACATATTTATTTGAAGCCTGATTTTCAGCTCTAGCTGTAATAAAAAGCAAATATCACTCAAAAATTGATGTGGAGCGAGAAACGAGAGTGGTCAAACCTTATTCCGTGTTTTGAAAAAATGTGTGACGATTAGCAAGCTCACCCATCACATTAACTTACTCATTGTTGAAGGTTTTCACCATTTATTTCATATTTTTTTTGTATTTTCATATTTTAGTTTGATGGTTCTTGTGATTCAATTTTAATAAATGTGAGCTTCATCTTAAGAGTTGTTTTCATTTCTGTGCCTGAGTTATGTCATCGTACACATATTTTGACAAGGATGCCGAGACAAAATACTAAACCTGTAAGTACGCTATGGATTGATAAAATTTGGGAACCACTGCAATAAGTATTTAATTATGAGTATTGATAAAATAATTATTTAATATTAAACATTGTCTGTGAAAATGATCTGTAATGAATACATTACATTGTCTTATCTTGGATTACTAAATATTTAAAATTCATAAGCTACAATTTTTTTTAATTATCTTGGTTATAAAATTCTGATTTAATTGAACCCTGATTAATAAAAATTTTTGTATGTGTACACCTATGCTAACAGAATTAAAGAAGAGAATAATAAACTGAATCCTGAACATCTCATTTTACACTATCTTCCTACTCATTTTCTATGAAGAAAGCAAATAGTTTACATATAATGTTAAGAGACAACACAGAATACTCTGACCCAATGAAGAGAGTATTGAAGAGGAAAAAATACAGTGTAGGACCATTAAGCCGCAGTGATTGGGGTCCAAACTGCTCAACCGTGGCTTAGGTGTCCACAGATTAACTTTGTAGCATTGTAAGGTGTGAATTGGTTACAATGGCAGCCTCCATAACACTGACACTCAGCATGGATAAAACAAATTAATACTGTATTTCAATTTCATTGTAAGTTATTTTATTGTTTATTGACAAATAAGACTAATCTTCTATAAATACCTCTTTGAAGCTATAAGCCAGCATTTAAATATTTCATCCGCAATAGTGATAGCACATCAATCACGGACATTTGAAATTCCAAAATGACAGCTATCAGCACCTGTCTTGAGTGTTTGAGAGGCCATGTCCATGTCCATATGATCTATAATGCCAAAAAATTGGGATCCAAACTTTTTGTGCCACTTAAGTGAATTCGCAGATTACTGGCCTGTGGCTTAATGGCCCTACACTGTACCATATGCACTCCATGTCCTTATTACACAAAGAAGCATTGGTCAAAGAATTAAAGAGCATTAGGAATCATCACAACAGGCAGGAATAGTACTGTTACAGTGGTGTGCAGTGACATTTGATGATAGAGAAGCTGTATTTCCATAAAAACTTTAAACAAATACTGGAAATGATAAAAATAAACAGTTTATTTTAATTCTAAAATTGATAATTGATATGAAACAAAGATATAAGAACTTGTTTTTATTATTTTTTTTATAAACTAACTCTATTTGGCAATTTTTTCTGAAAAGTTGTTAATAACTTTATCATAAAAATCACTTGTCATTGATTCCATTGAAGTGTTTAAAAGCTCTTTTTCTACTGAAAGTAACGCTAGTGACAGTAATCTTTCCTCTGACTGAGTGTTCCTTGCAAATGTAGGGATTTGCTTCATGGTTGATAAACTGAGCTCAACAGATGTACTTGTAGATGGTACCATAAAAATTAATGATATTAAATCATATAATTTTTTTAGTACATCTTTGTTCAGATCATCATTAATTATAATATTTTTTATGTCTAAGAGTGGCTTACCAATATAATCTGGACATGAATATAAATATTACAGTTTACTACGTAATTTAGGTAACAAAAAATTATCCATAAAATTTACTTAAAGAATTAAAACTCTTTTCAGAAAATTGTTTTTCATAATATTTAAAATTATTAACATGTAAAAGTGATAAAAATTTTTAAGATTTTGTCTGAAAATTTGTCAATATAATTATCATTAAATGCAGGTAGCCCTCGGTTTACGCTGCAGTTCCATTCCGACCAAAGCCGGCACAAATTGAATCTGTGTAAAACGAACTCATATTTACAGTGAGGTATGGGATTAGGTTCTACATAAGTGAAAAATAAGCAAATAATTCTGTTTATTAATACAATATAATACAAAATACATATATTATAAATTTAATTTTTAAAAATTTATTTTATGATAAAATAAAATGAAATGTTTTATTAAAAAATCTTAAGAAAAACAAATGATATTTCAAAGTTTTGGATCTCTTACATTTTTCAGAAAAAAGTATTCATTTGTAATTGTTTAGAATTTTGTTTACTTTCATTAATAATTTCAGAATATGGTCGAATGGATGCAATGATGCTCATTTTTATATTTGCACTTCGCTCCCAATCATTGTCGAACTCACAAAGTTCGTCCGTTAAACTTTCCGTAGTTGAAAGGATACGCTAACCCGAAATAGAACTACATATGAGCAGAGACGCTGATTGGTCAACCACCAGCCACCATAGCGCATATATAAGGTCAGTTTGGGTGGAAAAATTGAAGTTGGTTTCATCTCGCTAAGGAGAGTTAGATATCGTCTGGCCAATGAGAAGTAGATTTCACCTCACTAATGGTAATTTGTGATCACCAGAAGTGCTACTGCATCATGTTTTACTGAACAAACTGATATGGGATATGAACTATTTGCGTTCATTAGCGCTCTGGATTCGGACGAAATTTATTGGACTATTAAGTTTAATAACTTGACTCTTGGGAACCTAAACATTTAGTATTTTAATATTAATTTAATGCAAATGTATATATACCCAATAATATTAAACAGAAAAAATAAATATATTCAATAAAAAATCTTTGTTTTAATGAATGTATCAGTACAATGTCATGGCTCAGTAAGTACGTCAACACTGAAACAAAAATCAATCTGGCATAGGGAAAATCGGGGAATTACCACAAAATGGTGAATTGCACAGGCGTAAATTGAGCCGGCATAAACTGAGGGCTACCTGTGTAGCTTTGTAAAGAAAAGTATATAAAAATAAAATATTTTTTACTTTTTAAATCTTAAAACAATGCAGTTAGTCAAATAGCTCCCTACGAGTGGCTAATGGATAGAATCATTGGAAGCATTATGCAATATTTTGGTTTGTAGCATCTACAAGCTAAACTGCGAGAGGTTAGTGCTCTGTAAAGCGCATGCGCAGATGCCTATTATCTGGCTGCTTTACACAATTCAAATATTTTTGCCATGGAAGCTGTGCCATATTTGACAATATGGCACTTCTATTGGGAATATGCATATATGAATTTATATTCAAATATACAATAGCAATCTTATTATATTGTTTTTTACATGTATAGAAATTTGTAATACAGTTATAATAAAATATTTATTTTAAGTAATTCAAAGTATGTTAAAATATGAAAATAATTGCACAATATGTATTTATATTTTAGAAAATACAAGGGAAGCAGTGCTTCCGCAACTTCCATGGACTGCACACCGCTGTACAGTTATATAGCACTAAAAAGCTCTTGATAGAAATTACATGAAACAAAGTTAAATTTTAGAACTAGAGACCAAATTACAATCACAAAACAGCAGAATCAGTTTGGATTTTTGGAAAGGGTCAGAAAAATTTTGTTGTTAACTATAGAGAATCAGATTTTCTCTAACTTTCTTGAAAATGACTCATTTGTAAGAAAATCCTCTCCTAGTTCTCTCTGGAAATATGTACTATTTGTATTGCTTTTCAAGGATAAAGATTAACACATTCAAAAATTTTCTAAAAATTTTTTAAACTTTATTTTTATTTCTTATTTATATGACTTATTTATTTTTATAGGCTGAAAGTATTTTAAGTAAAATAGGAGTGCAGAATGTAAAAGTAAGTACATAAATATATTTGTCTTTTGATTCAAAAATTTTATAATTTTAATTAAATAAAAAGGATTTAGATTTGTCCTGGAACTTTTCTGACAAAGGGTGTACAATAATTTGAACAAAACCTGATTAACTAATTATTAAAAGAACTATATAAAATATTTTATTGTTTTTTATAAGTATTGCTTTATTTTCATATCTGCTTGTTTGTAGCTATCAGAATATGAACTGTCCATAGCAGCACAGTTAGTTGATCCAATGAACATAGATATCTCATGGAATGACATTGCTGGTTTAGATAACATCATTCAAGAAATTAAGGAAACAGTTATTTTACCCATTCAGAAGAGAGAATTGTTTGTTGGGTCAAGATTAATACAACCTCCAAAAGGTTTCAAATAAGTTTTTCATTTGTAAAGTAGTTATCATAATGCTTAATAATTATGTATTATTTCTAAGGTGTGTTACTTCATGGTCCTCCTGGTTGTGGTAAAACTTTAATAGCAAAAGCTACAGCCAGAGAAGCTGGTAAGTTGTAATTAATTTTGAAGTTTTGTATACTAAACTTAAACTTTTAATCAAATTCACTTAACTTTTTAAGGAAACAATTAATCTTATATATTAGCAATTATTTATTGTGACATCATCACAATGCTGGGCTGCAATTTTTAATCGTATTTTCAATTTAAAATATATGCTCTTCACCTCAAATTAGTAGTGGCTTTCCCCTGTACATCATACTTTTCCTTTAACAATAGAGTTGTACTGGCCATCTATCTAACAGGAGAAAATTTTTGAATTGAAATAATGTGGCTTTTGGTTTGAATCGAAAGTTCGTATGTAGTTAATCAGGGCCTCCTGTCCCTAAGGTTTCCATATCTGGTTTCGTCTTTCATCTATCTAACCCTGTTCTCAAGATAAGGAAAGACTGTTGGAAGACTGTGGGAATTTATAGGTCTACAATTTTTTCAAATTGTAACCCAATTAGATAACAAGATGGTATTATATATACATATAATCATTTGGAGTGAAGAAAGTTTGGTTTTGTTATATCTTCTACATACTATAAGAATTTTTTCAAAACACATTTTAATTAATCAAATATTACCTCATAGGTTCTGGCTTCATATTATTATTATTTCAGGTATAAAATGCTTGCTTTCAGGCAACCAACTGTTTCAATCATTTTCAAAGAAGCTGAAGCTGTCCTAAAGCAGGATGAAAACATTACTTCATGAAAAATTTAATTAGTTTGCTACCTGAAAATCATTTTTTATTTATTATTTTTGTAAAAAGTTGTGTACAAAATAATGTCTTTAAAGAATCGCATTGATTTTTTCAGTAATGGTAATATATTTTTGTTAGAGATAAATTATCACTTATGATAAATTTATTGCAATTTTTTCCAATAAATTGACTGAACTTTAACTTTCTATATGCAATCAATAAAAATGTCTCTTTTAAGAACAGCTGGACAAATTTATTTGAATGTTTTTAATAAAAATAACAGAATTAGTATATTTTTAAAAAATTCACAAAAGTTACAAGAAACACTAAAATAAAAGTGTCTTCACATTTTGTCTGTTTTTACACCTCTGACAATTCACTAGTCTTACATCAGAGAATTTAAGATGTTTAGCATATTAAGGGAAATTAATCTCAAGATAAAAATTTATTCTGAAATAAGACTTATGTTCTCAAGATCTAAAAAAAGAGCAAACTGGGAAGATAGTTTTATTTTAGTGTTTCTTCTAATTCTTGTTAATTTCTATTTTGTTTATTTGAATGTTGTTTGACATTTGTCTTGTAGTAAATATGGTAAGTAATATATGTTTATAAAAATTTAAATTATTTTGAGTATGAATCATTATAAGTAATTAGATTCTTTGTTGGAATGGCAAACCTTTTGAATTTGTGCACCAAAGTAGGCATCCTTAAAAAAAAGTTGTGTTAACTTTACAGTTCAAAAACTATTTAAAGAAAAGAAGTCACTATAATTTAATTAGAGCAAATTTAAGAAAAACAGATTGTGAATAGAAAACTCAAGTGAATATATAAAATAGGTATTAAATGTGAAATTAAGGTAAACTGAAAGAAATAAATGTATGTTGCATGACAAATGAATTCTTTCAACAACATGCCACTTTGAACATGTGATTCTTAAGTTTAGCATCCCTGCCCTATCAAATTCAACTTGTTTTAAAGGAAATTTTTTTCAAATTGATATTCTATTTAAAAGATTTTACAATTAATATAATTAATTTACTATAGTTTTATATTTGCCCATAACTAATGATGATATTGCATATGTTGAAACATTTTCTTGAATTTCCTTAAAAATTAGATGATATTTTTTGTCATTTATGCATAAAACTGATCAATTTATGTCAAAATTTTGTACAAAATTTACTGTTGTTAAAAGTTCTTAAACTGTGCAATGAGGTAAATTTTTTCAAATATATGTTTTACTGTATCTTAACTTTCAAGCATACTATAGTTCAGATCTTCCAAGTACTTCAGGATGCATATTTGAGATTATATACTGTAATTCCTTGATTAAGAATAACAATCATATATATTCTGCAGATTTTTAAAATTAATTTGCAGTATATTTTAAGCATGAATCACTTTTTGTTGTTTAATATGATAATACCATTTTATTTCTTCTTTGTGGAAAATTGTACAAATCAGTATAGAATATATAGTATGGCTCAAAAGAACAGTTGAAAGTTTTAGAACTTATGCATACTGTTATTTGTGATTCAGTTGCTTTCTGTTGTTTATCCGAAAGCCAATCAACCAAAATGTCGGTTAACGAAAAGCATTCCAGTCAGACTGTGTTGTGCTGAATTGAATGTTTTTGATACTAAATTAACTTCCAAAATATAATTTTTTTGTTTTTATATTTTTCAATATATTTATTTTGTTTGTACAAAATAAAGAATTAATTTTTAATGATACAATAGCCACGATTATTATTTTTAAAAAATTTATGTCGTGCTTAACATCAACAAAAATTCAATGCGAAATGACACGCAATGGAGAAAAATTTCAACATGGGATATGTTAATATATTTTTTTGTACAAACCGGTTATCCGAACAACCCCATTTCCAATTGATTCAGATAAACAACGCTCTACTGTAATCACAATATTTCTCAATTAACTGACTTTTAAGTTATCCTATATTTTGTTAATTCAAGTTTTTATAATTGAAAATGTTAGAGCTTATAATTGTGTATTATTTATTTTTTATATTTAATTAAAATTCATAATTTCTAAACTTTTCACAGGTGCTCGATTTATCAATTTAGAAGTATCTGCACTTACTGATAAATGGTATGGTGAATCTCAGAAATTAGCTGCTTCAGTATTCACTTTAGTAAGTAAACTGATATAATAATTATTTGAAAATGGGAAAGGTATGAATATTATTCTATTGTTTTTCAAATTGTAATCAATCAATTTGTATTGCCAAATAAACAATAATTTTAAAATTTAATTTTAAATTCATAAATAGTGAGAAGTGTTTTAAACAAAGCTACAAACTTTGTAAAACTTATATATTCAGCTTTTTCCTCTCACAATATAGTTGAAATATGAATGAAACTATGATATTTAATTAATGTCATGTCATTTGTCTCTTTTCACTAATTTTTAACTATATCTTATACTTTTAAGAATAAGATATAGATAAAGAAAGCAAAGCTCCTAAAATTTTCACAGAATTTTTTTAATTATAAAATTGTACAAAGAAACATAATAAATAGCATTTGGCATTATAGCTGTGTCAACATCATTTTAAGTATTTTTAATACTGCTAAAATACTAGATATATCAGCATGTAAATGATTGATGACAATTCACAGATTAGTTCTGGAGATCAAAAATTTAAATTTATAGTCATTCATAAAAATATTCCAAGTATATGAACTTCTTGTAAAATTGTATTTATGAGTAATAAACAGATTCAAATAATTTTTAATTATAGACTGCCCTCATTTTATACTGGTGATGAATTCTTTGAGGAGGTGACTTAGATAAAATTGGCACAAAATAAATCCATTTTGTTTTGGGATAAATAGAGATGTGTTCCATCATTCAAGAATGAATATATTTTCTTTTTCAATAAAATTCTTCAATGTGTGTTCTTCAAATAAAACCATGTTTAGTACCAAAGGTTTTACTAATACAAAATAAAGTAATAAAGTTAGCCTTATCACAAAGAACAGTTTAACTTGAAATATTTTTCTGGTTCGAGTCTTTTACCCATAATGCTAATAACCTTTCCATTTATTCTACTAATTTACCATGGGAACTACTCACATTGCATTTACTCTCATAGTTTTCTGCTTTTGAACTTATTTTCTCTGTATTCTTCATGATCATAGTTACAATCTGGCTTTGACCACCTACCTTTCAGCAAATACTTTTAAAGTTATGAATTGATGTGATTTTGTTGATGATTTGGATATTTGAATTCTCAAATTTCTTTTTATTTGGCACAGCTGTTTTTCTATTTTTATTATTACACAATAACTTTAAAATGATGGAATATTATGAGTGTAATAAACATCCTAGAATAATAAACAAACCAACACTATTTAAGCAAATTTGCTACTAGCACTACTACAAGCTTGAAAAGAATATTTGCATTTAGCATTTGCAAAAGAATATTGTACATATTGTGGAAAAAATTTGAAACCAGCATTATTGTCCATAGGCATAAAACAAATTGGTATAAAATGAGGGCAGCCTGTACTTCAGTTTTTTTCATTTAAAAATTTTTTTGTCAATCCTCAATAAATCAAATATTTTTTAGTTTACTATTTTTTTTTTTTTTGCAAATATTTCTTTCTAATTTATTCTTTACATACATAATTTCATTTTGAATAACAATTTCAGAGCTTAAATTATTTGACATATAAATAGGTCACTGTTTGTTAAATCATTAAAACATAATGCATTTGTTGTCAGTGCATATGTTTTTTACAATTTATACAAATTTAAAATTGTTTATTGACATTATCACTATAATGTAATTTGTTAAATAAGTCTAGATCAGTACCAGTTAGGATTTCTCATTTCCCAGTCTTTTGCTTGTCCCAGGATTCAGGATAAAAATGAACTGTTTCNCAATTTTAATAAATGTGAGCTTCATCTTAAGAGTTGTTTTCATTTCTGTGCCTGAGTTATGTCATCGTACACATATTTTGACAAGGATGCCGAGACAAAATACTAAACCTGTAAGTGCGCTATGGATTGATAAAATTTGGGAACCACTGCAATAAGTATTTAATTATGAGTATTGATAAAATAATTATTTAATATTAAACATTGTCTGTGAAAATGATCTGTAATGAATACATTACATTGTCTTATCTTGGATTACTAAATATTTAAAATTCATAAGCTACAATTTTTTTTAATTATCTTGGTTATAAAATTCTGATTTAATTGAACCCTGATTAATAAAAATTTTTGTATGTGTACACCTATGCTAACAGAATTAAAGAAGAGAATAATAAACTGAATCCTGAACATCTCATTTTACACTATCTTCCTACTCATTTTCTATGAAGAAAGCAAATAGTTTACATATAATGTTAAGAGACAACACAGAATACTCTGACCCAATGAAGAGAGTATTGAAGAGGAAAAAATACAGTGTAGGACCATTAAGCCGCAGTGATTGGGGTCCAAACTGCTCAACCGTGGCTTAGGTGTCCACAGATTAACTTTGTAGCATTGTAAGGTGTGAATTGGTTACAATGGCAGCCTCCATAACACTGACACTCAGCATGGATAAAACAAATTAATACTGTATTTCAATTTCATTGTAAGTTATTTTATTGTTTATTGACAAATAAGACTAATCTTCTATAAATACCTCTTTGAAGCTATAAGCCAGCATTTAAATATTTCATCCGCAATAGTGATAGCACATCAATCACGGACATTTGAAATTCCAAAATGACAGCTATCAGCACCTGTCTTGAGTGTTTGAGAGGCCATGTCCATGTCCATATGATCTATAATGCCAAAAAATTGGGATCCAAACTTTTTGTGCCACTTAAGTGAATTCGCAGATTACTGGCCTGTGGCTTAATGGCCCTACACTGTACCATATGCACTCCATGTCCTTATTACACAAAGAAGCATTGGTCAAAGAATTAAAGAGCATTAGGAATCATCACAACAGGCAGGAATAGTACTGTTACAGTGGTGTGCAGTGACATTTGATGATAGAGAAGCTGTATTTCCATAAAAACTTTAAACAAATACTGGAAATGATAAAAATAAACAGTTTATTTTAATTCTAAAATTGATAATTGATATGAAACAAAGATATAAGAACTTGTTTTTATTATTTTTTTTATAAACTAACTCTATTTGGCAATTTTTTCTGAAAAGTTGTTAATAACTTTATCATAAAAATCACTTGTCATTGATTCCATTGAAGTGTTTAAAAGCTCTTTTTCTACTGAAAGTAACGCTAGTGACAGTAATCTTTCCTCTGACTGAGTGTTCCTTGCAAATGTAGGGATTTGCTTCATGGTTGATAAACTGAGCTCAACAGATGTACTTGTAGATGGTACCATAAAAATTAATGATATTAAATCATATAATTTTTTTAGTACATCTTTGTTCAGATCATCATTAATTATAATATTTTTTATGTCTAAGAGTGGCTTACCAATATAATCTGGACATGAATATAAATATTACAGTTTACTACGTAATTTAGGTAACAAAAAATTATCCATAAAATTTACTTAAAGAATTAAAACTCTTTTCAGAAAATTGTTTTTCATAATATTTAAAATTATTAACATGTAAAAGTGATAAAAATTTTTAAGATTTTGTCTGAAAATTTGTCAATATAATTATCATTAAATGCAGGTAGCCCTCGGTTTACGCTGCAGTTCCATTCCGACCAAAGCCGGCACAAATTGAATCTGTGTAAAACGAACTCATATTTACAGTGAGGTATGGGATTAGGTTCTACATAAGTGAAAAATAAGCAAATAATTCTGTTTATTAATACAATATAATACAAAATACATATATTATAAATTTAATTTTTAAAAATTTATTTTATGATAAAATAAAATGAAATGTTTTATTAAAAAATCTTAAGAAAAACAAATGATATTTCAAAGTTTTGGATCTCTTACATTTTTCAGAAAAAAGTATTCATTTGTAATTGTTTAGAATTTTGTTTACTTTCATTAATAATTTCAGAATATGGTCGAATGGATGCAATGATGCTCATTTTTATATTTGCACTTCGCTCCCAATCATTGTCGAACTCACAAAGTTCGTCCGTTAAACTTTCCGTAGTTGAAAGGATACGCTAACCCGAAATAGAACTACATATGAGCAGAGACGCTGATTGGTCAACCACCAGCCACCATAGCGCATATATAAGGTCAGTTTGGGTGGAAAAATTGAAGTTGGTTTCATCTCGCTAAGGAGAGTTAGATATCGTCTGGCCAATGAGAAGTAGATTTCACCTCACTAATGGTAATTTGTGATCACCAGAAGTGCTACTGCATCATGTTTTACTGAACAAACTGATATGGGATATGAACTATTTGCGTTCATTAGCGCTCTGGATTCGGACGAAATTTATTGGACTATTAAGTTTAATAACTTGACTCTTGGGAACCTAAACATTTAGTATTTTAATATTAATTTAATGCAAATGTATATATACCCAATAATATTAAACAGAAAAAATAAATATATTCAATAAAAAATCTTTGTTTTAATGAATGTATCAGTACAATGTCATGGCTCAGTAAGTACGTCAACACTGAAACAAAAATCAATCTGGCATAGGGAAAATCGGGGAATTACCACAAAATGGTGAATTGCACAGGCGTAAATTGAGCCGGCATAAACTGAGGGCTACCTGTGTAGCTTTGTAAAGAAAAGTATATAAAAATAAAATATTTTTTACTTTTTAAATCTTAAAACAATGCAGTTAGTCAAATAGCTCCCTACGAGTGGCTAATGGATAGAATCATTGGAAGCATTATGCAATATTTTGGTTTGTAGCATCTACAAGCTAAACTGCGAGAGGTTAGTGCTCTGTAAAGCGCATGCGCAGATGCCTATTATCTGGCTGCTTTACACAATTCAAATATTTTTGCCATGGAAGCTGTGCCATATTTGACAATATGGCACTTCTATTGGGAATATGCATATATGAATTTATATTCAAATATACAATAGCAATCTTATTATATTGTTTTTTACATGTATAGAAATTTGTAATACAGTTATAATAAAATATTTATTTTAAGTAATTCAAAGTATGTTAAAATATGAAAATAATTGCACAATATGTATTTATATTTTAGAAAATACAAGGGAAGCAGTGCTTCCGCAACTTCCATGGACTGCACACCGCTGTACAGTTATATAGCACTAAAAAGCTCTTGATAGAAATTACATGAAACAAAGTTAAATTTTAGAACTAGAGACCAAATTACAATCACAAAACAGCAGAATCAGTTTGGATTTTTGGAAAGGGTCAGAAAAATTTTGTTGTTAACTATAGAGAATCAGATTTTCTCTAACTTTCTTGAAAATGACTCATTTGTAAGAAAATCCTCTCCTAGTTCTCTCTGGAAATATGTACTATTTGTATTGCTTTTCAAGGATAAAGATTAACACATTCAAAAATTTTCTAAAAATTTTTTAAACTTTATTTTTATTTCTTATTTATATGACTTATTTATTTTTATAGGCTGAAAGTATTTTAAGTAAAATAGGAGTGCAGAATGTAAAAGTAAGTACATAAATATATTTGTCTTTTGATTCAAAAATTTTATAATTTTAATTAAATAAAAAGGATTTAGATTTGTCCTGGAACTTTTCTGACAAAGGGTGTACAATAATTTGAACAAAACCTGATTAACTAATTATTAAAAGAACTATATAAAATATTTTATTGTTTTTTATAAGTATTGCTTTATTTTCATATCTGCTTGTTTGTAGCTATCAGAATATGAACTGTCCATAGCAGCACAGTTAGTTGATCCAATGAACATAGATATCTCATGGAATGACATTGCTGGTTTAGATAACATCATTCAAGAAATTAAGGAAACAGTTATTTTACCCATTCAGAAGAGAGAATTGTTTGTTGGGTCAAGATTAATACAACCTCCAAAAGGTTTCAAATAAGTTTTTCATTTGTAAAGTAGTTATCATAATGCTTAATAATTATGTATTATTTCTAAGGTGTGTTACTTCATGGTCCTCCTGGTTGTGGTAAAACTTTAATAGCAAAAGCTACAGCCAGAGAAGCTGGTAAGTTGTAATTAATTTTGAAGTTTTGTATACTAAACTTAAACTTTTAATCAAATTCACTTAACTTTTTAAGGAAACAATTAATCTTATATATTAGCAATTATTTATTGTGACATCATCACAATGCTGGGCTGCAATTTTTAATTTAAAATATATGCTCTTCACCTCAAATTAGTAGTGGCTTTCCCCTGTACATCATACTTTTCCTTTAACAATAGAGTTGTACTGGACTATCTAACAGGAGAAAATTTTTGAATTGCAATAATGTGGCTTTTGGTTTGAATCGGAAGTTCGTATGTAGTTAATCAGGGCCTCCTGTCCCTAAGGTTTCCATATCTGGTTTCGTCTTTCATCTATCTAACCCTGTTCTCAAGATAAAGAAAGACTGTTGGAATTTATAGGTCTATAATTTTTTCAAATTGTAACCCAATTAGATAACAAGATGGTATTATATATACATATAATCATTTGGAGTGAAGAAAGTTTGGTTTTGTTATATCTTCTACATACTATAAGAATTTTTTCAAAACACATTTTAATTAATCAAATATTACCTCATAGGTTCTGGCTTCATATTATTATTATTTCAGGTATAAAATGCTTGCTTTCAGGCAACCAACTGTTTCAATCATTTTCAAAGAAGCTGAAGCTGTCCTAAAGCAGGATGAAAACATTACTTCATGAAAAATTTAATTAGTTTGCTACCTGAAAATCATTTTTTATTTATTATTTTTGTAAAAAGTTGTGTACAAAATAATGTCTTTAAAGAATCGCATTGATTTTTTCAGTAATGGTAATATATTTTTGTTAGAGATAAATTATCACTTATGATAAATTTATTGCAATTTTTTCCAATAAATTGACTGAACTTTAACTTTCTATATGCAATCAATAAAAATGTCTCTTTTAAGAACAGCTGGACAAATTTATTTGAATGTTTTTAATAAAAATAACAGAATTAGTATATTTTTAAAAAATTCACAAAAGTTACAAGAAACACTAAAATAAAAGTGTCTTCACATTTTGTCTGTTTTTACACCTCTGACAATTCACTAGTCTTACATCAGAGAATTTAAGATGTTTAGCATATTAAGGGAAATTAATCTCAAGATAAAAATTTATTCTGAAATAAGACTTATGTTCTCAAGATCTAAAAAAAGAGCAAACTGGGAAGATAGTTTTATTTTAGTGTTTCTTCTAATTCTTGTTAATTTCTATTTTGTTTATTTGAATGTTGTTTGACATTTGTCTTGTAGTAAATATGGTAAGTAATATATGTTTATAAAAATTTAAATTATTTTGAGTATGAATCATTATAAGTAATTAGATTCTTTGTTGGAATGGCAAACCTTTTGAATTTGTGCACCAAAGTAGGCATCCTTAAAAAAAAGTTGTGTTAACTTTACAGTTCAAAAACTATTTAAAGAAAAGAAGTCACTATAATTTAATTAGAGCAAATTTAAGAAAAACAGATTGTGAATAGAAAACTCAAGTGAATATATAAAATAGGTATTAAATGTGAAATTAAGGTAAACTGAAAGAAATAAATGTATGTTGCATGACAAATGAATTCTTTCAACAACATGCCACTTTGAACATGTGATTCTTAAGTTTAGCATCCCTGCCCTATCAAATTCAACTTGTTTTAAAGGAAATTTTTTTCAAATTGATATTCTATTTAAAAGATTTTACAATTAATATAATTAATTTACTATAGTTTTATATTTGCCCATAACTAATGATGATATTGCATATGTTGAAACATTTTCTTGAATTTCCTTAAAAATTAGATGATATTTTTTGTCATTTATGCATAAAACTGATCAATTTATGTCAAAATTTTGTACAAAATTTACTGTTGTTAAAAGTTCTTAAACTGTGCAATGAGGTAAATTTTTTCAAATATATGTTTTACTGTATCTTAACTTTCAAGCATACTATAGTTCAGATCTTCCAAGTACTTCAGGATGCATATTTGAGATTATATACTGTAATTCCTTGATTAAGAATAACAATCATATATATTCTGCAGATTTTTAAAATTAATTTGCAGTATATTTTAAGCATGAATCACTTTTTGTTGTTTAATATGATAATACCATTTTATTTCTTCTTTGTGGAAAATTGTACAAATCAGTATAGAATATATAGTATGGCTCAAAAGAACAGTTGAAAGTTTTAGAACTTATGCATACTGTTATTTGTGATTCAGTTGCTTTCTGTTGTTTATCCGAAAGCCAATCAACCAAAATGTCGGTTAACGAAAAGCATTCCAGTCAGACTGTGTTGTGCTGAATTGAATGTTTTTGATACTAAATTAACTTCCAAAATATAATTTTTTTGTTTTTATATTTTTCAATATATTTATTTTGTTTGTACAAAATAAAGAATTAATTTTTAATGATACAATAGCCACGATTATTATTTTTAAAAAATTTATGTCGTGCTTAACATCAACAAAAATTCAATGCGAAATGACACGCAATGGAGAAAAATTTCAACATGGGATATGTTAATATATTTTTTTGTACAAACCGGTTATCCGAACAACCCCATTTCCAATTGATTCAGATAAACAACGCTCTACTGTAATCACAATATTTCTCAATTAACTGACTTTTAAGTTATCCTATATTTTGTTAATTCAAGTTTTTATAATTGAAAATGTTAGAGCTTATAATTGTGTATTATTTATTTTTTATATTTAATTAAAATTCATAATTTCTAAACTTTTCACAGGTGCTCGATTTATCAATTTAGAAGTATCTGCACTTACTGATAAATGGTATGGTGAATCTCAGAAATTAGCTGCTTCAGTATTCACTTTAGTAAGTAAACTGATATAATAATTATTTGAAAATGGGAAAGGTATGAATATTATTCTATTGTTTTTCAAATTGTAATCAATCAATTTGTATTGCCAAATAAACAATAATTTTAAAATTTAATTTTAAATTCATAAATAGTGAGAAGTGTTTTAAACAAAGCTACAAACTTTGTAAAACTTATATATTCAGCTTTTTCCTCTCACAATATAGTTGAAATATGAATGAAACTATGATATTTAATTAATGTCATGTCATTTGTCTCTTTTCACTAATTTTTAACTATATCTTATACTTTTAAGAATAAGATATAGATAAAGAAAGCAAAGCTCCTAAAATTTTCACAGAATTTTTTTAATTATAAAATTGTACAAAGAAACATAATAAATAGCATTTGGCATTATAGCTGTGTCAACATCATTTTAAGTATTTTTAATACTGCTAAAATACTAGATATATCAGCATGTAAATGATTGATGACAATTCACAGATTAGTTCTGGAGATCAAAAATTTAAATTTATAGTCATTCATAAAAATATTCCAAGTATATGAACTTCTTGTAAAATTGTATTTATGAGTAATAAACAGATTCAAATAATTTTTAATTATAGACTGCCCTCATTTTATACTGGTGATGAATTCTTTGAGGAGGTGACTTAGATAAAATTGGCACAAAATAAATCCATTTTGTTTTGGGATAAATAGAGATGTGTTCCATCATTCAAGAATGAATATATTTTCTTTTTCAATAAAATTCTTCAATGTGTGTTCTTCAAATAAAACCATGTTTAGTACCAAAGGTTTTACTAATACAAAATAAAGTAATAAAGTTAGCCTTATCACAAAGAACAGTTTAACTTGAAATATTTTTCTGGTTCGAGTCTTTTACCCATAATGCTAATAACCTTTCCATTTATTCTACTAATTTACCATGGGAACTACTCACATTGCATTTACTCTCATAGTTTTCTGCTTTTGAACTTATTTTCTCTGTATTCTTCATGATCATAGTTACAATCTGGCTTTGACCACCTACCTTTCAGCAAATACTTTTAAAGTTATGAATTGATGTGATTTTGTTGATGATTTGGATATTTGAATTCTCAAATTTCTTTTTATTTGGCACAGCTGTTTTTCTATTTTTATTATTACACAATAACTTTAAAATGATGGAATATTATGAGTGTAATAAACATCCTAGAATAATAAACAAACCAACACTATTTAAGCAAATTTGCTACTAGCACTACTACAAGCTTGAAAAGAATATTTGCATTTAGCATTTGCAAAAGAATATTGTACATATTGTGGAAAAAATTTGAAACCAGCATTATTGTCCATAGGCATAAAACAAATTGGTATAAAATGAGGGCAGCCTGTACTTCAGTTTTTTTCATTTAAAAATTTTTTTGTCAATCCTCAATAAATCAAATATTTTTTAGTTTACTATTTTTTTTTTTTTTGCAAATATTTCTTTCTAATTTATTCTTTACATACATAATTTCATTTTGAATAACAATTTCAGAGCTTAAATTATTTGACATATAAATAGGTCACTGTTTGTTAAATCATTAAAACATAATGCATTTGTTGTCAGTGCATATGTTTTTTACAATTTATACAAATTTAAAATTGTTTATTGACATTATCACTATAATGTAATTTGTTAAATAAGTCTAGATCAGTACCAGTTAGGATTTCTCATTTCCCAGTCTTTTGCTTGTCCCAGGATTCAGGATAAAAATGAACTGTTTCTTGGGATAGAATTAATTATTTTTAAATATACAAACTATCGTGAAATCAAATGATATAATTATTTTTCATTTTTTAAAGTAATTTAATACCTTCTGTAACATCCAAAATCATATTAATAATGCTGTGTAAGATATATAATAAAAATTACCTTTGAATTATGTAGAAATTTTCACAAATAGAAAAAAAGTTATTAAAGTTTGCTGGAAACTGCATACAACAAAAAAAAAACTTTGAATTGAGTTAAAAATTAAAAAAAAACATGAACTTAGATCAAACTTATAACTTAGAAGGTAATTTTTGTTTTTTAAGTAAACTTTTATAAGATTTTAAAAAGCAAAGATGTCAATACTTCAATCACTCAATCTAATTCTTATTTTAGTAATGAAAAGTCTTGCTACCAAGAATGCCCTTTCTGATTTAATTGATGTGATTGGAATAGTGTTTAATGCATTTAAGAGAAGACAGATATTATGTGATTTTTTTTCACCTGTAGTTTGGAAGATTTCAAGTTCGTTTTTGAGATTGCAGTACTTCTTTTGCTCTCTAGTATTCTTGATTTGTCTACCTTGGCTACTTTAATAGCGGCATCTAGCTTATAGCTCGATAATTCGGCAATTTATTTGGCTTTAATAATCAGGTTTCTGAAGAAAAACTTCATACTTGCATACTTTGTACTCATTTGTATCCTTGCCCAATTTGAACAACCTGCCATTACGCAGTTATTGAAGCTACTGGGCATGGTTAAAAATTAAGACAGCATAAGCACAATTATTCCAGATATTACAGGTTCTGAAAAGTAAAGGATTTTCAGAGTGCTGCCACAAATAAGCTGCGTATTGATTATTGACCACTTGTGGCATGCCATAATGAGCAAAAGTTAAAGAAAAACTAATAAGTAGGTTTAAAATTAATAAATACAAATGTATTCTGACAGTGTATGAGTTAATTATGCTTTCTATTTGCAAAATTCCTCAACCTCAACACAAAATAAGAAAAAAGTGAATTTTTAAGAAATTTGCGGGATTTCCTGGGTTAAAAAGACAACCGGGATCACGGAATTCTGTTTGAGAAACCCTAGTACCAATGTAATGGTGCACCACATCTTTCCTATACTGATATGTGTCAGTGGTTTGTAAAAGCAGTTTGGCAATCACCAGACAGGACAATACATTTCTGTTCCATGGCAACCTTGTTCTCCAGACTACCTCCCTGGATTTTTCTTGTGAGATTTCCGAAAGCATACTTAGCAACACTGAATGTTGTTGTGAACTGGAGACATATAGTAATGCCAGGAATGCTATGTGCCATTCATAATGCCACATTCAACCATCTACATCTTTGTATTGCCACTGAAGGCAGTCATTTTGAACATATTCTATAACAAAATAAGGTTTAATTTTTCTGTATCAATTTCTGCAATGATGGCTTTATTGTTTAGTTAGAGATAATTTAGCATAACATACAAATAATCATAAATTGATTTCCTTTAGTTATTTTAGTGCTGGAACAAGCATGTGTTACATGCACATACTTGTGCTAGAAAGATCTCTTTTGTCCCTGAACAGATTTTTAAGTGGACACCCTGTATATGTATTTGTTTTGAGTTTAGAGAAAGAAGGGTTGTATTCACAAATAATAAATTCTTTAATATTGTACATTGTTTTTCCCCTGGTTGCTGTTACATTCCACCTGGTTAGTAAAAACTTTAAAGAAGAATACTGAAAATCTATTTAACAATAATTATTATATATGATAAAACTTGGTTTTTAAAATTACATATATTTAAAATGTAGATACGAGTATCCCTCATACAACACAATTTTCAATTATCTCAAATTTGCCCACGGATTTTAGGATATTGAAATTTTCAAATTGTTTTATACTTTTCCTAAGGTTTAATGAAAACTGATAGTACAATCTTTTTCTTCCATGTCCTAGCTTTCCTATCAACCACGTGTCATTGTCATTGCTTTTAGATTTTAGCCTTGTCACCGTGTTTGTTTTACAGATTAAACTTTGTATTTAGTAATTTATTTAAACATTTTTAGATAAGTTTTATTAATTATTTTTTTTTAACCATATTACATACATTTAAAAACAGGATTAATAATCCACTTTTAAAATGTAGATAATGTGTAAACTTTCACTGCTATGGAACAAATATATAAGATTAAAATGTTCTAAGAACATTTAAAATAAAATAACATGACCAAAAAAAACTAATTGAGACGTGTGAAGAAAAATTATTTTTGAATATTAAGTGTAATATAGTGTACTTGCTAATCCAAACTAATTATTGCACAGGGTTTTTGGATTAGTAAGGTTACATGTTGTATAAACATGTACCCTTACTAATCCAAAAACCCAATGCAATAATTATATGTTGTATAAACATGTAACATAAAATCAAAAGGGACTAGAGAAAAATACAGGATAAAATATTTTTAAATATGCATTAGTCTATACATATATATTTTTTTTTCACATGTAGTACAGTGGGTGATCAGTTAATGAACATAATTCATTCAAAGACAATGTTTGCTACCTCAATTGTTCATTAACTGATTATTGATTTACTATAGATTTTTATGGGAATTTGATTAATTTTGTTCTGGAGACTCCAGAAAATAAATAAAAAATTATATAATTTCTTACTACATTTATTTATGTGTAATAACAAACCAAAAGCAATCTCTCCAGTTTTTCATGGCTGGTACTGTACATCTTTGTTTTTCAGATGTGATTTTTGTTACTCCTTTATCTGCTTGATTCTTATTGATTATAACTTTCTTAACTAAGAATGTGCTAACTGTAGACCTATTCAAGCCATGCTGCCTAGCAACATTAGACATTTGCCCACTCTCTACCTTGGCTATTATCTCTTGCTCAGTTTCTATAATGAACATAGTTCGTGACATTTCACTTTTTTTTTAAAGCTCCATAATATTATCAGTTTTCTTAAATAAAAAGTTCAGAAAAGCACTTACAAAAATTCAGAGAACAGAAATCAACTAGTTAAAAAAAAGTTATGTATACAACTGTTCCATAAACCATTCATATATGACAATAAAATATAGTTTTACAAATCTTAAATGCTGTGTTGCTTCCTCTTGTATTTGTCCAGGGCTGTTCATTATCTGAACATGTGTTTGTTGTCCAATTTGTTTGCAGTTCGAACTGTTCATTATATATATTTTTCAGAAATTTTTTATAAACTGATTTCTTTTTGCTTTTGATTGGAAAACATTTAGAAAAAATGAACAAAATTAGTTTGGATTAACAAGAGTGAATTGTTTATTTTATAATAATTTTTCAATAAATTTAAAAATACATGTTCTATAGCATCTGAAAATTTTTGGAAATGATTAATGTAATTTTCTGTTTCTATAATAACTTTTTTTGGACTTGATGTAATTAAAAATTAAATATATTTTAATTGGATGACAAATATTATCTTTTTAGGCTGTAAAAATACAACCATGTATCATATTCATTGATGAAATAGGTATGTTGTTTGTTATAATTTCATATGATTACAATTTATTTTAACCGAAAATTAACTGTTACATGTTTAAACCCTAGATTCATTTTTAAGATCTCGTGATCGTAATGATCATGAAGCCACCGCAATGATGAAAGCACAATTCATGAGTCTTTGGGACGGACTCATAACTACTCCCCATTGTCAAGTTGTTATAATGGGAGCAACAAATCGGCCTGAGGATGTAGACAGAGCAATTCTCCGTCGCATGCCTGCCATGTTCCATGTTGGTTTACCTGTGAGTTATTTCAGTTACATTACTGAATATGAATTTCTGAAATAAAGTTTTTGTTTATAATTTTATATAGAATTTGTCCCAAAGAAAAGCAATTTTGCATTTGATATTGGAAAATGAAGTGGTAATTTTTTTTACTGGTTAAGGAAATTATTGTAGCTTATTCTCATATTAATATTTAAAATTTAAATTAAGATATCAGATGATGTAAACACAGAATATCTTGGTAAATTGACCGAAGGCTATTCTGGAAGTGATCTCAGAGAACTTTGCCGAACAGCTGCATTATATGGAATACGAGAGTACCTGAGAGATGAACCAACTGATCGGTAAGATTATTTTAATAATTTTTTTCAAGTGATAGATGTTAAAAAAAAGATTTTATAATTAACTTAGACAAAAACTTATGAGCAATAGGAAGAATAAATTTTTGGCACACCACAAGCTAAAATTGGAAAGTTTCAGAACTGAACACCCAAACAGAATTTTATAGTAAAAGTACAATAGCATTGCACATTACATTTGCTCCATTACAGTATTTCTCACTTTATTAGAATTATTGTAAATTTTTATGTATGTATGTGTGCATATGTCTGATTATATCATTAACATGAATGAAGTGAGCAAATGAATACACTACATTCAAAGAATTGTACTTTGAGAACAACACTAAAGCATTGGCTCTAATTTACCATTCTTGTATAGCATTGCATGGAGATTCATTATGAAAGAACTTATGAAAAACGTGTTTTTATGCAAGCAGTACTCAGTACAGTATTTTCTTTTTGTTTTTGTTTCTATTCACTAAGTAATCATACATGCCTGTAGTTTCTTTACTTTTCTAAAAGGATAGCCAACTTTTTATTAAAATAAATTTATGCCACAAGTTAAAAACTGGGTTAACACCATTTTAAATCTCTTACTACTGATTTTTTTTTAAACTTAAGTTATAAATTCTCTTATCCATATTATGCTGGCAGTGACTGCATTATAGTGAAAGTGCATCTTCATTTAGATTAGAAAGGGTATTTCTGTACAAATGTATTCTTATAGTAAGAGACTGTGTATTGAAAAATAAAAAAGATTGATATTGACTTTATTACAGTTGACACATATAATGTTAAATGCAGATGAAGATTCATCTGCATTTAACATTATAACTGTTGTTTTTCGAAGTATAGGTTTACTTTTGAATTTTTCTCTCTACACCTAATAGTTTAATCACCTCTTAATCCAGATGGCATTACACATAGAATGCATTCATGTGAAATGTCTTTACTGCAGTAGTTTATAATTCTTTTAATCTGTGAGAATTTTAGCTCATATTATTTACTTTTAATTCTGTTGTTCAAAAAAAGATAAATTCCAGTGGTATCAAGAGTAAACACCAGTCTATATTTAATATATATATAATTTAAGTGATCCTGGGCCCTTAGTCTCAAGTTTTTCATATTAAAATTTCCAATGTGTTGAAGGTGTCACATGGTACCATCTCACACTCTGACATCAAATTGGTAGTCTTAAGTTATAACTCACATGCTTTCCCATCTCACCATGTAAGTTCTTTGACTTTGAGTCGAGCATGTGAGATCTCTACACAAAAGTGAAAATGGCTGACAAATATGCTATTCTGAATGCAATCGAAGCATTAGAAAGAGCTGAAAGAGTTGTTTAGGAAGGCAACATATTTTTCAACCACGAATAGATGCTATTTCTTTTCATGTCAAATCAACACTAATAAAAAAAATTTAATTCATAATTGATAAAATTATACAGCAAATTTTTCCAAAAATAAAAAGAAGTATCTAATTTGTGGAAAAAGAGAATTAAAATGATAGTAAACTTATGTATAAATTATTAAGAGCATAGATACTATATTACTATATTAAGATTATTTATTAATCAGAAGTGTTAACAGACAAAGCAGTTTAAGAAATAGATCAAGGAAGAAAACTGTATGAAGAAAGGATTAAATTAAAATACTTTTTCCATTACACAATGGGTTTTTTAGCTCCAACATGCAATTAATTTTTCAACTAATTCTCTCCACAAATTATATTGTCTTTTTCTTGTAAATTCGTTGTCGAATTTTTCACTGTTCATTTTCTTATTATTTTCTATATATGTTACTGAAATTTCTTTTTGTTCTTTTCGCTTATTTTTTAAAATAAAACATTGGCAGTTTTTATTTTGTTTCTACATACTATATTGCTATAAGACAAAACTTTTAAGTGTAATATGTGTAAACTAATTCACATTGATTTGTTTACAACTTGTTACGGTTAAGTTGATTGGTCAAATCATTATAGTTGCAAGCCCAGATGCATTATAAACATTCCCATTGTGCTTAGTGACATACTTAACCAAGTGAGTGTGACGTATTTCCTGTCGCTTTTTGAGTTCGCTCAATGGATCTAACTCAAGACTACCAATTATGTGAGTCATAGTAACGCGAGTGAGTTCAATGACGTCAGTTTGAGTACAACATGAAAAACTTGAGACTAAGGATCCAGAATGTGCTTTTATGTGACCTCAATTGGTCTATGATTAAACATAGACCAATTAAGATCCTTTCTGGATTAATTGTTTTGGAACAAAGTTTGACAGAAAATTGATGATTGATCTTTATATGAAAAATCAAACACCTGTTTTCAGATATCTTTTTGCTGATGGTAAGTTAGCCATTCTGATTGTCACTTCTGTTGAATTTGGCTATAGAGTAGCAATTATGCTTGTTCAGCAGTAGGATATGATCAGATGAAAGCATACTTATGTTAATGCAGATTGTAGGTCTTTATGCTTTTATAACTTAATTATTTAATTTGGTGAAAAATATTTACTAGTTATCAAATTTATATTCTAAGTTATTTTATTTAAACAATGATATTAAGTCAGTTAAATTTGCATATGTAAATTATCATTGTATTCAGAAACATAGGAACAGTAAATTTAAATCCAGCTACCTATAATAATTTAAGTATAATTATACAGTTTGTTTGTATTCTTTTTGATAACTAATGCAAAAATTTTATTTCAGTAATGAGGAAGAAGCATATCATGATGCTCTTCGTCCCATCTGCATGGAAGACTTCACTATGGCATTAAACAAAATGAAAGATTCTAAAATTACTGCTAGGTTAATGAAGCCATTGCCCGTAGATCTAGATTAAATCAAAAATCTTTTCTGCAATGAAAACCATTGATTAGATTTTTTAATACTAAGATGATGTGTATGTGAGATTCTATTTGGTTTTCTAGATTATACAGGTGTTGCCACTTTGTATCTGAGAACAGTTTTAGATGCTGAAGGCAGGCTGTTGTCAGTTGACAATTAGAAATAATTTATGCACTCGTGTGTTGCACGGTCTTGTAGAAAAAAAATCTTCCATCTGTAAAAATGGTGAGTTTTTATCAAAATTAATTACATACAAATTTTTTAATTTTAACAAACTTACTGATAATGGAAATTTTTCCATTTCAAACTTGGAAATAAACAGGAAAGATTAGAAAAGGGAACAATTTTATTAATACAAATTTATCTTCAAAAAAAGATTTATTTTCAGTCATATTTTCATTAAGGATTGGTTCAATCAGGGAGTGCAGTTTGAGCTGATGTGAACAAATGTTAAAGACATTAAAATTGAAATTTGATTTCTTCCACATTAAGTAAATGTGTTTATTAGTAATAGTAATGCCAAGATGCTAAGAGAGTTAAATAAAATATTAATTTTTATATTTTGATTTCTATTTATTTTTGAAATTCAGTATTTATTTTTGTTATAAAATAAAATATTGTTATATGTAGATATATAAAAATACTTTGTGTGTAAATTAAGGTTTTGTAACTATGTTACTATTTTTACAAAATAAATATACATAATTTATTATTTTTGGGGAATTTTCAGAATCATAAGTATCAATATTCTGAGTCAGCATCTAGATACAGTTGAACCTGTATCTCAAAATTTATTTTTTCTCCTGCATTTTCAGCCTAAATTCAATATATTTTCCATGTTTATCTAAAATAATTTTCTCTCAAAACCTATATTATGAACTGAAGTATAAATTACAAATTCAAAGCTCAACTACATTTTGATAGAATAAATTGTAATTGAGAAACATCTCTTGCAATACAGTGCATAGTTGCAATTAATGCACTGTATCTCTGGCTATGAGTTTGGCTTTTATCTTATTGAAAAGTCAGGCATCAGAAACTATTGACAAACTGTTTCTGTTAATGTGCAACAATTTTTTACTTATACATAATACACACATGTACTGTATATGCTATTTTATTAATACAATATCACACCTTCAATCAAACCTATTATTGTTTGGTGTGTAAGAACCTCTATATCATGAAATTTGTCTATCTTGAATTTTTTTACTTGTTCCTGTGAAATTCAAATATAGGTTCAACTGTATTTAATTTCTTGTGCTGAATTTTAAATGAACTTTTTCCTTATAATATTTTATAATTAGTAGATTGTCTTGTGTCAGTATGTGGTATAATTATAGAAATTTAAAGATAGAAAAAGCACCAAGTCTCTAGAATGGTAAAATAACTTTCTTGCAACATAGATTTTTAATATTAACTTTGTGTGGATTGAAATCCAAACTATTTCTTGGTCCTTGGTTTGCTCTGCTGATTGATTAAAGAAAGCAGATGGAGACAATCAGTTAGAGGAAGAGATATATTGTTTAAAACTGCTATGATTGATTGTATTGTGAGATGTGTGTCCATCAATTGTTTACTTATTTAATCAATCAGCAAATCAGATATTTCAAAGGATTCTAGTTTATAGTGTACAACCACAAAATTTTTATACTTAAGCTACTTTTAATCATTTAATCAAATTTAATTGTCCTGTGCAATTTGTTAGTCATATTTTTATGTACACAACTTTGAAGCCAAGTTTCATTCCAGTGAAACTTGCTTGGCTTCAGTTTGTAGTCTATGCAACTTTGTGCAACCTATATAAGATAACATATGATAGTACCTGTTTGTACTATCCAAAAGTAAGACCCAACTGAGTTTGAGCACATTGTTATTTGAACATTCTTTTTTCAGTTTTTTGAAATATTATCTTTCTCATAAAGCAAGGGATTTAATTTAATACTGTACAAATCTTTTAAATGAAAGTGAAAGAATAAGATATTTTGTGTGTCACTCCTCACAATATTTTCAGCTTTTACATAGTGATGTAACTGCTCCTAGATTCTAATAGATCTGTAGGATGTGAAATTTTATTTAAATCCACAGAAAACTAGATTCCAGTTGTTCTATTCATTTTTTATAAGATTTTTGAATTGAAATCTTTTGTCTTGAATTAGAAGTGTGTGTTATCATCAAGTTTATGTAATAGTATTATGTAAACCTTTAAAAAGTTTACACCAGTTGTGAACTAAATGGTACCATTTTTTCCATATTTATAGTTTCACGAAAATGATATTTATAACTGGTTTCATTGATCGAATATTATAGAGAAATAAATAAATTGTACATATAAAATAAGCGAATTAAAAGATTTCTTTTAATAATTTTAGTGTGTATAAAACATAGTTGCATTTTATATTTTAAACACAATTTTCCACTTCACATTATTATTTTTCACATTCTTTGATAGGATGGCCACGTAAAAAACTGCGACACGCCATTTTGGGGTCCAATTTCCCGATTCCGTCATTTAACATCGCAACTTAACCCGTCATTAGTCTAGACGTGGGTCATCAAATCGATGTACAAGCATCCAAAAATTGTGTAGAAAGGGTATTTACAGCTGTTTAAATACCGTGGGATTCACAAACACGGATTTTCGAAATGCTGACAAATACTGTTCTGTAATTAGTTAGCTAAAATTATCTGTGAACTAAATTGAACTAGAATATACGTAAATCAATCAGTCTGTTCTAAATAGTGCCAATGACGTCAATTGAAAAGTTATTTAAAATTCGCGGAAAAATTTGCAAAATGTGCAGGTTTCCTACGGGCCAACGCGTTGATTTTTACATTGCAAAAAAAAAATTTGGGTGTTGTGCGTGTTCAATACATTCTATCGAGGAATATTCCTAGATTTGTTTAGACGGTTCGACGTTCTTTAAACTTGGATTCTTCCCAAAGAAAATAGATTGTTCCTATTCTTGATCGGAATTTGTTGCAGATACATCCCTTCCGTCGTTGTTTGGTATAACAGGTGAAACGAAACATCCCGCCATTATTATGGTTAGATGAATTAGAGTATGATTCATTTATAAAAAATTTGGAAAAATACGCTTCAATTTAGATTCAAATCTTGAACGAGTGAACATTAAGTTTTCGTGAACGAAACTTATACAAACTTGATTTGAATATTAATTAATTAAAAGAAGTCATTAAACATTCAAAACGGCGGTTAATTTGTTATAAAATGACATCAAACCTCATTAGAGGTTAGATTAATAAGTTATCTTTATTTAATAGTTAATATCATGTTACTTGGTTCGGGATTTTCATAAATTTAATAATTGACTATTGAATTACAATTTATATCACTAACATGCATGTCAGATGATTCAAAAACTACGATTTGTTGACGAAACACATTTTATAAGATGATTTATATTGAAAGTTAATCTCTATCATATCGCAATTTTAATAAAAATAATTGTGTATCAATATAGATTGCAACAGATCCAAAAATATCCAAAGGGGAAGCTAATTCAAAAATTAAAAATATTTGAAAAATGAATAATTACCTTTTATTAACACTTTCAAGACGATTGTATTTTGGATGATTCGATAAACCTCATTTGAAATCGTAAATGTTTTTTTAAAATACGTTTTGAAGTTCGAACAAATAAATTGCTTTGTTGATGGGAAGAGTTTCAATTTAAAGCCCTTCCATTGTATCTGCCAGTGAATGGACATCACGCTCATGGTTCACACGTAAATATACTGGCAGAAATCAAAACTCGGTGATCTAGAGTATATCATCTCAATAATATGTAGTGTGTGTTTATATTTAATTCATGGTAAATACACATTAAAAATCTATAAGATATTTATTTTGACAGTTTACAGAATATATATATTATGTGAGTGTATTTATTTCTTTTAGATGAGGATATTAGTTTAACAGTTTCAAATTTTAGTTACGTTCCATTGGGTTTCCGAGATGTCGATCCTTGAAAGTAAAAAATTAGATTAAACTTTCATATTTGAGTAAAAGATGTGTAGTTTTCTCAATTCACACTAACACTAACTAATCGGAGAAAATAATAGTAGTATTTACGACACTATCGTCATGCTAATATTCGATGTAGTCTTCTTTTTGTGTGTCATCCATTCTGCGGAACACTAAATTTACAGTCATTGAACATATCTGTAGATCACATGAATACTTGTGGCTTGTGTTTAATAACATTCTAAAATATGTTGTTTCAGATGAGGACTACCATAGAACTCCTCATTTGGATTCTCTGCATATATCCTATTCTAAAAATCTCTCTTCTGTAAAGGCTTAGTTTATAGAAGCAAATTACAATTTTAATAAAAATTTTACAGATACCATTTCAATAAAGTTCGTAACAAATGAAAGTAAAAACATAGAGTTATTCGATTACCCGAAACATCAATTATCGATTGGCATGGTTTCTACAGGAATTCTTCCAATGGAAGTTTGATGGCTTTTGCGCTATAATCTTGATCATCTCGTAAAAATTTTAGCTACAAGAGAATTGCGCGATCGTAATTGATTTATGAATCGAACGTGTCGTGCTTTAAACAAATTGTCGGTCATTTACGTTGTTGCAGTTGATTGGCAATAGAGAGGTTGAGGTCGAAGTTTTAAACGCGAGAACGTGTACGTCGGACGTGCAGCGCCGCTTTCCTGTAAGCCTAGAAGTTTGACAATGGTGTTTGAAGAGTCAGTGGAATTATGCTCGATATTCCAAACACATTGTCAAACTTCTAGGCTTATAGGAAAGCGGCTCTGAACGTCCGACGTACACGTTTTCGCGTTTAAAACTTTGGCCTCAACCTCGCTAATATCTGAGGAAAACCATTTAGCGAGTCGTCAATTAATGTAGTTATCTCTTCCGATCAATTTGCTAGATAATTTTTGAAAGCTGGAGCTACTAAAAATAAATTGAGAAAAAAACGAATAATAGACCACAGACTTATAGATTATAAATGAATTAAGTCGACAAACTTTTTTTATACTTGTTTTGTGAGCACCAAAACAATCTTTACCGTGCTTATTACATGTTCAGTGAAACCCTACAGATTGGACCAGTGATCAGTGATTTTATCTATTCGGCCATTGGCGGGCCTGTTAAAAATAGATTTACGTTAACTGATGATGCAACCCTCGTACCTTGCATTATCAGTTAACACACAATAAAAAAATTAAGACAAACACAAACGAAAAGAACGAAGGTGAGATATACAGGTAACTGATATTTTCTCTTTTCCAGCCAGCACTATTAGCCACGGGGCACGTGTAAAAAAGTAACAGTAACCTGAGTTTACGTGACGAAAGAGCACATATTATGTTACGGTAAAAGTGATTATTCTTATAATTATACATAATTGCCGGTTATTACGCATAATCGCCAACGATTTCGCTAAATGTCATAAATTTCTTTTATATAGCTGTATTGCGAATTAATAAAGTTTATCAAATTTACCATCCTATACTGGCGATTATGCATAATTGCCAGTATAGGATGTTAAATTTGATAATGTCAAGTGGACATCATTGATATGCAGTCTCAGCCATACTTGTATATCAAGACCATTTTACAATGTTTGCTCAGCTTCGTCCCTTAAAAAATAAACGTTTAGAGGAACGCCCTTGTGTTGTTAGATATTTTCACAATTTTGGGACCCCTGCTTGTTAGACAATAGTGAATTCTGTAACCAAGTTATGAGAAGCTGCTGCAATGTGAACTGAGCTGAAAATCTACAAGGCAAACCGAAGGCATAGTCAGTCTCAGGAATAGGATGAACGTACAAATCAGGACGTTGAGAGCTTGCTAACCTCTTGTTTAGAAAGCAATCAAACCTAGCACTAGACCGAGGATTACGATTTGTGCAACTCGTGAAGAATAGATCATATCATCAAGGCTTAAGATGTAGTCCTTATGAAGCCATGTTTAAAAAGTTTTTATTTGAAAAGCCATGTTATCATTAAAAGTTGGGCTGAAGTCCCTAATGATGCTGTAGCTGATGTTCGCACCGAAGAGGAGCTACAATAAATAAATGAATCATAAAATCAGTCTATAGTATTAGGACCCAATGAAAATATTTTATAAAGTATTGAAAACAAGCGATTATTTATTGTGGTATCGTCACAATGCCGGACTGCAATTTTTAATCATATTTTATTTAATTTAAAATCTATGCTTTCTATCTCAAATTAATAGTCTTGCCCCTGACATCATACTTTTCCTGTTAGCAATATTGTCATGCTGGTCATCTATTAACTCCATTCATGGGAAAATATTTGAATTGAAATGACCCGACTTACCCGTCTGCATCGGAAGTTCGTATATCGAGGCCTCCTGCCTCTTAATCTTTCCGTGTCTGTCTCTGCTTTCATCTATCTAACTCCGTTTTCGAGATTAAGGAGACAGGCGGACGACCGTGGGAATTTATTGATTGAGTGATGGCTGTTCATTGGGCTGCAATTTTTTCAAATTGCAGCCCAATGATTATGCCATTAATCAATCCGTTGTGACTATTTGCCAACCAAAGTACAGTAGTAAGAAAGTGATCAGTTTTTCTACAATCAAGAACAGAAAGGAAGAAGTTGAGAAGGAACGAGCGAACGCAAAGACATGTTTAGAAAAGTGAAGAAGATATCAAAGCTTTATGAAGTTTGCTGTAGCCAAAGTAGGGAATACAGTGAAGCTAATGAATACAGCTGTGGATAGGGAAAGAAGTGATCCACGGAATATATTGGCTGTAATATTACTTATCACTTTAATATCACTTTGTTCCCAAGTGATATTAACTACTGATAACTACTACTGATTAACTACTGAATCGTCATGATAGTTTGCCATGTTTTGAATAACAGCAAGAATTATTAGAGTTCTATATTTTTTCCCAACAAATTTTTTGATATTTTTGTACACTAATTCTAATATTACGATGAAACATTTTTCTTGGTTTTCTTATATTCATTAAATTGTTCTAATATTAATGAAACAAAATATGCATTAAAATTTGTCTAAATCACATAAGTTACTTTATTAAAACAACAAAAGGTGAGAAATTTCGTGAAATTTATGAACTACATTTTGGAAATTATGCAAAACTTCCTTTTAAAAGTAATATATTCAGCAATATCTATAACTTACTAGATTCATTTCGGAATTATACATAATACGGTAAAAGTGAGAAACTTAGTGAAATTTATCAAACTAAGATATTTGATCCAGTTAAGGTAAGGGATTAACCAGTGCATAATCACTGGTTAATCCCTTACCGTAATATATATACTGAGTAACATATGTGCAGTGCTGCACTAAGCTAGAGGGCTTTACAACCTCAGATCTTCCGTCAACAGAATTATTTGAATTGTCACATGGAATTTACAAAATGAGAGATTTTACGTTATACATTACACGAGCTTGTCCAGTAAATGTAAAGGAGTACAACTTGTTTGCGATCACCTTTAAATTTTCTTGATAGGCACAGAAAAATTTATACTCTGAAGTAGACCATATAATCGAAAATGGAGAAATGTGCTATTAGACCAGGGGTGGCCAACAGTTTTTGCCCCGGGCCGGATTGGAAAGAAAACTTTTTCCACGGGCCGAACCAGAGGTTGCCCTAGGAAGATTTTGAGGTGATGCGAGATCTCATTGTGGTGTCACCCCGTAGAGACTGAATTGTAGATAGAGATTACAGATACATTTCTCACATTATCATGCTTTATCAACACTCTACGCTGAACCTAATTAAGAGATTTGTAATGGAGGGTTAACTCTAAACGCACGGTGAGTTGTTGACTTTTTTTTTTCGTCGGAATTTTTCATCGAGCTATTTTGAAAGATTGATCGCGGGCCACATAAATTCATTAGACAGGCCGGATCTGGCCATGCCTGTATTAGACGTTGTCGTGTTGTTTTCTGATAGAAACTTGTCATATGCTTTCAGTTCGTAAGATTTCGTCGTCGTTCCTTTATTGAGGGTTAGTGTATTTCCAGCAGTTGCTTGGGCATTATCATCCCTTGAAAGAAATCTCTGCACTGCCTTCGATCTTCTGGGTTTATGGACTTGCTGCTGCATTGTCAGTCGCAATTAAAAAAATTGTAGCGGTTTGTTTTTTTGTTAGTCTTGTTTATGCAGAGAAACATACCAAAAGCTGATCTTGCTTCTTTCAGCAATCTGTATTTCTCTAGATAATTGCTTCGGTCATTTGATTGATACCTGCTTGTTCTTTTCTCCAGTTGCCTTTTCAAAAGTGTTAATCTCCTTATTCGATCCATTGTGAAAAAGCTAGTTTGCCTTATTCAGGAGTCACATGGCAATTCTTCAACTTTACCTTTGTTGCTTTTCTTGAATTCAATCCTGAATTTTTTTCTTTCTTAGTTTTGTCAACCTCTTTATACTTTTCTAGTTTTCTTTTCTCTGTCAACTGCTTCTCCAGTTTGGGTCATCTTTGCGCACTAGCGTCTTGACTGGCACAAAATTCGGCCCGAGAATGAATGCCATATATAGGCTCACATAGAGGAAAAGCACCAAAGTCAGGCCCCGCTACTAAGTACGACCTTCGGCTTATTTCGCGAAAAACGCGTTGCAGACTAACATTAAGCGGAGTAAATGCTTCACAATCTCGTCATTAGCTTGTAGAATCTTATTACTCAGTTCTGGTTTCTCGTGTATGAAAAGTGTGTGGATTTTTATTGTTATCCACGAAACTGCTGAAACAACGACTTTGTGGCATCATCACTTCATTTCTAAACAGTTAAAAGTTTCTTTCTCATTACTAGCATATAGTAGTAGGAAAAAAACTAACGAATTATGTACTTTGTGAAGGACTTCTGATTTAATAATTGTCGATGCCACGTTGTCCAAAACATTCCCTTTTCTTAAGTCGGATCCCTAATACCGTATATTTCCGCAGAAAGACGATAGTTCAATCATAAACAAAGGCTCCGAAAATCCGGGGTCGTCTTATAGGACAGATACCAAAAAAAAAATTAGATTGAAATTTATACAAAGTAAAACAATTATAAAAAAACGGACAAACCGTAATTATTTACTAGTAGAGAGCAGGGCATGTCTACAAAATAGAATAGCCTATACGACGTTTTTGTGAATAGTCGAGATCATTACCCGAATGCCCTAATCTATGCGAATGTTTGCAACAATCACAAGGCAGTGCTGCCAGATGCAAGAGAATAAAATTTGTTCGTTCGAAAAATTACGAATAGGACATAATTCCGTATACGCTATACAGTATTATTGTCCAGATGATGATCTCTGATCCAAACTAAATTCATAGGCCGTTGATAGTTTGGGGGTTGTCTTATGGGACAGATATATACTAAAACAATAGGACTTTGACAAAAATTTATACCTCGTCTTATCTGCGGAAATATTCGGTATTTAAGTCTTTCTATTCCAGTAATTAAGTCTTTAGAAGAAGAAAAGAAAAAAACGAACAAGGTAGTCAGAATCCACGGGCTAAAGCCCATCTATGAGAGAGATGGAATAGAGAAAAGCAATAAGATAAATTTCAGCTCCCAAAAACTATATTAATGAGGATATTACATTGAAAATGATGTCTGCATGTTTTGTGACAGTTGGTTTTCAGATTGCTATGGTGAAGAATAGATTAAATGTATACAGTGCAATAATTGGGAATACAGTATGTAGAACGTTCAGGAGCAGATGAATATACTTGCAATTTTTATAAAGAAACATTTTCATTCCTCAAAACACAAACATTTTTTAATAAATTATTTTATTTCATAATTTGTTCTGTTTTCTTTTTTCTTCATAATAATTCATTAATTAATATGCATTTATGTCCTTAATTTAATCAGAATTATTCTTTCAATCACTATATCAGTGTATTTCTATTATGTATCTCACTAGTATGATAAGTCCTATTAATAGAAATACACTGATATAATGTTTGAAAGAATAATTTTCATAATAATTCATATTTGCGGGTCCGAATTTTGTAGCATCTTTTTCACACCGTCAGTTTAACACAGTTTTCTAAAGTCAGAAATACCCTTTAAAACAGTTCTTTAATCGCTTCTAACAATGGGAGTTTTGAACAAATAATCAAAAAATATTTTAGCTTTCATATTATTATACTTATAGAAATAAAATGAATTTGGTGCACTTGCTCTGTATACTGGTATCATCACTTGCTTAACGCGGGATTTCATTAACCCGCGAAATTGATTGCGTCAATCCCTTTATATACGCGGCTTTATCAATTGTCTTTACTTAACATAGTTACCGTATTTTGACTAAGGCAATTTTGATATACGCGGTAAGATCGAGGGATTAATTAACCGCTTTAATCAAGAGATACCAGTATATACAGTAGAGCGTCGATTATTCGAAAATCAATTATCCGAAAGGTCGATTAACTGAAATTGACTAGAAAATACTAATTTCAGAATTACGAAGTTTTTACTTAATAACAATCGTCGGCAATTTTTCGTAGACCCGCTATTGGGCAATTTCGTTATCAACACTAGTGTTAGGTAATGAGTCACGGGCTTTTGATGCATTAGAAAGAGCGTCGAAAGTTAGAAATGAGATTTTGAAGCAAATTTTTGAACTCTGATGATCAAGTTGGCCAGGGAGTTAATTAACAATGTTAAAAAGAAAAACACTATGTAAAAGCAAAATAAATTATTTCAGAGAAAAAAAACTAATAAATACTTTTTACATGAGTACTGCATTTTATTTAATATTAATTTTACTAATATGTATTTTTTTTACTTCAAAGTTTCATGCAACCAGTCCTCCATTGCATAGAGCGCAATGAAGGACTAGTACTGTACTTGTTTTTAATAAATTAGACAATTTTTATCGTTATCATTCTTATTTTTAAAATTTCTACACCTAAATATATATTTTTAAATTGTATTAGAATTAAAATTAATATAGTTTATTTAATTACACTTTTCCTACCGAGTGTGATCGATTATACGAAATTGTCCTTTCCTATTTTTTCGGATAATTAACGTCTACTGTATAAGTATACCGCCGGCCGAATGGCCAAAGCGGTTAATGATTAAGTCTACTGCTATGGAGGGCCCAACGTTGAATTTGGGCAGTCAAAAAAAACCTCAGGAGTTTTCGAAAGATAGTTTGTCCTCGAACCCTGTCCCTGACCATCCAGCCGCACCGTCGTGGGCCTGGCGAATCTACGATTCACTTGAAAAAAAAGTGTGTCCGTAGGGCAGAAAATGTAAAAACATTATTGTAACCTACGGTACGAGTTGTATATTTTCAAATTAAAAGTTACAGAACGCACATCGCAGGTACCGTTCAGTGGCGGTTTACGTCCGAATCGGGGCAGTCATTTAAAATTTGACCCACCAGTGGCCAGTTTCTTCGTTCCCTGAACACTGGGAGTTCGCGCCTCGCTAAGACAGGCTGGCCACGTGGAGTTTTCCGAGTTTTCCCCACGTCTGTAACACCTAAATAGGGCAATTTCCTTTAAAAAAGACCTCCCGGAAGGCATCCCCCTAGGCAGATCGCCCAAGTGTTGCGTTGCCAAACAAACAAACATTTAAAATTTTGAGTAATAAATCCCGTTTGCCGTGAGCCAGATCTCTGTTCGTAATTTGTAAATCGTATCACGGCGGCTTGCGACTTGAATTAGAAAAAAAACTACCCTTTTAAAATTGAATACAATTGTCAGCGTTTGCGTTTTGTTTATTAATTTATTTTTCTCGAGTTAATATGACACTATTAAAATAAGGAAAGGTCACGGAGCAAACGTCCCGCCGGGAAATTCCCGACTTTTCCTCTGGACAGTCCACACCACTACCTTCAGTCTTTTCGTGGCTACTGTATTGCATCGTAACAATTGCTTGTGTCAGACGAATCAGATGTCAATAAACTGCAGAAATTTTGTACTGATAAAGCCTGTTTCCTTTTTTCCTTTCATTTGAACGATTCTTCCTATCATTCCACTGTTTTCGTTGCACGCGTTTTCCTCAATCGCAGCTTAACTGCGGTTTTCGTTTTTCTAGTTTCAATTATTTTCTTCTATCTCACTGTTTTGTGTTCTCTGAATGCTTCACGAGTTGCTTCATTGCTTATTTTTTCCTTATGTTTCCTTTGCCTTACTGCCTTACTGCAACAGATTCTCTGGATTTCAGAGATAGTCTTGTCGTAATAAAACTTGATGCTGAAAGAAATTTTACTATCTTCTAAGTTGCTTTTAATGCAAATAAGTTGGTTCAACGAAACTTCATAAGCTAAATTGTAATTTATAATTATAACATTTCATTTCCTTTGATTGAAAAGATTAAGTTTTTATACAATTATTTCCATTTTATGGGTGAAACTGAAAAAATATATTTTCAGTTTTAATTTCGTCACGTAGTGACGGAGATGAATTTTTAGCGAATTACCTTCAAAGCATTTCCTACAATCATGCAAATATCTTTTTGTACATGAGATTTAGAAATCAAATCCATCATTTTACAGGGTTTACTGCTAGTTTCATAAATAACTTGATAATTATTCGATTTTTAATAAAATGAAAATGAATTGCACCTTAAAGATTTAATCAAAATATGTCTACTTAATAATAAAATTTGAAGCATGCTTTCTAGTCTTTAGAAATGTAGAATACTTGATTAGTGATCGAGGATCTCATTCTTGAGAAAACATGATACTGAATAAACGGCTGTGATGGAGGTGAAACTTACTGATAAGACGATGTACACCTGTAATTAATTTATTGATTTACATATTAACACACTATTCAAAATATTGAACTTTTTTTAATTAACAAAAAATGGACGATAGTTAACAGCAGACTAATTTCATATTCATTTAATTAAAGATAACCTAATAATAAAGCTGCCATAATAAATTTGATGAACGCTTGAGTCCTTTTAGCTCCTACTGAAGGCCTAGTGGATAAAACTATCAAACAGGTAGTTGATTGAGGGTTTTCGCCTCACCAACGGATTAGCCACACGGAGTTTTCCGGATTTTTTTCGTGTGTCTAACATTAAAGCAGGAGAGGCCAGTTTCCAATAGAAAGTCCTCTGGATAGGGATCTCCTTTGACAGACCGCCTATGTGTTGCGTTGCCTTATTGCACTAATCCAATGTAATGTTTTAGCTGCAAGATAGATTATAAATTACTAGGACAGTTCGTCATCTCGAAAATGAGTCTATGTAAACTTTTACTTAGTTTGAGTATATATCTCTTTGATCCGAATCAATAAAACACGGTAGACTTTCTCTCAGCTATTAAATTTTTACTCAGTAGCAGTTCTAATTATAACAGTACACTATTTTTTAAACTCTTTCCATTCTGTGAGCATCCTTTATAGCAAGTCTATTACGGGTTTTGCCAGATTCATAATAAAATGGCCGGCTGCTAAGATGAAGTTCGACATATCCAGACGAACCACCACCGTAATATTCATGGAAATGTTCGACCCATTCGGACTCGTTCCCGGATCATCCAGACCGGTAGGATGTCAACCGTTCGGCCATCCGGCTTCGTTTGAACGCAGGCCTGATGGTCCAAGGTCTTAGATTTATAAGGTTGCCTCATACAGCCGATTTAGCCACTTCCTGCCAGATTCCGGATATACGTCATCCGTAGTCGAGCCGTGGCCTAGCGACTACTTCACTACTGTAAGCCAGGGAAGGAAATTTTGGAATTTAACTCTTTTTTTTTTTAATTTGTCGAGCGTTTTTAGACTCTTAATCTTCGAAGGTAAATATATCTATAGTTATTACTATTATTAAACATAATTATGTTGATAATTACATCGATAAAAATTGTTCGGAAGTAACAAAAGTGTTTCTAGAACAGTTTGATATTCTGTTGTAGTCTTTACTCTTCGTTCTGTAGAAATTACAGAATATGGTTACGGATAAAATATATNTAATAAAATATTAGCGTGTAATTAAAGCTACGAGCCTCTGATCGGTAACGTTTCTACCATAAGGGCATAGTAAGATGTTTCGTTTTCGACTAGGAGTGACGTCAATTAAGCAACCAATGAGAAGCGTTTCTTCTCTATGAGGCAACCTGATAATCTAAGACCTTGCTGATGGCCGAGCAAACTGGAAATAGAATCCTAACTGATTCCATTTGCAGTCAGTCTCATAGTAGGTATAATTTTTGCTGTTTTTGTATGCTTACACGACTTACAAAAATCAAACTAACTTATTTAAAAATTAAAAGTATTTTAGAATTTTTCCTAATTGCATCATACCTAAATTAAATGCAATAGAAAGAGAAACAAAGTTAGAAGGGTACGTCAAAGTCGGACCTTCCTGATGGAAAGTCAATGATATAACATAAAGCCATTTCCACATATTTATTTATATATTGAATTGAACGTTTGTTGTTCACACAATTTTATGATACCAACTAATATTTAATTTTAATATACAGTAGAACCCCTCTAGTCCGCCCTCGGCTAGTCCGTCACTCCGGTTAATCCGACCGTGGTCGGAGTCGAGAAACTTGTCCCGACTCGTCGGTGACTAACCGTCCGTGGCGTTTTTCTGTGTTCGTTACAGTATATGTTTTACATTGTGTGTACATGTACAGTTTTGTGTGTGTTTTCAATATGTCAGGAGTGAAACGTAAACACGTTACTCTTTCATTAAATGAAAAATTAGCAGTGCTACAAAGACTGGACAAAGGGGAAGATTGTTTATTTTACTTTTTTTCTGATAATCCGACCTTTTTTGCGTTCCNTAAAATAAAATATTTTGTCTTGATATAGGTGGCGACCATCTTTATGAAAAATGTATTTAGTTAACAATTATTACACGGAAAAAATTATAAAATTAATTCAAATTTTATTATTAGATTTATGTTTAAAATAATAAAAAATTAAAATATCAATTTTTTTATATAAAATTCTAGTTAGGCTTAAAATAAAAATACCACGAGACAACTGGCGGATTGATACACTACTAAAAAAAGAAAAAGAAAAGAAAAATGCTAATTTTAAAATAATAATAATCGCTGCTAAATTACAAGAAATTTCGATACGATAAAGACGCGAAATTTCTAATTAATTTTAATAAAAATTTATATTATTATGTTAAAATTTTAATAACAAATTAGGGATTATTTATTAAGGCGAACGGATATCGTAATGGTATAGAGTAAAGTGTCAACTGTCAAAAAATCGCCATATTGGATTTTGTTCAACTTACAGTGAGGATGATATCGCTTGTCTTTACATGAAGGAAACTATATATCATCTGAAGGACGTCTTTTCTGATGGACAAAGACGAGTCCTTCAACCGCAAACAGTATTGCAACGGTAAAAGTTGATGAAAATCTATCTAGAAGTCAGAAAAATTGAGAAGATTTTGCGAAAAGTACTTTCATTGGATAATCCATTCAAAAGTACTCTTTGAGAGAATCTTCACTCATTTTTTTTCTTTTTATATATATATATTTATATATATATAAATTAACTAATTATGTAAAGTAAAATATGAAATCCAAAAATGTAAATATCAAAGGAAAATATATGTTCTTATAAATCACAGTCAATTTTATATTATTATAAATATATATATATTTGTGTATATTAGGTGTATGTTTTATCTAAAGTTTAAAAAGAAAAAGATGTCGAATGCTTGAACAGTTTTTATGCATATCTTCAGTTGTGTGTGAATTTTGTGTTGTGATCTACATTTTGTTTGCAACAGACATTAAATATACTGTATTCATGAATTCAAACTCTTCTTGAACAAAATTACTATTGTTATATCTACAAGATTCCTTGTAAATGGATATAGGGTAAGTAGCTTGACTTTTTTTTGTAATTAATTTCTATTATAATTTAATATTTACAAAATTTTATTATCAATTTGTTAAATACTATAACCATTTTTTTGTTAATTCATACATCTATACAAAGTTACACTTAAGAGATTAATATAAAACATGTAATTTATATATAGTTTGTGGCATTAAGCAGTTTTTGATATTTTAATTACACTGTTGTATAAGAAATATTGGCAGATAAATCAGTAATAGTGACAGCAAATGTAATTTGGCTTATAATATATGGAATTGCATTTGTTGTCGTAAATGAAATGCACATTTTCCTGACATTACTATTGCAACTCTGAATAGAAATGATGCAATTGTTTTATTTATGTTCTTGTATACAAGCAAGAGTTATTTTATTGTTAAGAATGTTGGATACAAATAAAAAATAAATCTCTAAAATAAATAAAAATTTATAAATGTAACATTTAAGTTCTTATATCATGAAAGAAGTGAAGCATTATTAGAATAATTTTGGTATTATATTCATTCTGTAAAGCTTTTAAAGACAATACAATAAACAAATTACTGTTGGTAATTTACTAATTCAGAATCATTAAACATTTTTTATGACTATTTTTATTTATTTGAATTATAATACTTAATTTTTTTTGGATGCATGCTTGTGTTTATGCATGACAATGATCGGAAGTTTGAAATTGCTATATATTGGAAATTGAAGCTGTTAAATTGTTTACTATAATTTTATAGTCAGAAAACTATTAAAGGCTATTATAGAAATATTATGGATCATATTATATATAGAGTTTATATTTATTGAACTGAAATATAAAAATATTCTATAAAAATTCAGCTCAAAACATTATTTTCACCATAAACATGTTTATGTATGGTCTGTAATTTGCATGAGTATAGTTGTTTTTGGTTTTGCTATTATAAACAGTTATAAATAATGTATATAGTGTTTTCAATAATGATTATGTTTATGGTTAGATTGTACATATTAATATAGGTCTGTTTGTATATTGATTTTACTTAGAATTAAGAGTAAATCTATGAAGATTCTTTAGATGAAAATATGTTTTTGTAGTTGAAAAATTATAATTTATTTATATAAAAAAATATTTGAAAATTTACTAATTGTATGCAAGTAATTTATAGTTTAACTAAATTTTATTTTTCTTAGTTTTTGTATAAATTTAAAATATTCTGAAGATAAGCTTTGGCTTCTTGAAAGTATTTAATAAATTAAACATTATTGTTAAGACTATTAGGAGTCATAACATTGAATTAAATACATAAATTTCATTTATAGAAAAAAAATATTAGAGAAAATGTGTGTGTGACTAATACAAGGAACCTTCTTTCATACACTGGAATAATTAATTTATTTCTGTGTTAGATTATATTAAAAAGTATTATATGCATTGTAAAACAAGGATATAACTATTCAGTCATGAAAAATTATTCATAGACAACATTAATTTTTTTAAATATTATTATAAATGGCAATGCTTTAAATTTTTGGTGTTATAAGTTCAAAATCAGTATGTTTTAGATTCAGAAATAATACTTATTTCTTTTCTCTTATTCTGTTTTGAATATTTATGCCATATAAAGCTATAGAAATATTGATATTTATGAATTGATGTGTAAATGATTATTTTACTTTTACTTAAACATAATCTTGTATTGCCAGTTTTTGAATTGTCATTATACATAGCAATTTTATAGAAAAATTCTGAAACATAATTAAAATTAGTATATTATATGAGGTGAAGTGTACATTTGCACATTATGCTGTGCCAATTGGATGTTTGTACTAAGAACATCAAAATAATGCCAAGTAGTAAATATATATTCACAAATGTTGAAGAGGAATAAATTTTGTCAGGATAAAAACACAAAATATAACATTGTAGTTAATACTGTACACATTTTGTATGATCAGTTGTATGGAAGAATACTTTCTGGCTTTTAATTTGAGCATTTAGATCTATCTTTAGTGTTCCATTTTCACTAATCAATTTCAATTATGCTAATTTTATATATAAGTGTATTGGTACAGTACATCATACTATCATATATTTATTTTACAAAATAATAAAGGCATTAATATGCTTAAAACTTCTTTCAAATATCTAATCAATGAATTTGAGTTTTAATTATATTCAGACATATAATAGAAAAATGATTGTGACTTAGACAAGAATTTGCTTGCTTAATTACATAGTCTATCAATATAATTGTTTATATTAATAACATTCAAACTAAAAGTTACGTGTCTTTAAATGTTATGTAGTAATTATGAAATTACTTGAAGTTTTACATTCATTAGATCAAATTTTTAAAATAATTATTGTAATTCTAAAATATTAACATTGTGTTGTGATAATGTAAAATTTCTCATTAAATATTAAATTGTTTCTATGAATTAGTAAATAATACAACTGTTTATTGTTTGTTGTTATGTCTGAATGAATGAGATCATTGCTTATAAATTATATAAAATAATTTAAATTAATAATTATAAAATGTAATTCAAGTTTTTAAATATATGTTAAAATGTGTTGTAACAAAGCATTTTTTTAATGCAATGAAAGCTAAGTTATGCTACAAAAGAGAGATAAGAATGCTCTAAACTTATATACTTAACCCTAAAATTATAATTATTTTGAATTTGTATTAATAATTTTTTATAAAGTTAGACAAAATAATTAAGTATTTATTAATGAAATATAAAAGAATTAGAATTTATTTTTTCATTTTATAAAAAATGATGTAAAAATGTTTTTTAAGTAATAAATACTTTTATTGGTTAGTTTTTAGCCAAAAATATTTTTTTTTAATATTAAATTGTAGTTCTTTTACTTTAATGCATTCATTGCTTGTTATAGGTTTTTATAAACTGTTTAATTCATTAATGCTGCCAATTTTTAAAAGTTATTGGGGAGGAAGAAATGGTTTAGTATCAATGAGGCAAGATTATGTAAAGTTTTGAATCTTAAAACAGTCTTTTTTTTACATTAAAAAACTGCACAGTTAGGAATAATTTTTATATTTTTAGATATAAAAATTATAATGTACAAGTCATAAAGTGTCTTTATAGAAGACTGTTTTATTGTGAAATTTTGGAATAAATTACTAAATTTGTAGTATGTAATAGTCTCTCTAATCCCATACTTCAAATACTTGCATATGTTCTCCTCTATATCGATATTCCAACAATATTATTTAATGCCGAACTATATAAAATCTGCATTGTATCTGAAATTCCAGATTATGATTGTTTCATATTCAAGGTCAAATTATTGATGAATCAGATATAGTAAATGCTTTTGTGTCAAGTTATGATTCTAAGTTATTTAAACTATAGTTTTTAAAAATATTTTTGAAAAAATTATATAAGTATTGTAAATGTTAGGTATAAAACTATTTTTGATTTTATTGAATGAATTGCATTTATTAATTTTTTTATTTTTATTTTAATACAATATATTTATTTGGTATTTGGAGAAAATGTTTTGTGAAAGTTTGAATCATATTGATCTTTCCCAAATGTAATTTTCTTTAGCTTTAAATTATATATTTATCACAAATGTGTGTGCATTTATGATAAAACTTAAATATAGCATGATGACAAAAATAATTATTCTCCCTTGAATTGCTAATTTACATTGTTTTATTTTATATTAAATCATAACTATAAGTTGAGTTATGAAAATATAAATTATTTGATTAAACAAACATTTAATTATCCAAGAATATTGTTGAAAGGTTTATTATGCTTGTGATATGCATCTTGGATTGTTTCTTTTTCTGTTTAGATAGATCTATTTATTCTTCTCACTTCTAAGATGCAGATCTAGAAGAAGAGGAGAATTTTTCTTCTGCAGAGAAGAAAAATTCTCCTCTTCTTCTAGATCTGCATCTTAGGTTTTTTACTGTGTAATGTGGAACTCCACTATGCAGGGAGTGCTGTAGTTTAGTGGTGGGAAGGACTATTAATGAGTTGCAAATAAGTGTTCTACATTCTTTTCCTTTTTGTTCTTGGTATGTTGTCCAATGTAAGTTAATTTTGAAAATGAATACTGTTTTTTTCTGACATTATCATGTTTTCTTTGCACCTTATTACAAGAAAGTGTTCTGCAATTATTTCTGTAATATTCATATATCTCACAACTTAAAAATTGATTCTGTTAATCCTATTAAAGAATTTTTTAAATAATATATTTCAAAGAGTGAGTCATTTGTTAAGATATTTGAAGATTTACTGCAATAAATAGAATTACTATTTGTTCTCAATACAGAACACTTTATTATGTAATGATAAATTATATATACTGGTTAGTTCATTTATTGGATGCATATTTTACAAATATCTCGTAAAATATGCATCCAATTAAAACAGTGATCTGATAGATTTTTTTAAGGGCTTTTTCAATTTCATAAAAATAAGCCACTATATATATATATATATATTATATATAATATATATAATATTACATTAAATCTGTTTAACAAGTCATTTCAATTTCATGTCTTTTCATTTTGTCCACAGATAAATAATGGTAAATATTTGTTATATCAAAAAAATATGATTTTCATATTTTTTTCATAATAATTTCAGTTATTGTCCTGACCTAACATATTAAATTCATTATAATTATAATAATAACTCTCTTGTGGTCACCACCTGGTCGTGGTGGGAGAGCCCAGTAATTTTACTAATTTTACTCAAAAAAAGCATTCATATATATATATATGAATGCTTTTTTTACTTTATTTTTTTTGTATAACAATTATGAAACTTTTGATTTAAAAATCTGTATTTATGAATTATAGCTTCTTTTAATGTGTCATGTTTTAAATGATGATAGTAAAAATTATTTAATAAAATTCATTATCATCATTCAAAACATGACACATTAAAAGAAGGTATAATTCATAAATACAGATTTTTAAATCAAAAGTTTCATAATTTTTATATAACAAAAAATACTAAAAAAAAGCATTCATACATACATACATACATAAATGATACATTAAATCTGATTAACAAATCATTTCAATTTTATGTCTCTTCATTTTATCCAGAGATATGATTACATAAGTTTATCAGAAATTGTACTATTCTAAATGTCCAATGCATTGAAATTGTGAACACAGTTGAAAGTTACCAGTAGAGACTATATTCAGAATCCTGTGAATGGAAGCATATTACATCCAAATCCAATATGGAAATCCAAAGAGTTAAGACTATGAATACCTCCATGACAACCATACAGAAATTCAAATTTGCTGAAAAACATACTATTTTGGAAAACATTGGATCATTCTCCACATAACACAGATTTAGCATCTAGCTGTTCTCATTTTGAAGAAACGAGTTAAGACATTTCACCCAAATGAAAATATCAAATTTACTAATATATTTGTTTCACCAGCCATATTATAAATATGGCTGGTGAAACAAAACTAAGATTCTTTCATACGGACAAATATCTCACAGCAAAACAGAGGATATAATGAAAATAGTAAACCAGTAATAATTTCCAAAACTAGTATCAATTCCATTAAGTACTCTGTATATATTATAATTTTTCCTTCAATTTATGGATACTATAAAAATTTCTGATTAACTTTCATTGTATTTTGTCGTAGGTACAACATACTCTCTTTTAGACAAACTCAAAATTTAAATGTAAAATACAGATAATCATCAAGTAAACATGTATCTAATACTTTGATTTCTATGTTCCATATTAAATAATGAACAATTAAAATCAATTCAACATCCTTTAAGTGCAATCAGCGCATAAAAATATCAATAAAATTCACTAAACATCTCACTGAAAAACTAACTATTCTTCATTTTGTATTAGAATTTTATGGATGTAATTGAATGAATAATAAATGAAATCAACTAGCTATTTAACATTTGTATTTAATACAGGACGCAACAAAATAATCTGTTTTTAAGCACAGCTGTGACAAACTACAGGCATGAGGAAAGTGCCTTTGAGTATACATGTTGTTTAACTCAAAGCTATTTAGTAACAATCAAAATTAGTGTAAAATAATGAAAATACATTTTATTTTAATGGATACTCATTAGTGACATGAGCAACTATTATCCAGTATTAGGTTTATTGCTTTGTGTGGTATAGCAACTTTTAGCATAATTGGTCTATTTCTTCAAAGATCGAAGCAGAGCTAGCAGTAAATTCAGTTCACTACACTGAAATATACACTGAAAGTTGTGAAATCACTACTTTCACAACTTTCTTAAACCAGAGTTGTGCATTGTGTTGTTGAATACCAGAATATGTAGTTTCGACAAAATGAGTCACACTAACAACTGAAAGACTGGTAGAGTTGAAGCAGATCAGGAATGAAGTGGCAACAAATTCCCCTCAAATGTTGCAGAAAGCCATGCAACGTATTAGAGAACACTTGCAAAGATGTGTAGACAACATACAATATTCGAAAAGTAATTACTTATAAATCCTACATTAAATGTTTTGAGGTTAAGTGCAGAATAATAATTTAGTATATACTTGTATGTTATTTTCATTTAAAAACCAGGATAATCTGCCACATTCTGTATTTTAAAAACATTTATTTAATACAGAAAGAAAATGACAGAATTTACAATATTAATTCTTTTAATTTAATTATTTGCAATAAACAAAATGAAATTACCCTGTGTGTGATCTTCTTCAAATTCACTTTCATGCTGACTAATCATTTGTGAATCATGATGGTCATCCATATCAGTTTCAACACTTATAACAAGTTCTTCATGTTCACCAGACTGATTTCTTTCATCTAAATAGAAATTATTAGGTTTTTATGTTGTAATTAAAACATTACTATAAAATTAATATTTTGAATTGTAATTGTTTTACAACTAACTTCATAAATTAATTACCAGATCTGATTTCAATAAAANTTCTATTATTCCATCAGTGGTCTTTGGGTTATATAGATAGATAGATTTAGAATGCAAAAGAGTTGCAACTTTATATGCAACTTTCTTTCACCAAGAATGCAATTAATTGAAAGCTGAAAACTGTTACAACTCAAAATGTAACCCTCTTGAATTCAATAACAGAGTGTATTAGCATATTGCAAAACTGTTATATGTACGTCCCAGAGCCATAATAAGCCATTTAGAGATATAACCTTTATACATAAGATAGAACTCGATACAAGCATTCCCATAAGTACAATAACTAAAACATCGAACATTTTGAGTTGTAACCCTCTTGCTCTGAGCAGTCGATGTATGGTTTGCTATTGTGGGGTGGTTCTTTCTGTCCATTGGAGATTACCTGTATTATGTTAAAATAAATAAATAACTAACAGAAAATTTGAGTATTTATTTTTTGTTATTTACAATAAATTTTCTGTACTGCTGAAAAAAAAAAATACTTTTTGAAAATTTGACTAAAATTGCTCATAACTTATGAAATTATAGGTAGGGGGTAGCTTAATTTTTATGAAATTTTGAAAATGCTCCTCAAAAATAAATAATTTATTCTGATCACTTTTTTAACTAAATGCATAATTTACAAGATATTTATCAGAGAGACTATAAATGGACTACCCTGTATATAGTAAATTTGAAATTTATATATAACTTTAAATCTATAATTTTAGATTTTCTAGGATATTACAACTTCATTAAAGATTATATATGTATATATTTTAATGTGAAAATATTTTCAGTCATTTATTGTATTATCTTAAACTTTTTAATAGTTTGTGATTCAGTTGTCTATAATTGAAGATCATTCTCCAATATCTCATTTACCATCTCTTATTAAAAATATTGATTTTTCTTAAATGTCAGGGAGTTATTTTTTTTCATATTCTTTTTGATTTTGTTGTACCAAGTTTTCAAAAATTTCCTGGAGCCTAACAAAAGATTAATATTTTTCACAAGTTTTAAAATAAACACTAATTCATTATATAAATTTTTCACATAACTTTCATAATTGTAGAAAGATTACAATATATTAAGATACTTTAATTCATAATTGGTTAGATTGTTTTTATTGACACATTAATCATTCATTGAAAAATAGGTAAGGCATACAATACACCAGAAATATTAACTCAAAAAAAAATTTAGTTTTTACTGTTAAATGAATATTATTTTTAAACAAAGGATGTTTATTTAACAGTAAAAACTAAATTTTTTTATTTGTTTACCCGTTAGCCATTGAAACTGTCTATGTAATGCTTTGCAACTTTTATTGCTTGCAAGACACTCAACTTTAACTTTGTTTTGGGCCATCATATCAGAATTTGTAACATTTGCTAAGTAACATGACAATAAAAATGATTATAACAAGCATAGTTTATTTGTTTAAGAATCAAATTAGGAAATTAAATAATAATTTTAAATAAAGTTGAAACAATATTCTTTAAAAGCTGGCAGCAATTTGGCACACTGATTACATATTGATTATCATATTAGAAGTATCTCTGCATAATGGCTTGGGATTTTAGTTTTTTGACTGAAATGTATAAAAGTGTAGATTTGTCTTATGAAAAGTGATTTAGGAGTATCAAAGTGTTATATTTAAAATTGTAAGTCAAGAACCACTNAGTATTATATGCATTGTAAAACAAGGATATAACTATTCAGTCATGAAAAATTATTCATAGACAACATTAATTTTTTTAAATATTATTATAAATGGCAATGCTTTAAATTTTTGGTGTTATAAGTTCAAAATCAGTATGTTTTAGATTCAGAAATAATACTTATTTCTTTTCTCTTATTCTGTTTTGAATATTTATGCCATATAAAGCTATAGAAATATTGATATTTATGAATTGATGTGTAAATGATTATTTTACTTTTACTTAAACATAATCTTGTATTGCCAGTTTTTGAATTGTCATTATACATAGCAATTTTATAGAAAAATTCTGAAACATAATTAAAATTAGTATATTATATGAGGTGAAGTGTACATTTGCACATTATGCTGTGCCAATTGGATGTTTGTACTAAGAACATCAAAATAATGCCAAGTAGTAAATATATATTCACAAATGTTGAAGAGGAATAAATTTTGTCAGGATAAAAACACAAAATATAACATTGTAGTTAATACTGTACACATTTTGTATGATCAGTTGTATGGAAGAATACTTTCTGGCTTTTAATTTGAGCATTTAGATCTATCTTTAGTGTTCCATTTTCACTAATCAATTTCAATTATGCTAATTTTATATATAAGTGTATTGGTACAGTACATCATACTATCATATATTTATTTTACAAAATAATAAAGGCATTAATATGCTTAAAACTTCTTTCAAATATCTAATCAATGAATTTGAGTTTTAATTATATTCAGACATATAATAGAAAAATGATTGTGACTTAGACAAGAATTTGCTTGCTTAATTACATAGTCTATCAATATAATTGTTTATATTAATAACATTCAAACTAAAAGTTACGTGTCTTTAAATGTTATGTAGTAATTATGAAATTACTTGAAGTTTTACATTCATTAGATCAAATTTTTAAAATAATTATTGTAATTCTAAAATATTAACATTGTGTTGTGATAATGTAAAATTTCTCATTCTAATTCAGAATCATTAAACATTTTTTATGACTATTTTTATTTATTTGAATTATAATACTTAATTTTTTTTGGATGCATGCTTGTGTTTATGCATGACAATGATCGGAAGTTTGAAATTGCTATATATTGGAAATTGAAGCTGTTAAATTGTTTACTATAATTTTATAGTCAGAAAACTATTAAAGGCTATTATAGAAATATTATGGATCATATTATATATAGAGTTTATATTTATTGAACTGAAATATAAAAATATTCTATAAAAATTCAGCTCAAAACATTATTTTCACCATAAACATGTTTATGTATGGTCTGTAATTTGCATGAGTATAGTTGTTTTTGGTTTTGCTATTATAAACAGTTATAAATAATGTATATAGTGTTTTCAATAATGATTATGTTTATGGTTAGATTGTACATATTAATATAGGTCTGTTTGTATATTGATTTTACTTAGAATTAAGAGTAAATCTATGAAGATTCTTTAGATGAAAATATGTTTTTGTAGTTGAAAAATTATAATTTATTTATATAAAAAAATATTTGAAAATTTACTAATTGTATGCAAGTAATTTATAGTTTAACTAAATTTTATTTTTCTTAGTTTTTGTATAAATTTAAAATATTCTGAAGATAAGCTTTGGCTTCTTGAAAGTATTTAATAAATTAAACATTATTGTTAAGACTATTAGGAGTCATAACATTGAATTAAATACATAAATTTCATTTATAGAAAAAAAATATTAGAGAAAATGTGTGTGTGACTAATACAAGGAACCTTCTTTCATACACTGGAATAATTAATTTATTTCTGTGTTAGATTATATTAAAAAGTATTATATGCATTGTAAAACAAGGATATAACTATTCAGTCATGAAAAATTATTCATAGACAACATTAATTTTTTTAAATATTATTATAAATGGCAATGCTTTAAATTTTTGGTGTTATAAGTTCAAAATCAGTATGTTTTAGATTCAGAAATAATACTTATTTCTTTTCTCTTATTCTGTTTTGAATATTTATGCCATATAAAGCTATAGAAATATTGATATTTATGAATTGATGTGTAAATGATTATTTTACTTTTACTTAAACATAATCTTGTATTGCCAGTTTTTGAATTGTCATTATACATAGCAATTTTATAGAAAAATTCTGAAACATAATTAAAATTAGTATATTATATGAGGTGAAGTGTACATTTGCACATTATGCTGTGCCAATTGGATGTTTGTACTAAGAACATCAAAATAATGCCAAGTAGTAAATATATATTCACAAATGTTGAAGAGGAATAAATTTTGTCAGGATAAAAACACAAAATATAACATTGTAGTTAATACTGTACACATTTTGTATGATCAGTTGTATGGAAGAATACTTTCTGGCTTTTAATTTGAGCATTTANATAACTAAATAAATAAATAAATAAATATATATATATATTTATTTATTTATTTATTCAGTATTTATAATACAGTAAAATAAGTTATGTATTACAGTCTTCCATAGTATCAAAGTCAGAAACTTCATTACTTTCATGTTAGTTTCTTCAATATCAGATTCAAGGCACATCTTCCCACATGCAATTATCCTCAGTCTATTTAAAGCTTTGGAAATTTAATATTAAGAGTGTAGACATTAACAACCTTGATTCTGTCCAGAAACCTGCTATAATTCATCAAAAATATTTGTTTTTTTTATCTCCTAATATCTGCTTTAGGTGTAATGCGTATTTGAAAAGGGAGTATTCAAAAAATCAGTGTCATAAATCAAGTTCAAAACACCCAATAATGTGCACAGACTTATGTCATTGCGTTTCAAAGTTATTCTCTCACAGAATGGGACAGGACACTAAAAGAGTCATGTTCTGGTGAGATGATAACTTTGAAATTCAATATTTTTTTGAAAAAGTGCTACATAACTTTTTCTGGGATTTTCATCAAATTAATGATGATGGTACTGTAATAGAGTAACATGATTGAGCTAATTTGACCTCTTGAATATTTACTATCATGAATAGTGATATAATTAAATCATTAAAATGATTCAATGGAATTAGTGGAAGAAAGGCATTACAGATTATGACATATTACATCAAATTTAAGACATACTTTATTTTCAGAGCTGTAAAACCTGAAAAAGTGCATATTACATTTGAGTAAATAGAGTAGAAACCTGATTATCCAAAACAGTTTTCAAGAAAAACAAGACAAAACATGAATATGTAGCATTGTACTGTACATATCACAAAGACCAAAATCTCTTTGTAACTATAAATTACTACATCATCTGTCGATTATAATGCCATGAAATTCAGGTCAAATATGTAACATTATGTTAGATTTTGAGTAAATTAATTTGCCCATAAGTAAAGTAATTGCTTTAAGTATATATATTGTTTATGAAACTTTAAATTCACAAGTTGTTGATGACAAAGCAAATGAATTTCTTGATCATCTGAAAGACTCCTGGTCTCATCAAGTTAGGATGAATTAGTTTCCATTGTATTTAAAAAGCAAACATATATCAAAATATTCAATTCTTTTTTGTAAATTACAGTATTACAGTATAATGACTGAATAAATTCAGTAGCTTTAAGCTTTTTTTTGCTATTTATGATGATTGCTAGACATATGTCTGAAATAAATGTTATTTGTTGTTAAATAAATTTAAATATTAATGTGTGCAAAACAATAGTTTCAATAAATGGAAACATTGAAATTATTTAAAGTATCTTTGTTTCTAAAAATAAACTTAAATTGTTTCTCAAATAAGATTCAGTAAATAATCATATACAGTGGTGCCTTGTATGTTGAATTTAATTCATTCCAGGAGGCATTTGAACTCTGAATCATTTGAAGTCCAAATCAATTTTTCCCATTATAAATAATGGAAAGTGAATTAATCCATTTCTAGACCCTAAACAATATTTGTTTCAATAAGCTTATAACAGCAAATACAGATAGCACAATTAAATGCTCTTATGATAAATTAAAACACAAAAACAATAAACAGGTTATGCTGTCTGTTGCAAAATTCAAAATTTGCAAAAATTATATTTATCTGGTGATTAGAGTGGCAAATAATCAGAGAACAGTCTGGTGAGAAAAAAAAACTATTTGACAAAAAAGTGTCACAGAAGATATATTTCTCTTGGTCCAAAAATAAATTTAAATAAATAACATCGCTAGACCCAATATACTCTAAAGCTAGACTCCAACCAATGCCGAATTCTATCAATTTTTTCTTCCAGTAGTTCTAAATTATTTAAATTCTGTAAAGGACAAATTGTATCTGTAAAGGACAAATATCATATGCATATTTTAAACCAGAACATCCTTTTTAATTAACACTTTAATTTCAGTTACTGTTTCTGATTCTCCAAGGGTACTATAGTATGTTTTTTTTGGTTCAATAATAACCTTATACCTTATTAAGGTTCAATTATAACCTTATTATACCATAACTGTAAATACAGTTATGGTATAATGTATATATTGATTGTATATATATACAATCAATATATACATATATATACATATTGATTGTTCCTTGTATATTTTCTTCACGATGTTTCGAAAATGAAGATAATAGGTCTATAATAAATAGACCTATTATCTTCATCTATTAGAAATTTTAATATACAGTAAGACCTCATTTAGTGCTTAGGATTCATTCCTATACGACAAAGTGCTAAATGAAACAGTGTTAAACAAGATCATTTTAACACAGTAAATAGGGAAAGGGAAACACGTGACCAAAAATAAACAAATATTACTTTAATTTTAAGTTATTTTTATATTAATTTGCATAATAATANTAAAAAATGATGTAAAAATGTTTTTTAAGTAATAAATACTTTTATTGGTTAGTTTTTAGCCAAAAATATTTTTTTTTAATATTAAATTGTAGTTCTTTTACTTTAATGCATTCATTGCTTGTTATAGGTTTTTATAAACTGTTTAATTCATTAATGCTGCCAATTTTTAAAAGTTATTGGGGAGGAAGAAATGGTTTAGTATCAATGAGGCAAGATTATGTAAAGTTTTGAATCTTAAAACAGTCTTTTTTTTACATTAAAAAACTGCACAGTTAGGAATAATTTTTATATTTTTAGATATAAAAATTATAATGTACAAGTCATAAAGTGTCTTTATAGAAGACTGTTTTATTGTGAAATTTTGGAATAAATTACTAAATTTGTAGTATGTAATAGTCTCTCTAATCCCATACTTCAAATACTTGCATATGTTCTCCTCTATATCGATATTCCAACAATATTATTTAATGCCGAACTATATAAAATCTGCATTGTATCTGAAATTCCAGATTATGATTGTTTCATATTCAAGGTCAAATTATTGATGAATCAGATATAGTAAATGCTTTTGTGTCAAGTTATGATTCTAAGTTATTTAAACTATAGTTTTTAAAAATATTTTTGAAAAAATTATATAAGTATTGTAAATGTTAGGTATAAAACTATTTTTGATTTTATTGAATGAATTGCATTTATTAATTTTTTTATTTTTATTTTAATACAATATATTTATTTGGTATTTGGAGAAAATGTTTTGTGAAAGTTTGAATCATATTGATCTTTCCCAAATGTAATTTTCTTTAGCTTTAAATTATATATTTATCACAAATGTGTGTGCATTTATGATAAAACTTAAATATAGCATGATGACAAAAATAATTATTCTCCCTTGAATTGCTAATTTACATTGTTTTATTTTATATTAAATCATAACTATAAGTTGAGTTATGAAAATATAAATTATTTGATTAAACAAACATTTAATTATCCAAGAATATTGTTGAAAGGTTTATTATGCTTGTGATATGCATCTTGGATTGTTTCTTTTTCTGTTTAGATAGATCTATTTATTCTTCTCACTTCTAAGATGCAGATCTAGAAGAAGAGGAGAATTTTTCTTCTGCAGAGAAGAAAAATTCTCCTCTTCTTCTAGATCTGCATCTTAGGTTTTTTACTGTGTAATGTGGAACTCCACTATGCAGGGAGTGCTGTAGTTTAGTGGTGGGAAGGACTATTAATGAGTTGCAAATAAGTGTTCTACATTCTTTTCCTTTTTGTTCTTGGTATGTTGTCCAATGTAAGTTAATTTTGAAAATGAATACTGTTTTTTTCTGACATTATCATGTTTTCTTTGCACCTTATTACAAGAAAGTGTTCTGCAATTATTTCTGTAATATTCATATATCTCACAACTTAAAAATTGATTCTGTTAATCCTATTAAAGAATTTTTTAAATAATATATTTCAAAGAGTGAGTCATTTGTTAAGATATTTGAAGATTTACTGCAATAAATAGAATTACTATTTGTTCTCAATACAGAACACTTTATTATGTAATGATAAATTATATATACTGGTTAGTTCATTTATTGGATGCATATTTTACAAATATCTCGTAAAATATGCATCCAATTAAAACAGTGATCTGATAGATTTTTTTAAGGGCTTTTTCAATTTCATAAAAATAAGCCACTATATATATATATATATATTATATATAATATATATAATATTACATTAAATCTGTTTAACAAGTCATTTCAATTTCATGTCTTTTCATTTTGTCCACAGATAAATAATGGTAAATATTTGTTATATCAAAAAAATATGATTTTCATATTTTTTTCATAATAATTTCAGTTATTGTCCTGACCTAACATATTAAATTCATTATAATTATAATAATAACTCTCTTGTGGTCACCACCTGGTCGTGGTGGGAGAGCCCAGTAATTTTACTAATTTTACTCAAAAAAAGCATTCATATATATATATATGAATGCTTTTTTTACTTTATTTTTTTTGTATAACAATTATGAAACTTTTGATTTAAAAATCTGTATTTATGAATTATAGCTTCTTTTAATGTGTCATGTTTTAAATGATGATAGTAAAAATTATTTAATAAAATTCATTATCATCATTCAAAACATGACACATTAAAAGAAGGTATAATTCATAAATACAGATTTTTAAATCAAAAGTTTCATAATTTTTATATAACAAAAAATACTAAAAAAAAGCATTCATACATACATACATACATAAATGATACATTAAATCTGATTAACAAATCATTTCAATTTTATGTCTCTTCATTTTATCCAGAGATATGATTACATAAGTTTATCAGAAATTGTACTATTCTAAATGTCCAATGCATTGAAATTGTGAACACAGTTGAAAGTTACCAGTAGAGACTATATTCAGAATCCTGTGAATGGAAGCATATTACATCCAAATCCAATATGGAAATCCAAAGAGTTAAGACTATGAATACCTCCATGACAACCATACAGAAATTCAAATTTGCTGAAAAACATACTATTTTGGAAAACATTGGATCATTCTCCACATAACACAGATTTAGCATCTAGCTGTTCTCATTTTGAAGAAACGAGTTAAGACATTTCACCCAAATGAAAATATCAAATTTACTAATATATTTGTTTCACCAGCCATATTATAAATATGGCTGGTGAAACAAAACTAAGATTCTTTCATACGGACAAATATCTCACAGCAAAACAGAGGATATAATGAAAATAGTAAACCAGTAATAATTTCCAAAACTAGTATCAATTCCATTAAGTACTCTGTATATATTATAATTTTTCCTTCAATTTATGGATACTATAAAAATTTCTGATTAACTTTCATTGTATTTTGTCGTAGGTACAACATACTCTCTTTTAGACAAACTCAAAATTTAAATGTAAAATACAGATAATCATCAAGTAAACATGTATCTAATACTTTGATTTCTATGTTCCATATTAAATAATGAACAATTAAAATCAATTCAACATCCTTTAAGTGCAATCAGCGCATAAAAATATCAATAAAATTCACTAAACATCTCACTGAAAAACTAACTATTCTTCATTTTGTATTAGAATTTTATGGATGTAATTGAATGAATAATAAATGAAATCAACTAGCTATTTAACATTTGTATTTAATACAGGACGCAACAAAATAATCTGTTTTTAAGCACAGCTGTGACAAACTACAGGCATGAGGAAAGTGCCTTTGAGTATACATGTTGTTTAACTCAAAGCTATTTAGTAACAATCAAAATTAGTGTAAAATAATGAAAATACATTTTATTTTAATGGATACTCATTAGTGACATGAGCAACTATTATCCAGTATTAGGTTTATTGCTTTGTGTGGTATAGCAACTTTTAGCATAATTGGTCTATTTCTTCAAAGATCGAAGCAGAGCTAGCAGTAAATTCAGTTCACTACACTGAAATATACACTGAAAGTTGTGAAATCACTACTTTCACAACTTTCTTAAACCAGAGTTGTGCATTGTGTTGTTGAATACCAGAATATGTAGTTTCGACAAAATGAGTCACACTAACAACTGAAAGACTGGTAGAGTTGAAGCAGATCAGGAATGAAGTGGCAACAAATTCCCCTCAAATGTTGCAGAAAGCCATGCAACGTATTAGAGAACACTTGCAAAGATGTGTAGACAACATACAATATTCGAAAAGTAATTACTTATAAATCCTACATTAAATGTTTTGAGGTTAAGTGCAGAATAATAATTTAGTATATACTTGTATGTTATTTTCATTTAAAAACCAGGATAATCTGCCACATTCTGTATTTTAAAAACATTTATTTAATACAGAAAGAAAATGACAGAATTTACAATATTAATTCTTTTAATTTAATTATTTGCAATAAACAAAATGAAATTACCCTGTGTGTGATCTTCTTCAAATTCACTTTCATGCTGACTAATCATTTGTGAATCATGATGGTCATCCATATCAGTTTCAACACTTATAACAAGTTCTTCATGTTCACCAGACTGATTTCTTTCATCTAAATAGAAATTATTAGGTTTTTATGTTGTAATTAAAACATTACTATAAAATTAATATTTTGAATTGTAATTGTTTTACAACTAACTTCATAAATTAATTACCAGATCTGATTTCAATAAAACAAAAAATCAAATGAAAGTCACAACAATAAACATTAAAATGAACTGCATCTGAACTAAGAAATACAATATACCAAAAAAACAAATTTCTTGAAATCACAACTCTAGCACATTTAATTTGCTGTGCTAGTATTTTGAATCCAAAAGATATTTATTTTTAACTTCAGTTTTATAAATTATGCTTCATTACAGTTCATTTCTCATTTCATTCTGATAGTCTGGAAGTAAAAATTATTTGAATTCAATCACATTTCTTTAAAAAATGTTTGTATAAAAAAATTTATTAAACATTTTTCAGAAGGAAATGTAATTCTTAAGCATCAATAACAAATAAAAGCATAGTATTAAGTATTTAAATTAATATAAAACTTTATTGGCTTTATAATCAAGATAAATGCTTTGAACAAGAAGCTTTTGTGTTTAGGGCTATTGGCTCCCCAAGTTTTGTTCGAATCAGAGGACCACCAGTGGACAAGTCATTCTGTTCCCTGAACACTGGTAGTTCAGTTGTGGGTTTGCACTTCGCCAGGATGGACTGGACACAGAGTTTTCCAGACTTTCTCAACACCTTTTAACACCTAAATAAAAGCCAGTTACCCTTAAAATACCTCTTGAAAGGCATCCCACCTAGGCAGATCGCACAAGTTTTGTGTTGCCATAACTAATAAAACAAACATCAAATCAGAGACCAAACATCTGGTCCTGTTGATGTAAGGGGGCAGCTTAACATGTTACTTTTGCTTTCCAAATGCCAAACTGATAAGGCTACCAATACCTGCATTAATTACCAAGTAAAACTGGTGGTGGAAATGGCAAAAAAAATTAAAACTGGCAAATGCTTGGCAATATTTTTAAATTTTTCTGAGCAACCTCTACATTAGTCTTCTGCTTTATTATTGTTAGTTTTTTATTTTATATTTTTTTTTTGTGCTTTGTCTTAGCCATTCAATAGCGAGCTGTTATAAATAAATACAAAAATTAGGAACATTTTAGTGGTTTATGTAATAGATATAATTTTGTTTCTGTTTACAATCCAATGCTTAATGTTTTGTGATGTAATCTCTGTTGTTCTTATGACAAACCCCATATTTGTGACAAACCAGAAACTTCAACATAACCATAAGGGGACTGATAGACCAAAGAACATTAATTTTAATCAAATGTAATTAAGTGAAACTAGCTAAACGTAAGACTAAAAATCTTATATATAAATGCTAGCTTTTTTGATTTCTTTAAAGCAACAGCGATTTAAATAAGATGTCAAATTTCTTAAGTGTATATTCAAAAACAAATGTATGTTCCCTTGCTACTGACAACATTATACAAAGCCAAATATATGGAACAAAAAAGCATGTACAAAATTGATTTTTCATTCTTTATATGAGAAGATCGAATATTACTTTTGATCTTACATAATCCATGCTTAGTAATACAGTAAAATTTAAATTATTAATTATTCTTAATAAGGCATTTTTAACCTTATTTCAACTGGTATAAGTTTCAAAAATAAAAATAAATCAGAACAACAAAACTAACAAAAAGGAAAATCATCTATTAGTATTTTGACAGTATTTGTTCTCTTAAAAAATAAACATCTTTCAGTATGATTTCTTTACAGCTACACACCAACTAATGCCGAATATTATCAGAAATATTATCAACGATTTCTTTATTTAATTTTATTTAATAATTAATATCTAATTCTATTGCTTATTTTTATTATCTTACTCGTTCCTGCTATTATCACTTCTCCAAGAATTTGATCATCTGGATGAGAATGACGTTCAAGCAATTCATCCATAATTCCATCAAGATCATCAGTTTCACTCTGAAAATAAATAAAAGATAAAAAATTTTATGCATACTTTTATTGTTAATACTTATCAGTATTGTTATTTAAAATTCAAATAATATTTTATATACACCAATATTAATTTCCTGTGATAAATTTATACATTCCAACTTAACAATACTTCATATGTCATAAACAAAAAATATTAAAATATTATTGCACTAGAGTACTAATTATTAGTGATGTAACGAATATTTGGTTACTATTCGGTATTCGGCCTATTTTTCGCTATTTGGTGAATACCGAATATTTAATCACTATTCGGCCGAATACCTAAAAACAGGAGTGAGAAATAACAAAACCACAGTGAATTAATCATTTTGGTATTTAGATTTAATGTTATCGGGTTAGTGTTGTTTGTTTATATTTGTTTATAACTTATAACATGTACAAAATAAAAAAGAAAATAATATTAGTCACATGTATTCACAATTTATAATTACAAGGATCAGCACACGTACACACCTATTTGTTCGAGAATCGTCACACATCTGAGGGTCTGACCCTACCTATCCTTCTTTTTTAAGCGCTTGTCTTTGCTCTTCCCTTTATCTTTCCTCTATCACTCTAGTCCACGTATGCCTATGCATACATCATTATACGTGCTCACCATACTTTCGATTTGTCACTTTTCCGTCGTAAATTTCCCATTTTACAATTACGTGACTCATAGCCTGGTGATAAAGGAGAAAAGAGACAGAACGTCAAATTAAGTCACAGTTATGATTTCACAGATTAGAGACAGCTTGGTAGCCCGAACGGTCCCAGGCTTTCGCCCATGCATGCTAAATGACTTTCATTACAAGCATTTAGCTTTCTGAAGTCTATGACAATAATTGTTTGGCATTGACGGCCACGAATTCTGCTCCAATAAGCTCGACTTGTTCGATTATGTTATCAACTCAATTTCATATTTATTTTCACATTTTTCACTTCACGGTCCTTCTCTGTTCTTTTTCCGTTATTTATACGTGTAGGTCATTTCATTGTTATCCACATTTGATATCATCATTTATCACATACTTCCATGACACTCTTGTCTGTCCACTACAACTGCCAAGAATTAACGCGATTGGCGAAGTGTAGTGACAGTGGGCCAATAGAGAACAGGATCCTTGCCATAATGCAATTTGCGCGCCAATTTTTGTACTGTGTTAATCAAGCCGAATAGTTTGGCCGAATATACTATTCGTTGCAACACTACTAATTATTATTTTATTACACAAGCAAATATAGCTGAGAGTTATGCAGAATTAAATTCCCATAAATGATTATATTAATTAATTTTTATAAACTATAAGGAAGTATAAATTTAATTTCTCTTAATAAGTTTCCCAAACTCATTAAATTAATAATAAATTGGCAAAAAATTTCATCATAAATTAACTTTTTGTTATGACAATCAAAATTATCATTAAAACTAATTTTTAAAAAAATGAATATCAATTATATTACAATTACAGTAAGTCAAATTTTATACAATACTGTTATGTATGGATGGTGAATGATTAGTTAAACCACTCCTAGTGCCATTAAATCAGACTCTTAAGCTGGGTATCAACATGAGCAATTTCACTATGTCAAACCAACATATAATCATATGACTTCTGCACAATTTGCACCGCGGACATCCACTTCACTTCATTTGTATGCTGTTTGGTCAAAAATATCAAACCATCTGATGATCTTTACTCATTGCTGATTGGCTGTATCAGATTTGTATAATGAAAAACTTTATTCTCACATTTAATTGTGCAATTTTAATGCTCATTTTTTTCTAGGGTGTAAAGGCATGAAGTCGTGTGTTCAACTCACCTCAAAAATTATTCATACAGATGCCAAACTAAGTCAGAAAACTGATTCTCCAGCTTATGACATTCTGAACATGGAAAACTACTGAA
>NW_019384314.1:393800-397711 GCF_000671375.1 Centruroides sculpturatus | reverse complement strand
TACAGTAGAACCCCTCTAATCCGTCACCTTTGGGACTGGGGGTATGGTCGGAACGCAAAAAAGGTCGGATTATCAGAAAAAAGTAAAATAAACAATCTTCCCCTTTGTCCAGTCTTTGTAGCACTGCTAGTTTTTCATTTGATGAAAGAGTAATGTGTTTACATTTCACTCCTGACATGTTGAAAACACACACAAAACTGTGCATATACACACAATGTAAAACATATACTGTAATAAACACAGAAAAACGCCACGGACAGTGAGTCACCGACAAGTCGGGACAAGTTTCTCGACTCCGACCACGGTCGGATTAACCGGAGTGATGGACTAGCCGAGGGCGGACTAGAGGGGTTCTACTGTACAGTCGATCCCCCTATAAGACGGTAGATACGTTCCGTTCTTTATGAATCAATTTTGTAGGAATCACAGCCAATCACAACCTGACACGTGTGAAGTTTACGGACTACGGCTGTTTGAAAGGTTTTCTTCCATAAAATTAATCGATTCTAGACTAATTCGACTCAACATTTTAAAAATACGTATATATATTTTTTTTTTTGGAAATAATCCGTATAAACTACGCTATAAACAAAAAATTGTAGGATTACTTACCAAGTGTGCACCATTCGACATCGCTGTTGCTCAAGCTTGTTTTCATCGCGGAACAGCGCAGCAAACTGCGGCAGCGATTTCTGATGTTATTTTTCTGCGAAAACTTTGTTGAACTTTGGAGACATCATTAATATAAATAATTTTAATCGCCGTTGAACAAGAAATGTTTCTTTCACAAGAAATGTATAAAATTACAGTGCTGTATTAGACTTACGGTACCTAATTTACATACTGTACAGACGATAGCTTGCCTAAACTGTCCGTAGCGTGGCGCTAGATGGCGGAAAGTATATATATAATTATAATAAAGTTACAGTAAATTAAGTTAATATATAATTATATGTACAGACGATACTAAACTCAATTTACCCACCTAAACTGTCCGTAGCGTGGCACTGGACGGCGGAAAGTAGTTCGGCTGCCCAATGACGTTTTACGTAATTATAGGAGTTTTTTTACCGTTGTTTACGGATATCGCCACAATTTTTTCGCCATCTTATAGGAATCGTAATTATAGGAACCCGTCTTATAGGGGAATCTACTGTATTTTATGTATAACATTTATTCAAAGAAAATTTTACAATATACATTGTTAAGGATGTGAATCATCATCATCTTTTCTTCTACCACAGAATGAACTAACCTGGAATGCAAATTCAATTTGCAGAAAACAAAAAAAAAAAAAAAATTGAATTACAGTAATTTCTAATATTTAATTATAGCCTTTACATAGCCCAAGAATTTGACATATCGTTTGGCATGTTTATTATATAACGGGCTATGATTGTTGATGTTTATATGTAATATGTCTGAACACAAGTTTGGAAAAATATGTGATCATAAGCGACATTAAGATGCTAGCGGAACAAGTGCTAAACACAGACTGATGTAGCAAGCACAAAATCTGGGACTTCCCCTCTCCTTGTCACTCATCATGTGAAATGATGTTTGTTAAGTGAGTCAATTTTTTACAATTTGCTTTGCTCATTATGCAAATTACCCTTTATGAGAGGTGCTCGTTAAGCAAGGTTCCACTGTATATTACATAACATATGCATACAGAAGTATAAAGTTAATTTTTGTGAAGATCCTGGCTCTTCTAAAATTTTGTTTTTTTTTTTTTGCAATGAACTTGTCTAATGTCATTTGTCACTTTTTTTTTTTTCATTAAGCAAATGTCGGTAGCATGGGATCACATTCAAAATGTCTTGCTTTTGCACTTCTTTCAAAATCTGTATCATTTGCTACAGTTTGATCAACAATTTCAGTTATCGTTACCAAACTTTTACTAAGGAAATCTGCAACAAGTTCTTTGAGTTCTTTGTTTTCAGAATCATTATTTTCTGGTTCTACATGAATTCCTTGTTCTGCCAGTTCTTGAAGGTCATCATTGGTAAAGCTCTCACCAGAAACCTGCAGTAACTCCTTAATATCCTGCTCATCTACATCTCTTAGTCTTGCTGTATCAATTAGGTTGACAATTTGGTCAGTGATAGGCTCTTTTTGTTGAGAATACTTGGATACCTCCAGCCATACCTTCTTCCACACTCTATTCATGCATTTATCAGTTAATTCTTGCCAAGCAAAGTCAATATTGCCTATGGCCTCCATGATGATATTTTTTTTCCAAAATTGCACCCAACAAACATAGATTTAACTAAAGTACAGTGCAATGACAAATTGACACTTTTTGCTGATTGGTTCTTGTTTGGGAATAATCTAATTATATACGAATCAATGAAATGCAGTGATAATTTGAATAAATGTAACTTTTGAGCTTTTTTTAGGCTTTGAGCAGACCGCATTATATCAAGTCAATGTTAACCAAGAAAGTGTTAAACAAAGCTTACTGTATTTAAATTAAATTTTGATATATTGAAAAAAATATCTTTTAATATTTTTAATGGATTTAAGGTTTCTTGATGATAATTTTTCAAAATATCTTTCTAAAGGTGGTTTCAAATTCACAATTTTTATCTTAATTTTGAATATTGTCAGTTGTTACCATGGGTTCCACATACAAATTTATCTAGAACAGGTCTCCGAATACATTTTTTTTCTAGCCACATGTGCAATTATGAAAGACGATTTGAGGCTGCAATTATGAAAATATATTAAGGATCTGGTGATAGCGTTCGTAGCACCACATGCTCCTAAGATTTTATTATCCAAGCTGAATTTCAAAACACTACAAAATGCAAATATTTTAATAGTAGGGAGAAGTTATAAATATGGTACTGGTTAAAATAAAACTGTTTGGAGAAGACAAACAGCATTGACCATTTTTGAAAATCTGTGATCTAGACATAGATTGATTTTGATTATTTTATTACTATATTTTTGGATATTGCAATAAAATTAAACTTCTATAAAACTTTATACAAATAAACTAAAATTCTTAGATGAATTAGTAATATCTATTTGCACAAATATTCATCTTATTAAGAATTAAGTGTTCAAAATACTTGAAAATTGCTTCTTGCAATGCCAAAAACTTTAATAAAAATATTAATATTGTCTATTGGTATTATTATTTTTTTACTTGAAACATTACTTCAAGTATTTTCGACAAATTACAGATTGCCTTCTTCAGGCATAGAATAATGGAATCTTAATGGAACCTTACAATTTAAATATGTTAGTGTGTTCCAAACAGCAATAGACAGTATTAATATTTTTCTGAAGTGTTCTTTTTGATAAGTATACTACTGGTATTTTTTGGTTTTTGTAAGATCCATTATTATCAAAAGGAGTGAATTACTGTTTTTAGATAATACAAATGAATAAAAAATATAATTCTAATTTTATACTTCACAGATTTGAAATTGTGAATACAGATGTGGTACTATTATGTGATCTTAATCTGAATGCAGTTAGTTTCATAGTTTAATTTCATTTAGTTAATTGGCTAATCTTTACTATTAAATTGTTTTATTTCTTTTGCAGTGGGAAATGGTATAAAGTATATTAAAAATGCTAGCAATTAGCTATTTTTTTGGCAATTTCTAGAATATTCAGAGTTTTTAAGTTTAGACATGCAAATAATGAGGAGTTGTTTACTTTGTTAAATTTTAAATCTACAACACAGTTATTTTTACAGAGCATTTGTTTAATCACTTTTGCAACTAATCTAAATATATAAAATTGCTTGTCCTGACTGACTCACTCATTCATTCACTGATTCATCATCGCCCAGAGCAAACCGCTTAACCTAAAGAGGTGAAATTTGGTACACAGTTAGGGTACGTCATGGAAACGCACACTAAGAAAGGATTTTTCGAAATTCCAACGCGGGGGGG
>NW_019384314.1:364046-393549 GCF_000671375.1 Centruroides sculpturatus | reverse complement strand
TATACAGTCGACCCCCTATAATTACGGTCCCTATAATTACGATTCCTATAAAATCACGAAAAAATATACGTATTTTGGAAATGTTGAGTCGGATTAGTCTAGAATCAATTAATTTTATGGAAGAAAACCTTTCAATCAGCCGTAGTCCGTAAACTTTACACGTGTCGGGCTGTGATTGGAATGACTCGTAAGAAATCGGATTCCTAGAAAATGGAACGTATCTATATCTTATAGGGGGGTCGACTGTATAATTTTTGAATGACTATTATTTTTAATTTGATTAGTTATGTACAATTTGAAAATATAAGTTATATTAGTCGTCCTTAATGCTAAAGCCGGACTCTATCGGAGTCATGAGAAAACTTCACGTTGGTTTTACTTATTTGTAATAAATTTCGCCGATCGTGAAACATAACAAATTGTTAAATAATAAAATATTAATTATAGATTTTCTAATATTTTCGACGTGATAGAAATTACTTGAATAAATTAGTGTTATAAACACGAATTTGAGTGTCGATAGCATTAATATGTGTTCAGGGTCATCGAGAACTTGTATGGAGCCAGAGGTGAAGCGGATCTCTTTTCTTACATTTATTTCTTATATAGTTACGTATTTGGCTGTTACTAGAATTACCATAATAGTTGAAGGCAAAATACTAACAGATTAGCATTAAAGGTACTGAGATAACGAGGCAAAATAAAAGGAATTTATTCATATTTTTCAATCTAGTAAATATAGGCGTAAATTTTCAAGTTACACTTTCCTTTGGGACACAGAATGCAATTTTAAATATAAGAAAACTATTTTACCACTTTATAACAAGTATCGAATTTAAAAAAAACTTAGAATACGTGCACACATTCATTATAAGAAACAGAGCCATTACTAGGGCTTCTTTCCCGGGATCCCGTTTTCCCGCCGTTTATTCTGTACGAGAAAAATCCCGGGAAATCTCGCATTTCAATAATAATTTATCATTTCAGGTTTTCTTTCTATCATTTATTATATGAAAAGTTGCATTTTGAAGACTCACCTAAGAGATTGTTAGTTAGACTCACTAACTTTGAGGTTTCGTGCTTCATATTACTTATGTTTTACAAGTCTCTACTTATTAATTCATGTAATATCTATGTATTGTGTTTATGCATCATCGAGCAGCAGAGCACTCGCTGAAAGTAAATATCATTCATCGCACTTTAGTTTCGAATTCACATTTATAAGTTAAGGAATTCGTTAAAGCTTACATTCCCATTTATAACTGTAAGTGTGATTATTTGAAATTCCTTTATTAGTCAATTACTTGTATTTTACAACAATTTATTTTAATATAATTTATAAAATCAAACCATTGTAATGTCAGAGTCATTTGTTTGGAAACATTTTTTAAAAACCCAAGTACAACAATCAGCAACCTGGAAAGAGTGTAAAGCTGAGATAAAGTGCAAAGGTTTGTCTACTAGTGGTCTTATCAGACACCTGCATGCTAAGCACAATATAAACAAATCTTCTACTAGTGATTGTGATAATAAAAGTGAAGAACATGGATGTAGTAACAAGAGGAAAGCCTCTCAGCAAAATCTATCATCATTTTTAATAAAAGAGAATACTTTGCAAGAAATAGTTACAAAGTTGTCTATGCTAGATGGTATAGCTATTAATTCTATTGCAAAAAGTGAATATATCTGGCAATCTTTGGCAGAGAAAGGGTATACTTTGTCAACAAATCCAACTCATGTCATGGATCTGGTTCACTCACAATACAAACAGATAAAAGAAAGTTTGATTTCTAAAATCATGGAAAAAATTACTTCAGGAACAAGGTTTAGTATATCATTTGATGAGTATTCCTCTCTAAACAATCGCCGATATACAAGGTCTGTTCAAAAAGTATCGGACTTCTATTTTTTCCACGTAAACCAATGATGCGCGGGAGGACTTTTTCGGTGGATTTGTGGAGGGGACAGTCATGCACAGCCCTGAAATTTTTCCCGCCTGCAGGAAGCGTCAGTTGCTGGCAGTCGGCCTATGAGTGAGAACGTGTAGTGAGCTCTAGTCAGATTCCACTAAGTTGGAAAATGACTGAACAATGTGAGTGGCGATATTACATCAAATTTTGCCAAAAACCTTGGCGATACCCAAGTGTAAACCATTCGCAAGATTCAGCAGGCTTTCGGGGACAATCCTTGAAACCAAAAACAGCGCGGCAGGTCTGCAGCAATATCAAAGGTCATGTCGACAGTTTTTTCGAAACTGGGGTGGTGTATCGTGAGTACGCACCACAAGGCCAAACCATCGCAAAGGAGTACTACCAGGAGGTACTTCGTTGTCTTTCCGATGCAGTGCGACGCAAACGACCGGATCTGTGGTCAATCAAAACTTGGCAGCTTCATCGTGATAACGCATCCGCCCATTCTGCACATCTGATTCGGGCTTTCATTGCCAAACACAACACTCCTGTGGTTCATCACGCTTCGTACTCTCCCCACATGGCTCCGTGTGACTTTTGGCTATTTCTCAAGCTGAAAATGCCACTAAAAGGAACCTGATTTTAGTCGAGAGAAGACATTGTGCGGAATGCGACGGACCGGCTGATGGCCATTCCAAAAGATGCATTTCAGCAGTGTTTCCAGCAATGGCAGGAACGCTGGGAGAAGTGTATACACTACCAAGGAGACTACTTTGAAGGGGATTAGGGTTTTGTACCTCAAAATCAATAAATGTGTTTTTGCCGACCAAAGGTCGGCAAAAACACATTTATTGATTTGGCTTTTTGAACAGCCCTCGTATGAATATTAATGTACACATAGGGGAGGGAAAATTTTGGAATTCAGGAATGGTAAGGATTTCTGTTTCTTTATCTGCTGAAGTTGCTGTTAATGTGGTCAAAGAAAAGTTAGCTGAATTTCATATTTCTTTGGAAAAACACATAGTGGCTTGTGTAACTGATGGTGCAGCTGTGATGAGAAAAATGGGAAGATTAATTGAATGTGAGCACCAATTGTGTTATGCACATGGAATCCACTTAGCAGTGTGTGATGCTTTGTATCAGAAATCATCTACCCACCTTACGATCCCCTTTATTGATGAAAACCAGCCAGAAGTAGATCACCAAAGAGATGAGTATAACATTGATGAAAGTGAAGAAGATTTCACTCAAGGTATTGAGGTTGAAAATTTTATTTCAGAATATGAACACTAATGAAAATCTATTTGAAATAGATATAGCATCTGAATTGTATGAAATCAACGTCTGTCAAATCATCAATAAAGTCAGAAAGATAGCTAAAACCTTTCGTAAGTCACCTGTGAAAAATAATGTGTTACAAGAATACGTTAAAACAGGATCGTGGAAAACCCTTACATTAAATGTTGAATTCAAAAGCCAGATGGAACAGTCTTTTATCTATGCTAGAATGGTATATCATGATAAGACCATCCGTGTTGAAAGCTCTCATTGATCTTAAAGAAGATAAAAATAGTACTCTTAGCCTTGAAAAACAAGAAGTCGATGTAATTCATGACATTACGGCATTGCTAGAACCCGTGAAACTAGCTGTTGAAAAGCTATGCAGAAGAAAATCTACTCTACTTTCAGCAGAGGATATTACCTCTTTTGTTTTGAGAATGAACTGAAACAATTGAACACCCTTTTTACTAAAAAAGTACATGAATATTTTGTTCTCTGCATAAAAGAGAGAAGAAACGAAAAATTGATGGGACTGTTACTTTACCTCACTGGTGCAATCTGAGGCAATTATAATTTCATCAGCAAAACAAATGTTTGATTGCCTTTTTGGAGAACCTGCTATTTCTGATTCTAGTGAAGGTAATGAACTCAAATATTTACAAGAATCACAGACTGTCACACTACCGAATGAAATGACTTTAGCTGACAAGCTAAATGCATATTTTGAAACATCTGAGAGATCAAGAATATGACAAGAACAGAGAGCAATAAACAAAGAATTAAGTATTAATATACCAAAAATAAATACAACTTTTTTACAAAGAAAAATTCTTTGTTTCAGTCAGGAAGGTCGTCTCCGTGAGTATTTGTGTTTTTTAATGAACTGCTGATGGTGTGAACAACGAAAAAATGACTGAAACAAAGAATTTTTCTTTGTAAAAAAGTTGTATTTATTTTTGGTATATTAATATTAAATAATCGTTGGCCATGTAAACCTATTTTTACTTAAAGAATTAAGTGCTGGAGAGCAGTTAGAAACTGAGTTAGCAATCTTCAAAAAAAAACAGGTGTAAAATCTCAGAAAATTTCTCTTCTTTTGAGAGCTTTGAAAAGCATTCCACCCACCTCAAAAGAGTCTGAAAGGGTGTTTTCAGCTGCAGGTCTTTTTGTGACCAAATTGAGAACTAGATTAAGTGATCAAAGTATCAATCACTTTTGTTTTTTGAAGGCTTATTATGAAAATTTATAAGATTTTTTTTTTTTTTGAGAAGAAGTATTTTCTGTTCAATTCAAAATAATAGCCTTTTTTTCTCATTAAATTTATGGAATAAGTATATTTTTTATTTCATCTTTAGAAATAAAATAGTATTTTTTTTCATAATCATTATTATGTTCATTAAAACTCCCAATGAAATGCTTTATTTTACTTTCATCTTATAATGTAGGAGAACATAAATTAATTGAGCCTACTGCTTCTGTATGGGTGAGATTGACCTTAAACTTTTAGTTACTTACTAAAAAATACATTAAATTTTTCAAATTTATGATATTTTTATTTATATGAAATTCTATTTTATTATCTCATCCCGGTATTCCAGGAAAAGAAACGATTTTTCCTGTAATCCCGCTGGAGGCAAATTTCCCGGGAAATGAGAAACCCTAGTATGTACATATGAGGAGAGTCCAAAAATCTGTAATTCTCTTCTGGATGGTGGGCTCCTTCTAGTACAAACTTTCCATACTAGGTGAGTGTTCAAAGAGCTTACTGCATCAGTTTACCAGATGAATTGTGATAGGCTATGTTTTCAACAGTGAAGTTTCTATACTTTTTCAATGCATTTTCCTATCTTTCTTTGTGTGACAGGGATTGTGCATTTGAAATTTGTTCTTCTAGGTCAAATGATTAACCAGTTTTCATCGTTTTGGACGTTTTGAGAAACTTTGTCAAGATTTGTGAAAAAACATTCTGGGTTATGTCAAACATGTGAGTGGGTTTTCCACCATGACAACACTCTTACCCATACCATGCTGTGTTTGGCAGTTTTTGACCAAAAATAGTATGACACCTGTGCTCCACTCTCCCTGTTTAACATATCTCACCCTGTGCAACTTTTTTTTTTGTTTCCTCTGGATGTAAAAGGCATCAAAATTGATGAATTCAAAAACTCTTTTGAGCAGTGGAAAAAATGTCTTGATAAGTGCATTGCATCAAACCGGGGTTATTTTGAAGGTTTCACAAGTAAATATAAATATATTATTTTTTATAAATAAATTTTTGGTGCTTTTTTCTTGTCTCCCTCATATAAACAACTCAACAAACCTGATTTCTGATTAAAGTCAGACAATCTGCCAAATTATTGGGCTAAGTTAATAATTAGATACAAGTAATCTAATACAGTTGATTTTGCTTAATTTGGGACACGTTTGGATCTGAGTAATTTGTTCCAATAAATTAAAATTTTTATGGAAACAGACAAAATCTAAGTTAAAAAATGAGCAATAGAGACAACTATTTATTGAAAAATATAATAAATATTCAATGTGAATAAATATATGTAAATAAATTCAAGTTTAAGAATAAAATATTAAAATACAATCATTAAACAAAACAGAACAATTATTTTTGCAGAATTTATTGAGTATATCTTAATGTATTTTCTTTATACTCCAAGTGGATAAAATCTGCACAGGCATCCAAAACAGAAATGGGACTTCCTTCATTTCCATCTTGTATAAAATATTGTCTTGGTTCAGGAATATATTTTCTAGCTTCCTAGTCAATAAGTCTTGATCGGGAGTATTGTCTCCATCACTATCCTTGGCTTTTTTAGTTTTTAGGTATTTTTCAAAACAAGATGTTCAGTAATTGCATCTACACAATCCTCATTTTCACTATAACATGGAACATTTCAATTTACATTGTATCATGTTATCAATGTAGTTCTTTAATAAATTATTTGTCATTTCTAACATTTTGTAGTTCATAAGTGATTGCACTAATATTATTGGTTATATCTAGCATTTCCTGTTCTGAAGTCTTAAAATCTCAATGAGAAATGTAGTATATAACACATACACCTTATTGCTGAGAATTATTTTACTGTTTTAAATGAATGTTTTCAACCTGATCAACAGGCCACGTCAGGTTATCAAGTCACTGGACCAGACTATTCAGCTTTGCAAAAACTCATAAAAGCAGCAAAGAGATCGGATCAGTAGTTGAGAAATGTAAAAGGCCACCATATAAACTGGAGAAATGCCTGCATAGATATTTATCAGAATAGATTGGGAATGATTGTTTTATTACGAAGAACCCACAAAACTTAATAAATGAACTCCAAGCTCTATCTTTAATGGATGAGGAAATTGGATCAGTCATGGACTTTGGATGTTGAAAGTCTGTATCCATCCATAAAATTGGATTCATGTTATCATGTGTTAAATTGATACACTGTGCAGATTGAACCCAGTTGTGTCAGCCTTTCCTAAGGAGATGGAGCTACTTGCAAACCTGATATGTTTTCAATTATTCTTCAGCTTTGAGGGCAGAATGTATAAACAAAGGAAAGGGTTTCTGTTAGGCAGCCCGATGTCTGGCTTACTCTGCGGGTTAGTGTTACACAGATTAGGACAGATCACTATTAAGAATTTTAGGAAGACATAATCTTATACAAAAGATATGTGGATGATGTGTTCATTGTATGGAAGAATGATACAAGAATACAACATTTTTTGAATGAGATAAATTCCAACAAAGATGGTTTAAAACTTAAATTGGAGCAACTTAGTACTACATAAGTGCATTTTTTTAGACATTGACAGTTCATTCAATAATGGCTCCTTAAACATGAAGGTGTACATCAAGCCCACCCACGACCCATTATACATCCCTTCAACCTCCAATGATCTACATACTTATAAACTTTCAGCATTTAGAGCTCTAATTATAAAGGCATTCCATTATTGCTCCAACATGTATGACAGGTTTCAAGAGTTGGATAGAATTAGGGCCTTGGCTAAGATGTTGGGGTTTGGAACAAAAGTCATTGAAGGATTAATAAGTTCTTAAACAGATCCTAGCAAAAAAGAAGACAAAGAAGGTGTAAAGTAGTAACCTTTTAGCACAGCGGGGACAAAGGGGGTACGGCTTTGTTAATTGTACCCACCTGCAGTGAGACGGTAGTACAATTGCCATATTGTAAACGAACGAACGTAAACAAGTGGCGGACGTTTGTGTGAGCTGCACTCTCGTCGGATGACGGCGGACCCGAGTGTAAGCTGTTCGGGCAAAGAAAAGGGATTGTGATTGGTCGGAAGTCCCCGTCCAAAAACCCTTAAATTGCGGGCCGAACGAGAGGAAAGGAGAGAAGGGCAAGAGACTGGTACACGGTAGTCTCAGGCACTTGGGAAGCCCGCTGAGCGTAAAGAGAGAGTGTTCTCCTCTGTTAATCTTCTCAGGGACGGGTTAGTGCTGAGACCGGACCGACCGTGCAGTTGAGCCGACTCCGAAAGCTGACTGAGGTCTCTCCCAAGAGTATTAGTTTCCAGACGCCAATCTGGCACGTGAATTCACCACGCATGATCTTCCTGTACATATGCTACGTTTATAACTTGTACAACTGTAAATAAACTATATATATATTCAATTTGAGTGTGGAGGTGTACTTTCCGACGAACCTGATTCACTACATCGAGTCGTGATATACAAGAAACCAACTCAACGAGGCGGAGTTGGGAAGGAACATTTTTCCATAAGATCTTCACTGGCGCAGTCGGCAGGATAGTCTTGCAACTCTTCAGGAGATTCCCGCAAGAAGACAGGGAAGTACTGAGCCCACATTCAAGGACTAAAGAAAACAGCGCAGGACACTTACGAAAGGAAGAACAGCCGGAAATCAAGGCAGAACACAGCCATTGGTAAGTTGTTCTTAAATATTCGTATTCAGAATGCCGGGACGCGGAAGGACTCAAGGCTATGAACAACAATGTGACTAAGTTCACATATAGCATGTCAAATATTATGAAAGAAATTGCAGATTACAAGAATACAAGATTACTATACAAAAGGGTTCCCATGGTTTATAACTTGCTTAGGAATGACAAGGATATGATCAAGAAGTAACAACATTCTGGAGTATACAAGATATCATATAAAAATGATCAATTAGGTTTGAACAAAGAGTATGTGGGTGTCACCACCAACAACTGCAACAAAAGGCTTAAAGAGCAACTGTACAACATAAGCAGGGGTCACTATTCTACAGCACTATCCAGAGTGGCGCAAACAGATGGTTTGGTAATTGAATGGGCTGAGGCCAGGATTGTTACACCAGTGCATTCACCGACTCTGGCATTGAGTTTGGAAAAATTTGAAATTTATAAATCCAGTCTCATTGGAAATGTTTAAATTACAAGGTTGCCATGGTATTACCATAGGCATGGAAATATATGATCAGGAATGGCTCATACAGGCATGGCCAACATATGGCCTTTCTACTGAATTTATGCGGCCTGCGATTAATCTTTCAATATTAGCTACTCAAATCCAAATAGCTCGATGAAAAATTCTGACGCCTAAAAAGAAAAAAAGGTCAACAACTCACTGTGTGTTTAGAGTTAACGCTCCATTACAAATCTCTCAAGTACAGCATAGAATGTTGATAATGCATGATAATGTGAAAAATGTATCTGTAATATCTCTATGTACAATTTAGTCTCTACAGAGTGACACCACAATGAGATCTCGCACCACCTTAAAATCTTCCTAGGGCAGCCTCTGGTTCGGCCCGTGAAAAAAGTTTTTTCCAATTTGGCCTGGGGGCAAAAACTGTTGGCCACCTCTGGGCTCAGAGAATCTGATGCATAGTGCATGGTTAATGTAATTTTATGTGTTATGTTGTTATATTTTTATTTTATTTTATTTTATTCTACTTTATTTTGATTCATTCAGTTTTATGTATTTAATGGATTAGTTATATCTTTATATATTTTGATTTTTTAACGAAATGTTCAAACCGTTTTAAATTCAAATTTGTTATTGCATATTCGTTTGAATATAGAACAATTGTAAATGGTCCAGTGAATTGATAACCTGGTGATGGCATGTTGATCAGGTTGAAAATGTTGGTTTAAAACAGTAAAATGATTATCAGTAATAAGGTGTATGTGTTATATAATATTCAATGAGTCTGAGTATACATTGAAGTGAGAAATGTAGTTTTGAATTGTATTACAGCTTACTTTTTTCTAACTTCTGTGGCATATTGTATTGCTTATAAAATATTAACCTTGAAACTAATTTTGTCTGCTTTTGTAGATAATAAGATATTATCTTTAGTTGCTTCAAGTATTATTGACCAGCTTCCTCAATATATTTTCAAATTTTTTATGGTTCTCATATCTAATGATTGTATCAAGGACACTGTATTAGCTGAAAGAAACTCAGATGAATGTTTTTAAACACTCTACATGACATGAAGATGGGCAGCAGAGTTTTGAAGAATAGCAGAACTTGACTTTTTCTGCAGTTCTGCATCCCAACTTGTAAGTTATTTTATAAAAATATTAAAAGTCATTCATGCATTCTTGTTGGCATAATACTCAACTGGTAAATAGTCATTCTAAGACCTTTATGGCACTGAGACTAGTGTACTTTTTAGTGACTACTACCTTACCTGTTGTGCATTGCTGCAATCTTAGAAGAAACAAAATTCAAGCAAACTCGTTATGATAAAATTAAATTTACATTTTATCATTTTTATTGAAACTTATTATTATTATTATTATTATTCATTTTCATCGGGAAAACATTTCAAAGTGTCGTTTCAATTCTATTTATTTATTGGAGTGCTTGTGGATACACGATATTTTTTGTTTTTCTGTCTGGTGCGTACACAAATAAATCAGAAGGTTTTCCGACATGTGAGTTGGCCACATACACTTGTACATGTGAGAAGCATGGATTCTTTAAATTTAACCCACATACTCACAGAGATTGTTAGAAGTGCAATATTCCCCATTTTTATATATTTTTTTTAATCCTTTATAATTTTAATTATTTAATTGCTCCTTCCTCTCTTCTTTGGCATGTTTTAAAATTTCTGATAGTTGGATAATAAACCATTTTATTGTAATTTGTCTTTTTAAATTATTTTGAGTTGATATTAAAATTTGGAAAAGGGGGATCCCTAGATCGGTAAAATAGGTGAATTTCCTTCTACAACTTCGGTTGTTGTTCGGGATACAGTTAAGGTTTTAACAAAGTTCGAGCGAATACATAATTAGCAGAAAAAAGTTGAAATAAAGTGATTAAACAAAAATTATTATAAATATCGTAAATAACAAATGCATATATAGAGATATTTTTTGGAGGGGGGAAATGGTCTTCACAATTTGAAATCGATCGAACACACGGTGAAATGCTTGTATACACACGTGCCATCGATCGTAGGATAAATGTACTATGCCAGAAATCTTCATGGGAGTGTATTAAAATACTTCCCAAAGCTTCATGGCAATCATACTATGCCAGAAACCTTCGCAGGAGTATATTTAACAACTTCCCAAAGTTTCATGGCAATCGGATAAACGGTGTGGTAATGCATGAAGGACAGACACACAGACAGACAGACATACATACATTCATTTTTATATATATAGATTATTAGTTACTAAAATGTATGCTAGCCTCAGTGCCAATTTCCATTTTTCACTTCCTGACATATTACAGCAGCACAATACAGTAATGCAATCCATTCTTTTTTTTAAATTGGATAATAATTCATGTTTATGACTTGGAGAACTTTTTGGGGTGACAGGGTATTACAACTCTGTTTCAACTGCATTGTAGATTTGATCAGGACTAATTATTACCTTCTTAATTTTATTTCATGTTCTAGTTTTCTATTGCAATAACCACTCATCCGTAGCTTTGAAATTTGTGTGACCCATCTATTTGTAGCTAACTCTTCTGGTTTCATTTTTGACATCAACCCATTAACATGTACTCCTCTTCACTGCTTATGCTGTCCTGATAAAGCAGTAGGATGTCCTTAATAAGTGAAGTAAATTTGCCTTATATTATCTCTCTTGTTTCCATCTTTTAATACATGTCCAAATAAACAATAGTCCCAATTAACCAGAATTTACTATACAGTACTATCTAATCTAACTTAACCAAATCATAGCCTGATAATTTGGCAGATTGCCTGGCTTTGATGCTGGATTTTGAAAATGTTATACTGGGCATGGATTGCCTTTAAATGCAATTCTGATTTCAATCTAGATGACTAGAAATTATTGCCTTTTGAAACTGTTAAATATCCTATTTGTTTTCCATTGGTTTTGGCATGAATGATGCATACATTTGCATTACTTATTCCAAGAGCAAGTTAAAAAAAAAAACATTTTATACAGTCGACCCCCCTTAAGATNCTGTCTGTAGCATGGTGCTACGGATGGTGGGAAAGTAGTTCGGCTGCCCAATGATGTTTTACGTAATTATAAGAGTTTTTTTTACTTTTTTTACGGATACCGTCACAATTTTTTCGCAGTTTTATAGGAATCGTAATTATAGAGGGGTCGACTGTATTTTTAGTTTGAATTACAGGTGATTCACAATTGGTGAAATTTAAAGTTTAATAGTCATTATATATCATCTGTGAACAAAAATAAAAGTAATTATTATAATCTAATTTACCATAAATATCCTAATATTCTAAAACAGTTTTACTGTCATCAAATATAATTGTATATATATTTCAGGAGGAAAAACAAATTTGTTTCATTGTGAATATGTTAATATAAATAACTAATAACATAACTAACTAAGTTATATAAAATGAACAAATAATATGATTACATTTGTACAGTAGAGCGTCGATTATCCGAATCAGTTGGGGACTGGGGTTGTTCGGAAGATCGATGTTTTGGATAACCGATTATGTACCAAAAAATATATTAATTTATCCCATCTTGACATTTTTCTCCCTTGCGTGTTGCTTCGCGTTGAATTTTCGTCGGTGTTAAGCTTAACGAAGACTATTNAAAAATCTCCGTAGCGTGGCGCCACGCTAGACGGCGGAAATTATATATTTAATTATAATAAAGTTACAATAAGTTAATATATAATTATATATACAGTACCTAATTTATATATAATTAATATATAATTATATGTACAGTACCTAATTTATATAATACTGTACAGACGATAGAAATCTCTCTGTAGCATGGTGCTACGGATGGTGGGAAAGTAGTTCGGCTGCCCAATGATGTTTTACGTAATTATAAGAGTTTTTTTTACTTTTTTTACGGATACCGTCACAATTTTTTCGCAGTTTTATAGGAATCGTAATTATAGAGGGGTCGACTGTATTTTTAGTTTGAATTACAGGTGATTCACAATTGGTGAAATTTAAAGTTTAATAGTCATTATATATCATCTGTGAACAAAAATAAAAGTAATTATTATAATCTAATTTACCATAAATATCCTAATATTCTAAAACAGTTTTACTGTCATCAAATATAATTGTATATATATTTCAGGAGGAAAAACAAATTTGTTTCATTGTGAATATGTTAATATAAATAACTAATAACATAACTAACTAAGTTATATAAAATGAACAAATAATATGATTACATTTGTACAGTAGAGCGTCGATTATCCGAATCAGTTGGGGACTGGGGTTGTTCGGAAGATCGATGTTTTGGATAACCGATTATGTACCAAAAAATATATTAATTTATCCCATCTTGACATTTTTCTCCCTTGCGTGTTGCTTCGCGTTGAATTTTCGTCGGTGTTAAGCTTAACGAAGACTATTGTATCGTTAAAAATTATTTTTTTATTTTGTACGAACAAAATAAATATATTGAAAAATATAAAAACAATAAAAAAATTATACTTCAGAAGTTAATTTAGTATCAAAAACGTAAAATATTTGAGTAGCCCAAGACATAGCCAAAGATTGCAGCGCCACAGCGCTGATGAAAATTTAAATTTGCCCACTGGAATTCTTTTGGATGATTGACTTTCGGATAATCGACGCTCTACTGTATTTTGTTTTGCTATTTTCATCAGATTTTAATACAGTTAAATGTAGTATTTTAATTTAACATTTTTATATTTGAAAACCTAATATTAATAAATGTTTTTAATCACTAATTTTAAAGTATTCTATATAGAGCTATGTAAATAGCTATTTTTTATATTTTATCTGAAAAGGATATCTAATTGGTTGTCTTGAAGGTGAATTATCATGTTCTGAAAGCATTAGAATGTTTTTGTTCTAAATTAAACAGGTTTTGTTGGATATATTTTGATTGATAGCATTATACTATAGAATTATAAGATGTAAAAAATACTCATCATAAATAAGTCTCAGAATTGACTAGACATAAATTTGTTGATAACATGCGCAGAATAAAGTTTATCCAAACAAAGCATTCTAAGTTCAGGCAATAGATTTATGCAGTCAGAATAAAGTTTTGATGATCCAAAAGAACAAAACAAAATAGTTATTTTATTAGAGTGGTTCCTAGTATAGTTTACTTAAGGCATGGACACTTCAGAATCACGAAGACTGAAAAATTGAATATCAAATTTAAGCTCTCTATATGAAATATTTAGGTTAAATTTAATTAACTGATGCTCAATCTTAAGAATTTTTCTCAAATATAGCATAATAAAAGATTAGTGTGTTAAATTTTCTTAAAAGTATGAACCTTTTATCAAACATTTTTTTTTAAGATAAAGAATCATTTTTGTTGGATGTAATAAAAGTGTGCTTAAACATGAACATAAGCATTGTATTTTGATTCCCTTTTTCCAGTTTAAGAAAACTAAAATCCTATTTGTCATATAAAGTGGCTTGTTAAAATTAAATATTACATTAAACCAAGAATAATTCATTCTAAACTTGTATGCTACAAACATCCAGCAATTTCATAAACAGTCTATTAAAGGCATTAAATTCAAGCTACAAACTAAATTATTAAGTTTAATTTTATATAAAGCTATAGTAGTAATTACATTTGCAGCTATTATTTGATGATATATCATGTCTTGTCTGTATAACTAAACTATGTAATTATCTTTAATAAGTCAATTATGTTATGGTCATCATTTATTCTGTTATATTTGTAATATTGTTTCTCTATTGAGAATGTTATCTTTCCATTCTTCTAAATAGTCTTATTCTGTTCATTGACCATTTAATTAAATGCCATATCTGACTTTGTGATAATTTTTGTTTAATTAGAATTATATTGCAAAAATAATCATTATTAAAATACATAAAATGTGTGACAATAAAAAAAAAATTTTTTTTGTGAAATCAAATATNTTTATATTTAATTTATATTTATACTTTAAAACTTTTCAAAATTACTTTATTTTATTGTTTTGTTCACTGTCAGAACTTACGGAAAAAAATTACATTTTAATATCTTTCTAAAGAAGAATTTTTAGAAGTAACCAACTAAAAACTTTACTAGTTTAAAAACCTTTTACAAAATAACAATAATTACATAAAAATTATGCTTTATTGGAGAAATAATCATTTTATATAAAGTGCCTAGTACTTTGAATTTAACTCATTTCAGAAGGCCATTTGAATTCTGAATCATTGAAAAATCAAATCAGTTTTTCCCATTAGAAAAAATTGAAAGTGAATTAATCCATTCCCAGACACTAAACAATATTTATTTCAATAAACTTAAAACAGAAAATACATATAATTTAAGATAAAAATAACACAATTAAATGCTCTAATAATAAATTAAAACAATACAGTACTTTATAACAGTGGTTTCCAATCTTTCTTGACTTGCATACTATATCTCTTGGCATCCGATTTTCACTAAGTTTTATTTCACCACATGTTAGTCAAACCTAGATCAATTATACTGCACTGTACAATTACAAGTAAAAATAGTTTTGTTTAAATTGAAAAGTATTGCAGGAATGATGCAGATAAATACAATAAAAATATAATTATATTTTTATGTAAAATTAAGCATTGGGTGCTGTGTGATGTCACCAAAGATCTAAACACAGAATCTGTATATTTTTATAGTACATTACTAATTTTTTTTTTGGGTATCTCTAAATCACTAAGCATGTACCCCTGGGGTACATATACCTCCAGTTGGGAATCACTGCTGTATAATAAAATGAAAATTGTATTTATTTGGCACACACTGTTGACTTTGGCATCTTAAATGTTGTCAACAGATCTACCATACCTGTACTGTTTTCATGCTTTGCGATAAGTTCCTTTATCATGTTAATCACCAATATTACAACTTCCTGTTAGACTGTATTGCTTCCACACAGTTCTCAGATGACATGGTTAATAATTAAAAGTTATATTGTATTGAACAGAAAGTTTTTGCATATTTTTAACAGCTGTCATAATGTAATGTAGATGTGATTTAAACTTTTTACTTCACATTTTGTTTGAATAAAATTTTAAAAAATGTGATGTTTTCAGATAAAAAGCATATCAAGCATATTATGCTTTATGAGTTTCAGAAATGATATAATGCCTTACAAACAGTAAAAAGATTTCTAATGTATATGAAGATCATGCCCCTAAATTTCAAACATGACAAATATGATTTAAAAAATTCTGTTCAGGAATTTTGAACTAAAGGATACAAAACATACATGGTGCCTAAAAACTGTTGAAGAAGAAAATTTGCTGGAAGAAATGTTAAAAATTGACAAATATAAAACAATATATATATCCAAACATACCATAACTGAAGAGCAAGAGATAACTTGGATGCACAACATATTGGATTTACCCTTAGTGCTATTTTTTTCACTAAGCATGTAGTTTGCAAACTAAAGGATCATTTTACTCAAAGCAAGTTTTTGTTGAATTTAGCATTCAAACTATGATGCATTTGAAGTAAAAGATACCACTGTACCATATTTCCATACTTAAAAGAGCATGTTTTTGTATCTGAGTATAAAAGCATCCTTTTAGATTGGCAAAATTGACACTATATTCTGCAAAGTACCTAAAAAAAGCTCGCTGTTTTTAAAAATACTTCTATAGTATTGGAAGAAATATTTTTATTTTGGCTTTTTATTTGTAATAGAATTATAAGATTATTTATTTGTATAGAATTATAAGATATTATTGAATATTATTGTATTATTATATTTACATTGACATAGAGTGTAGTGCTAATGGAAGAGGTTATGGGTTCATTAGAAGGATTAAGAAATAGAAAATCAGAAGGCATTGATAACATCCCTATAGAATCCATCAAGAATATGGGTGAAAACGGAATTACGAAAATTTCTAAGCTTTGCAATGTGATCTATGATGGGAGCACATGGCCGGACAATTTTCTGAGGAATATTTTAATTCCCATTCCAAAGAAAGATAAAACAATCAAATGTAAAGATTATAGAACAGTTAGCCTGATCTGCCATACCTCAAAAATCCTTTTAAGAATATTAGAGAAATGCCTCTAAGGAAAACTGAACCCATTCATAAGTGAAGGACAGTTTGTATTCAGAAAGAGAAGAGACACTAGAGATGCAATAGGGATACTGAGAACCCCTATTGCACCACCAACAATACATTGAAAAAGGAAAGGGAATGTTAGTGTGTTTTATAGATCTAGAGAAAGCATTTGACAAAATTGACTGGGAAGGTATGGATATGTGTTCACAGAATGCAGTGCCAAAATTGGTTCGCAAAATTTCATTCTGTCAACACATCTTCATACATGTCACATAATTTTTTCTTGCTTGAACAGTATTCTTACGTTTTTGGTAATAAAAAAGCAAAATACATTTCAAAAATGCTGCTTTCAATTGTCCATATTTGATGGGACACCAAAAAAAATTGCGAAGAATCACGTGCTTAGTCTTTTAATCAATGTTCAACACATCGAATCCACATGTCAAATGTAAGTCCACATTCTTTGTTCATTTCTGTCAATCATGGTCTTTTTATAAAAATTGTTAACCTCCTATTATTTTTGTAGCAAAAAGGCTGATGAGGGACTCCATGTCCGAAATGCATTCTGAAAATAAAAGTGTTTTTCTAAATCTAATTTGATGTCCTGTGGTGGTGTAATAAGTCTAGCAGTAAAGTAAAACCAATCTTAGTGCTCACAAGCCATGCAAAGAATCAAACAAAATTTTTTACAAATAAGCCTTGAAATGTCAGCTGTCAAAATATATAATGACTATATGATTTAGAATGAAATTGGCAGGCAAAAATATAGCTAATCCCTCTGGTGGAAATTACTTTCCGAACAACCCAATATATATTTTGCTGGAAAGAGTACAGATGGTGTTGAGTGGCTTATTATTATATCTTCCTATCCTTACATATGAAATGTTATATAAATGTATTGATATGTATAATGTAAGAACCTACATTACATTAAACAATACAAAATGTGATTATAATGTTATATGTATTTTATAAGTATGGAGTAATAAAAAATTTTTATGACTAAAAACTGTACATAACAAATTTAATAACAATGAGATAAATTAATGTTCTTCAACGCAACACCTTAACTAATCAACCTATACCATAAATGCATAAATGGCCCTTCTACATAGGTATTAATAGTTCTAGAAAACTTTAATCCACAATACACATCCACAAAATTTTGTCGAAATTGGCAATGACAACCTCCCAGGTTTCCCTTGTTAGTGCAGAAGTGGGAAAGAAATCAGGAGAATTGGTATGGCAAAAGAGGTATTTAGTAAAGTGAAAACAATATTGTGTGGGCCTCTGAAATTAGAATTGAGAAAAAGATTGGTCACATACTACATCTTACTAAATACTTTTTCCTCTATGGTGCTGAAACTTAGACCTTGAGACAATTTGACATTAGGAGAACAGGGATCCTGGAGATATAGCTGTGGAAAAGAATAGAGAAAATCAGATGAAGCATTAAGGTGAGAAGCAAAGAAGTCCTAAAAGAGTGGGTAAAAAAAGGAGCATTCTAGAGACAAAAAGCTAATTGGATGGTACACATGATTTGAGAGGAAGGCTTATGGAATGATGTTATGGAAGGAATGGTTGCAGGCAGAAAGAAACAAGAGAGAAGGGGAATTAAAATGGTGGATGACTTAAAAGAAGGTAGTTCTAAAGATTGCAGGATAGAATAGCATGGAAAAAGAGATTGTGCTCACCACACCTGCTATAACTAGCAGAAAACTCAAGATGATATTACTACTACTATTAGCATTTTCTGTTAATTAGGTAGCAGAAAAAAGATCTAAATGGGAATGCATTTTTGCACACATCACTCAAAATACATTTTGAGTGATATGTTGCAACCCAGTATTTGGTAGGATGTTACCAACTTCTCCACAATTTCTACATAGTTGTTAGCTTGTACATTCCCTAATAAATTCTTGCTCATGTTTTTGAATGCATCCACAAAATTTTTTTTGCTGGGCTAAGTTTTTCTTCAAAACTAGGATCCTTTAAAAGCTCTTACTTTGGGGCCAACAAAAATTCTCTCCTTTACTTTTGCATTGCTTAGATGAGAGAACTTTTCTTCAGGTAAGCAAAGCCCTCTCGTTCTCTGTCCATACCTTTCACAAAGCTTTCATTAAACAGTTTGATATGAAGAAGAGGTAAGAGGATTTTAAATTTTCTCCACCAGAGTGGGAAAAGCAATATTATTTTGACCTAGTACATTTGATATGTGATCAGGCCACTTTTTTACCAAATAGTTACTGGTTCTCACTACACTGTTCATTTACCTAGAAAACAGCAGAATTTTTAGTGTATCCTCCTTGAAGACCTGTTAGCATTGCAACAACTTTGAGGTCAGCACATGTATTCCACTTATGTTCATTGTATTTTCTTATCTAGCATGAGTTTTGTAATAAAGGTTTGTTCCACAGTGGCAACAAAACTCTTCTAAAGCTGAACTTTGATGAGTCAATAAAGAGTCTCCACTATGCAGGATCCTGTGGCAGCTGAAGCTCCTCCAAAAAATTGGTATTTTGTTGCAAAAAATGAGATTGTCCTCCATTGAAAAAATTTCACATTTCCTGATTACCTTTTTCTGTAACAGGACACCTTAACTTCTTTATTCAAAACTTTCCACTGCTGGATATGTAATTATTTTATAATTTATTCAAACAATAGTAATAGAAAGTTTGTCTAAAAGAGGCATTTTTCTGCAAAAAGTGGTATTTTAAAAAAAATAATCGGTAATAGAAGATTTTGGACTTGATTCATATTCAGCACACTAAAATACATAAAATTGCATTTTCTTTTATGGGAGGATTTTGATGCAGAACAATGTTATTTATCAGGATGTAATAAGACTAAATGGCTATAGGTAAGCAGTTAGGACTCCTTCTAATGATAAATTTAATTCATTAGATACAGTAGAACCTCTATTATCCAGACTAATTGGGGATGAAGGTAGTCCGGATAAGGAAAAATCCGGATAATCGAAAAAATAATTTAATTTGTCTTTTAATGATAATACAACATGTTTTCTTTTCGATGACATATCGGTAATATTAAAAGTAAATACTGTATTTAAATCGTGATCAGATTTTCAAGAAACAAATGTTCGTATTGAATTTGTACTACTACTGACCAACGCTAACAGACTACCTATTGTTTAAAAGGCCCTCTGGCAGCGCAAGAAGAAGGATTTTATAAAATAAAAAGCAGTTGAAACTGCATTTTTATGAATAAAAATTTGACAAACTATTTATCGTTTTATGACGAGTAAAATTTTTTCGTCGCGTTCGCGGCTTTTAAGTAATGCATAAACCTTCGAGGCGCGAGGCCCTTCGGACCGCGAGGCGTAGGCGGTGGCCCACGTCGTCCATGCCTTACGCCGCCCTTGGTCATAGAAATGACGTAATTTGAATATAAATTATTTATAAATACGTATGTCAAGTTATATTTTTATTATGACGTAAAATATATTTAAGAGTTTACGACCACTGTGCTGGGTGAGACGTTGTTGAAACAAAAAAAGTTATGCATTCCATCATGTACATAAACAGTGTCGTAATTCGCCAAGTGCAAATCAGCAAATTCGTAAAATTTTTGTTTATTTTGGACAATCCGGATAATCGAAAATCTGGATAATGGAGGTTCTACTGTACTAACCTAACTGCCTATCTATAGCAAATTACTTTATTTCTGATTGTTAAATTTGCTTTGTTATAACCTGATAATTTGGCATATCTAATAGAATTGGGTTGATGTTTATGTTGTTAGGTGTTGCTTTGAATTTAAATTCCAAAAATAATTTTTAATGTTAATATTTCTCTTCTGTATTGTAAAATTTATCATTTGTTTGATTTTGTTAATTTTTATATATTTTCAAATAATTTAAAGTAGCTTTAATTTAGAAAGAATTCTATACACGGAAAGCTAGAACTTTTGTAAATAAGTAATATAAAACCTTTTACATGTTTTCTAGCAATTTCTTTAATTGAATTAACATTTTCAGCTATATTTAATGACCTTCCTCAGGTTCAACAACATTGGAATGTCAGGAATTTTATATTACTTATTTAGAAAGAAACAGATAATTTTAAGTAAATATACAATTTTGCTGTAGTATTCTAGTGTAGTCTTATATGATTACAGACTGTAAAAAAAATTTTTTTCATATAGGTAATTTAGAATTTGAATTTCATGATGATTTAGAATTACTTCATTTTATTTTAAATGTTGTTTTGGTCTATTCCAAAATACTTCATTTAAATGAAATTCTGGAATATTAAAAATACAGTAGAGTGTCATTTATCCAAAAGTTGGTTATCCAAAACGTCAGTTATCCGAAAGAATTCCAGTTGGCAAATTTAAATTTTCACTAGTGCTGTGGTGCTGCAATCTTTGGCTATGTCTTGGGCTACTCAAATACTTCATGTTTTTGATATTAAATTAAGTTCTGAAGTATAATTTTTTATTGTTTTTTATATTTTTCAATATATTTAGTTTGTTTATACAAAATAAAGAAATAATTTTTAACGATACAATAGTCATGATTATTATTTTAAAAAGTTTACGTTAGGCTTAACATCGACGAAAATTCAACGTGAAGCGACACGCAACAGAAGAAAAATTTCAGCACGGGATAGGTTAATATATTTTTTCATACATAATCGGTTATCCGAAAAATAAGTTATCTGAACGACCTCATTCCCCAATTGGTTCGGATAAACGACGCTCTACTGTAATATAAAGATAAATCTTTAAAATATGTTTTCATTTCAAAATTCTATAATAATGTAAAAAATACAAAAATTTTTTGAGAATGCTGCATAGAAAATCTTGCAAGAAATTACTTGTACATATAGAAGAGTTTTATTCAGAGTATTCAGCATAACTGATAGCAAACAAAGCTATCTTGTAGAAATTGGAGTTTTACTTTGAGCTAGTTACATTATTACAAATTCCTTCTTTCTGAACTCTTCAATCTGCTGTTGGATGAAGATCTATTCATGTTGTTTATTGATTTAGGAACAAAAATAGTGCAGTTTTACTGCACTTAAACTTTGATAATTGTTTATTTTAAAATAAGAAATTTTGAAAATATTTTTTAATTAGTTATAATTAAGTCTTCCTTATTTATGTTTATTCAAACTCCTCAGGTATCAATATTAAAATGAATTTTGACAGTGATTGGTTATAAATAATATAGCATATCATTGTTTTTTCGTTAATCCAAAATATTGGCAAATTATATTATAATTATATTGTAAAAGCTTTACTCTTAAAAATTAATTTTTCATATTAAAGTTTTCTCAAAATTTTTTTTTATTAATAATCTATTTAAAATAATGACAAACATTTTAACAATAAATTTTCTTCTATTATTTATTAATTATAATTTGCCTTTATTGTGTTAGGAACTTGTCTGGATGAGATCTAAATAAGCTGTAATTAATGACTATCAGATCCCACCAGCACAAAAATGTAAGTTAATTGTTTTCTTTAGTTTATTTAAATCCTTATGAAGTTTATGAAATGCAACTTTCACTTTAAGCATTTTGTAAAATTATATTAAAAATATCTTGTAGTAAATTAAAGATGTCCATATATTTTTTAAAAACTTTTTATTGTTATGTTTAAAGAAAAACTCAGTTTTTGACATCTTATAGATTCTCTCTTCTACTGTNAAAAATGTTTAAATTTAACCAGTTAAAATATTTTAAATTTATTCTAAGTTATTTTTTTAATAGCTATGAATTGTAGTGAAATTTTTCACTTTTTTGTAAAGAAATTAATTTTACTGAAAATGTGCAAAATTTAATCAGTAATAAAAGTTTAGACATTATTTATAACTAGAAATCGTCAGACTGAGTGTTTACCTCATAATTGTGAAATTACTGTAAATTATTGGATAAGAAAATATTGATAGATTCAGATTCAGACATCAGTATTTCTCCAGTGTTACTCTGGAAATAAATGTGTTCTTTGAAAAAAATCATAATTTGACAAAATTCTTTAAGCTGATTTGCAATTCTTGCAACTCTTATTTTTGATCATTCATATCTAAACTAATGTAATTTTTCCCCTCTGATTAACAAGTGGATGATGTCAACTTTTATGTCTCAATAACTATTTATACTGAATGACTTATCAAGAATATCTGATAAAATTTGTTGCCAGTTTGACATTTTTGCTGTAATTTGATCATTTAATGTGAGAAATTTCTTTAATTTAGAATATATTGATTTCTTTATAATNTGCTACTAATTTAATATTTTAGTCATGTTTATAAATAGAAAATTATTTAAAATTTATTCTTATAAATAGATGTAGCGAGACAAATTAAGCAAAAATTTTTCTTATAAGCCTGTATAGTATGCAAATCAGAAATAAAAGAACATTGTCAAACTGACACATAGACAAATAGTATTTCAAAGAGTCCATGCTAAATTAGATATAATACAAAGTCTGATGCAGAGTTTTTGTTCTTTGTTAACATTTTGGATCTTGTAATATTATTACATTTCAAACACTTTATCATTTAGAGCTGGATGTAATACATAAAAACACACAATAACCATTAAAATCAAAACTACAAAAATTCACTTTACTAGAAGAAGAAAAAGTGCTTTTGGCTTTTTTAAAACATTGTCATGTTTACATAGAATAAAATATAACTTGGAAGATAGAATCCAATTCAGAAATAAAGAATGTAGCATCATTTATTGGAATATGACGTGTCGGATTTGATATCATTGCATATAGATGATGTAAAAACACATGTTGGACTAAAAAGATATTTTAAACAGAGATTTCTGCACATTGGAGAAGATCTTACCTCCCCTAAAGTTAACTGCAGAGTTTTGGAGAAGATTTATAGACTTCTAATCTCTCTAGGTATTTTAATAAAGACCAGTTAGTGCCTGGTTGTAGAAAGCAGACTTCATTAATGGCAACATTGGCATCATATTCTGAAAGCATATTCCATTTTGGATGGAATAGATATGTTCTTTAATGTGAATGTTTAGTGGACATGTAGTGGCTCCTATATAAACCAATTTCTTATTGAATCATGAGTCCACAATTTGAATAACATAGACTCCTGGAAAGTATTTTTAATCAAACAGATTTTTGATGTTCCACAATAGTGAGTAGATCAATAGGTTCCTTTTGAAGGCCAATTTGAGATTGTTGACTTTGGCAATTTGTTTGAAAATGACAGTAAAATGAGGGTTGTAACAAGTTTTATTATAACTATTTACAAACAAATTGCCAAAGTCAACAATTTTAAAAATTGCAATTTTGTTTTTTTCTGGTTTATGATGGACTTGTCACATACTAATGCAGTCTATGACATTGATTGTGTTCTTCTGCTGAAACTCCATTCACATGAAAGAATGTAGTCACTAAACATTAGTTCTCACTAATAGCAAATACTGAAAACAAATTGATTCACACTATAAAACATGAAAAGCAAAAATTTTTAAATGTGTTGGACTGGAAGAGTGATTTTATAAATGAGAAAAATTGTTGGAAATGGCATCGTATGTTACATATTATTTGCTGTCAATGTGGACTGAGCTGAAATGAATACATAATTTGCTCTTTCAACTTTTTTTAATAACCACTTTAAATTTTTTTATTTCAAAGTGAATAAGTAAGAAAAAAGTGCTGTAGGGTATTGAAAATATGATGTATAAGTGCAAAATCATATAAATGAAAAACATATAATTAAAGTGTTTTATAATGGAGAAAATCTATGCAAAAAAAATTAAACATTAATTGTGAAAAACATAAGAAACGTATAAACAGAGTTGACTGTATATGGAGCATTTCTAAAAAATGTACTGTAGTAGTGATTGTTTTGAAATAATAATTGCATATAAAAGAGAATGAAAGATATTATCTTGCATCTTAGCTAATTTTTAAGATAATTAAATATGGAATGATATAATAATGAAAATTGTTACTTTACATTTTCTTAAGTCCAACATAAACAAATTGGAAAAGCATAAATAAATAGGCAAAAGCATTTTTTTCTTCATATTTATGAAAAATTAAATGATTTTATTCAGTGTCCCTTTTATGTTTTTAAAGTATTGTACATTTCATTTGATACTGTACAGAAAATAGGTTAATATTTTCTAAGCAATCTTTTTGTAACAAAATGAACATATTATGTTGTTATGAGTTACCTAGGAAAACTATTGATGCTAAATAATGATTCTTGTGCTACTAGAAACCTGGCATGAGTTAATCCATTTTTAAGGGAATATTCTGAAATATATTGTCTATGAGTAAATATTTTTAATATACCATATATCCTTGGTTAAACCTCAAGATTCAAATAAACTTCAGTCTTTGAATAAATCTCAAGGAATAAAAGTGCTGTTAAAAATAAACCATAGTCTCAAATGAATTCAGCTTGAAAAACATGGAAAACCTGAAATATCATACTGTATAGAGCAGTGTTTGTCAACGGGGGCAATATCGTCCCCATGTGGGCATTTTTCCATGTTGAGGGGGCAATTTGTAACAATTTATATTTTGGGAGCGAAAAACAATTTTCTGGGCGATATAGTAAAACATTATATTAAGAATAATTAGATATTTTATTCATTATATTGTACAATAATTAAACAAAGAACATTATACTAGTCACTAGTCTATTCAATGCAGTACGAATTTGGTGTTAGCCCTGGCCCATGGCATCGGAATTTTGAAGTGAAGGGGGCAATACTACGTAATGGTTTTATTGAAGGGGCGATGATTTGTTAGAGGTTGAGAAACACTGGTATAGAGTGATGTACAAGGTCATTTAGAGTGTCAGATAAGAAAGATTACTAAAATTCTACCTCTTTAGATTGTCTAAAGTTGAAAAGCATTTCCTATTTTAAGATTCACAGGAAAATTTTTGGAAATAAAATTATAGATATTATCAAGTCACTATTTGACAATATTTATAATTTTATCCTAATTCAAGTTTTCCTAATTATCCTTTAGCTGATAAACTGAAGTATAGTTAGGAAAAGTGGATTAAAGATTGTGAATTTCAACCAGAAGATGATAGTTAAGATCCTGATTCAAACAATGACATCAAAACAAACACATGTTGTAGCTGTAACACATAAATACAGTCAATAAATGCTTTTGAAAGTGTAAAGTAATTAAAATATTTTCAGTTTTTACCTACTTGTCACTTGTTGTAAGGTAATAAATCCTGAGGATACATGATTTTAAAAATAAATTTCTTCTGGGTTTAATCGAGGAAATACTGTAATTATATTGAGTAAAGTAATAAACGTATTTGTCAAAGTGTAATTATCTTGTCAACTCTTCTCGTGAATCAAGAAATTTGGCCAAATCGTAGAAAACTGTTGAAATTGGAAAGGGTACGGTACAGAAGTCAGAGTGATGAAGAAAATAATTTACTATATTAAATTTTTTATCCTAACTTCTGTTACTTTATTATATATCATTTATTAAAGTAAAACATTTTTTTATAAATACTGCAATAAAATTGCTAGTTAATAATTTAAAAAAATTCATCTTTCTGAATAAAGTATAATCATTCTTTGCTAAGTGAACATTATATTTGATTGAACATAGAACTTTATACCTAGTTTTCATTGTGCAGATTGTGTTTATCTCTATGGAAAATTTTCTTCATTAAAAAGCCACCACTAACTGTGTGTCAGATATGGTTTAGAATAATAGTTTTTAATACAGATAATGTAAAATTATAATTAACATGTTCAGTATACATTAATAAAGCATCATGTTTAATAATAGTTTTTTTTTTTTATCAAGCTGCATTCAAAATGAGCAAAACTAACCTCTATTACCACTGCCAGGTTATGGGGCCTGGGTTGTTTAATAACACAAGGAATTTTTTTTTGTATGCTTGTACACAGATGATCAATAATTGGTTTTTCTTTTCTGTGCTTCATAAATTTGATACACTGCCATATATCATCCATTCTACAGCTTTCCAACTCCCCAGATACAAAAATTCAGCCATTAAAGTATTCATTTTCTGAGCTTTCTTAAATCTTTCCACCCAACAAATTGTGGATGAGGAGCTTTCTCATGTTGTTAAATTAGTGGTTTGCAGGGCTGGATACTCTCATATTGTCACTTGCACTCCAACCCATATTGCACAGGGCCTTTTGTGATGATAGAGACAATGTCTTACTTTTTTAAAACTCTGGAGTTTACGCTATTTCCTTACAAAATTCACTAATTGGGTTGAAACTGATATATATTGGGTGACTGATTGAATGCCCTGTCTCAGTCTTGTGGAGTATTATGAAGATGTTGTGCAATAGGTATACAGCAGAGTTAGCTAATATTACATTAGCTTAATGTTCCTGAACTAATTTGTTTTCAATGATAAATAGCTGTCTTCACTAATTAATTCACTATTAATTCACTAATTATAAGTTTGCTGTTCAGAATTAATCATACAAGGACTAAGATGGTCACTGTTTCAGAAATATTTTATTACCAATCTGTCAGATATGCATTTTTGGTATAGCTCCTCATCAGACTGGTTCATCCAAATAGGTCAGACTGATCAGGGGCTATGTCCAAAGTGCATATCTGACAAAGATTGGTAATAAAAAACTTCTGAAGCAATAAACATCTTATTCATTAGTTCTTGTATAATTAGTTAGTTCCAAACACCAAACTCAGTGAATACAGCTATTTATCATTGTAAACAAGTAATAGAGTTAAAATTTGATCTGCTTTGGTCACAAACATCACTCCTAAGATATTATGAGGACCAAAGAACACTATTTATCTGGAAGTCTCTTTTAGTGTTGCCATCTTTTCAAAATTGCTGACCCGGACAGCAGGTCAGGTTCATTCGAACAGAAGTTCATGACACATTTGCAATGTCATTTTACAATGCAAAGAATAACATGCATGCCAGTTCTAAATCAGTTACAGTTAGGGACTAGGGACTTGCATAGGAGTAACATAAGTAACCTAAATTAAGAAAGAACAGATACAGATAACTTAGCTCTATTTGAGACATGTATGATCATACATTCGTATAAGCAAAAAAAAAAAAGAAAGAAAGAAACGACGACAGGTTGCGCACCACACATCGGCATAAACAGAATTACATGGCTGAATTGCAGATGACTTTCAGCCAGTGAATGTGAGTTCTTTTGCTGTTAAAATAGTGTAAATTTGTAAAAATATTTGCAAGATTGCAAGAACTTTGTTTCATTGTAATTTCACAATTTCTACAAAATTCCCGGACAAAACTAATAGTTTACCCAGACAATGAGTCAATTACCAGATGTCTGGGTGAAAACTGGATGGGTGATCACCTAGTCTCTTTTCATTGCATGAATGAATTTGCCATGCAAATTTGCCCTATGCTTGGCATACTAGAAATGTGAATAGTGCTCTTTAAACTTTTGTATTTTGCATTAAAAAGCATTTCACTTCATTAATCGCACTGCTATGTGCTAATTTACAATATTGCAATATTTTGTATATTTTTTGTCTGCTTGTACACAGATGATCCCAAATTGGCTTTTCTTTTCTGTGTTTCATAAATTCAATACACTGCCTTATATCATTCATTCTACAGTTTTCCAACTCCCCAGATATAAAAATTCAGCCAATAAAGTATTCGTTTGCTGAGCTTTCTTAAACCTTTTCACCCAAAGCTATTTTCATTAGTTTTATTTCATTATACTGTAGTACCTCAGGATACGAACGCTTCAGCATATAAAATTTTCAGGATACGACATGAAATTTGAACGTATTTTTGCTCCACGGTACGAACAAAAACTCACCATACATTACATTAGTTTGCGGCGCCACCGCCATGATCACGTGTTCCTTCTGTTCATCAGTCTCAGTCAACATGTTTGCTTCGTCATGGAAGGATCTCGCTTGATAAAGGAAATCTTGGAGTATTATCAGAAAGTGACTGATTTTATTGAAAAGAAACATCCTGAAAAGGTTCACACTGGCCGTATTGCTGCTCAATTTAGTGACATTTGCCTAAGTCATTTTAGAAACATCATAAAAAGTAGGCAAAGCCAAACCTCTTTGGATAGATATTTTACCAAGCGACCTTTATCCAGTGAAAGTGCTGGTGGTGAAAGTGATGGAAAGAAAGCAAAAAAGCAGTGAATAAAAAATTTTTTTAAAAATATAAAATAGAAAAGTTTAAAAAATTAGTGTTAAGTTATTTTTAAGTTATTGTTACATTATGTTATGTAAGTTAAGTTTGGTATCATTTCTTTTCTCCCTCTCCTCTGCCACCAGTTTACATCTCCACCATTGTCTATCCTCGAAGGAAAAGTGCAAATAAAAACTACATTTTTTTTTATCAATTATTATTCTATTATGATTATTTATACATTTACAACTACAAATGCATTTTTCAGTGTTTTCCTTACTAAAGTTTTTTTTTTTTCCAATGTACAGGTAACCCCCATATAACATGGTAGTTACGTTCCAAAAAATTGCCGTGTTATGTGAATCCGTGTTATGCGAAATAAGGAACTAGTACAAAAAGGAGGGTTAGGTTCCAAAAATTAAAAAACATGCTATTATATTTTCATAATTAAGATAAATATCTTTATTAAAATTTTCTTAAGTGATACATATTAATATAAATTAAACAATGTTTTCTTCGTCATCACTAAAAGCACTATTAACCGAGAGCGTTTTATTTTTGGCAAGTTATCGTTATCCTCTGAGCATTTTTCTGCATTATTTTCAGATTCATGCTTTACCTTTTGCAAAAAGTGTATGTAATTTTAGATTGCTTGCTTCTAGTTAAAAGATCTTTATAAATTTCCTTAT
>NW_019384314.1:283265-362287 GCF_000671375.1 Centruroides sculpturatus | reverse complement strand
ACACATGCACTGAAAAAATTAGCAAGTACACAGAACTCGCCCAGGAAATCAGGCATCTGTGGAGGATGGATAGGGTGCTTATTGTACCTGTCGTTCTCTCCTGTACAGGTGTGATACCACACACGCTACACAAAAGCCTGGGAACATTACAATTGAGTAGAAATACATACATCACACTACAGAAGGCCACTATATTGAATACACGCCATATTGTTAGGAAATTCCTGAATACAGACATTGACACACTTATTTAATTTTAGTTTTGTTTTGGTTGCTATGCCTTGACTCAGGTCCGGCATAGTACACAGCCACCGGTGTGTACCGAGTATAACCCACTAAACCCAACATAATAATAATAATAAACTCCGGATGCACTCTCGATTAAATCCAATAGTAATTATCCTAAATGCTTTATCAATTTTATTTCTTTTTAGTCAATATCGGTAATAACGTTATATGCATGGAGAAGCTCGGCTGTTTTAGCAACGGTCCACCATTCTTTCACGCCGTTCATCGTCCGACTAGTTTCTTACCCGTAGACAGAGCGTTGATTCGTACAAAGTTTCTCTTGTATACCGGCCAAAATCCTAAACGCGCTCAAGTTTTAAAAGCGGAACGTCCCGAAACCATCGAAAGGTCGAATTTCGACGGAAATCGGCCGACTAAATTCATCGTGCACGGATTTATGTACAGCGCTTTCACCACTTCCTGGATGCGAGTAAGTACAGTACATCGTTATTCTATTTATTAAAGAGGCGATTAGGAACGATTTATAATCCTTCCGAAATAAATTAACTTCGATCTAATACAATATTTTCGAGATTGTATCGCGATACGTCCCGATACTAGAGAATTTAGTAAACGCATTTTACAATTTCCAAATTTTAAGCAGATATTATTACTTTTTAAGTGGTTTACGTACGAACAAAAATTCCCTCGAGTGCCAGGTGTTGACCAATCCGGATATATTGTTTATTATATTAAAATATTAAAAGATATAAATACTTTAAGTTTCTGACTTTAACGTGCAAATTACGTGATAAATGAGAAATGTTTATAGTAATTTTACGCTATATTTCCCATAAAAACAACTGGTAAAACCGGGATGCTCGGCAAAAACACGCGAGTAAAGGAAACTTTTGAAAGTTGTAGCGTCGGCGTACCGGAAGCAGATTTGACTGTAAGATTCAATAAAGTACGCGTTACACAGACACGACTACGAGATATTTTGAATGAAGCGATGTCGCCGCGATAATAAACGGGAAAATAAACACCGGCACGGAAAAAGACGTCTAGCTCTATTATCGTCGCGTGTAGTCGGGGGTGGATCTAGGCTTTTCGGGCCTAGGGCTTATTCGAGTCCAATGGGCTCCATTTTTTGTTAGATTAAGAATCTTTAAATTGGGATTTTAAATTATTATATTATTCAAAAAATTCGTTAAAAAGATTTTAAAAATGTTATTATATTATTAATATTAATTATTTTTTACTACGCGATAAGCGCTCGTTGTTAAGGAAAAAGTATTAAAAATTTACGACGACGATTCGATTTTTGTGGGCCCTCGACTCTCGGGGGCCCGGGGCTAAAGCTCCATTAGTCCCTACGTAGATCCGCCCGCGCGTAATACTGCACCTTCTATTTCCAACCATTCTAATTTCGAACGTCTAGAGTTAATATATTAAACTATTCGTAGATTAATATTTTAATCTAATTCTTAAATAACAGTATTGAATTTATTTAAATTTTAATGACGTTCGTAATAACATTTGGCGAAACGTAACTTTTTTGAGTGAACGAGAAAAGAAAAATATTCTACCATTTACAGTAGAGCGTCGTTTATCCGAAGGTCGGTTATCCGAAGGAATTCCAGTCGACTAATTTGAATTTTCGCCAGTACTGTGGCGCTGTATCTTTGGCTATGTCTTCGGCTACTCAAATATTTTACGTTTTTGATACTAAATTAACTTCTGAAGTATAATTTTTTATTGTTTTTATATTTTTCAATATATTTATTTTGTTTGTACAAAATAAAAAAATAATTTTTAACGATACAATAGTCTTTGTTAGGCTTAACATTGACGAAAATTCAACGCAAAGTGACACGCAGTGGAGAAAAATTTCAACACGGGATAAATTAATATATTTTTTTGTACATAATTGGTTATCCGAAAAAATAAGTTATCCGAACAACCCCAGTCCCCAATTGATTCGGATAAACGACGCTCTACTGTAATATTATTGACTTACTAGCACTTTGACTTAATTCTTAGTTTGTGCTTGGAAGAAAATGAATTGTTCCTAGGGATGTCCATAAATTACATCTGCATTTTTCTTGAAATTTTTACTCCCCATTTTGTTTTTGTCCCAGTTTGTCCAAGTTTCTTTAACTCCCTCTTCTCTTTGTATGTCCAACAAAACTCAGCCCCCCTTAAAATCTTTATCACTATATGAATGATATATATACAATAAGTAGAAATGAAACATACAAGAAATTTTGAAATGAATATAATAAAATTTATAAAGTGTATAAGATTTGATGAAATAAATGGATGTCCATTGACACTCAACCTCTCCCCTCCGACTTGTCATAACCCCCTCCCCCTTCTAATGTGGACGTCATTTATGGACAGCCCTCTACTTTAAAAACTAACTCTGGGAGAAAAGGAAGTTACCATTAAAACCACTTATCAAATGGTTAATGCTGCAGGTAATTAAAATGATGAAAACACTAATCTTATGTTTCTCCCAGCAGGATGGAAAAATTAACACAAATGTGAGAAAATTAAGACAAAAGAAATACTTTTGATCTACTCACAAGACCTTTTTCAGTTTGATGAAATTGCTTTGATTTTTGAAAATGGAATACATTGAAAAATTTGTATAAATTTGAATTCAAATTTTAACCAATGGGGTGTGTCTACTTTTGTCTGCCAATAATGTCTTGTATAATGATGTATCATATGTAGAATATGATATATTGTTATTAAGAAGACTTATTAAGGTGCATACAAAATATATTCAAGGAAGTTAGGTCCTATACAAGAGCTAAAATAATGTACAGAAGGAACCCATACATTTTTAAGCTTCTATGCAACAAAAAAGACTCAATTGACTGCCAAAGAGTTTCTGGGATTTATAGAATACCAATTAGAGACGAAATGTTTCAAAAGGACCTAAATTCAACAAAGAGATCACTTAAAAAATGCATAGCAGAAAACAAATCTGATACAGAAAATAAATGGCAGTCCACTACTTGATAATGCTAGTGAAAACAGTATTCTAGCTGATTTATAACAAGCAAAATTAATTGTAAAAATGAATAAAATGGAATATCTCAAGCTTTAGAAAGTGCTAAAAATCTTTAAAGCAGAAAAGCAGGGAATGTGTATCAACTTTAAAGGAAAAAAAACAATTTTTCATGCATGGCAAGCCCTATATGATACATCATTGTAGAATACTTATTACAGCAAATAAAAGTACAAACATCTCATTGGTTAAAATTTGAATTCAAATTTATATGAATTTTTCAGTGCATTCAAAAATCAAAGCAATTTCATCAATCTGAAGCAGGTCTTAGGAGTAGACCTAAAGTGTTTGTCTTGTCTTAATTTTCTCACATTTATGTTAATTTTTCCATCCTGCTGAGAGAAACCTAAGGTTAGTATGTTTGTTATTGCTATCTTGAAATATAAATTTTAAATGTTAACAAATTTAAATTAAATGCTCATTACCAGTTAAGTTCACTTGAACTTCTGACTGTTGAGCAGTAAAGTCAAAAAACATCAATTATTGAAATATCATCATTCATGCTACCTGTGATGAGTTCTGATTGTTGTTTTGGATTGTAAAGGTAAGATGCCAATGATTCTGAGATGCATCTTTTTTTTTGAACAAGAAAAAACTGCATTTAGAATTAAGGAATTACAGTATATCACATATATACTGTAATTCCTTACAGTATATATGTGATATATGTATACAAGAAAAAACTGCATTTAGAATTAAGGAATTACAGTATATCACATATATACTGTAATTCCTTACAGTATATATGTGATATATGTATACAAGAAAAAACTGCATTTAGAATTAAGGAATTACAGTATATCACATATATACTGTAATTCCTTACAGTATATATGTGATATATGTCTGCATTTAGAATTAAGGAATTACAGTATATCACATATATACTGTAATTCCTTACAGTATATATGTGATATATGTGATACAAAATATACTATAATACAGTATATTTTGTATTATAATATATGGCATCTAAAGATAGATTTTATTTTACCAGTGTATATTATGGCATGTTTTATAGTTTTATTAGTTTATACAAATTTTTTACTTTAAAAGTCATTCAATTGTTATACACAATTGAATTAGTAGTTAATTTTATTGTTTTAATTTAATTTATAAAACAACATGAAATTTTCTGTTTTTTTTTCAAATTCTTAAAACATTTGATATTTTAATAAATTTTTTTTTGAATGAAACAGTTTTCTAATAGAATAATCATTATAGAACTATTGATGATATGATTAATGTGTGTCAATTATAAGAAGTCTTCAATTGATTATTAAAAATTATTTGTAAATAATTTTGGTCTGTGATTAATTTTTAATAATCAAAGCATTTCTTCTGGTTTGTAATTGAATAAGGGAGGAAACAGTTATTAATTTGAAATAAATAGAATAAATTTGGTTTTAAAATGTTGGGGATTTCCTGTAGAATTTTCATGGTAAATTAATCTTATTTGATTCCACCAAAGTATTTGTTCATGTGTTAATTTAAAAATAATTTCTTCTTTATTGATTATATCCATTTATTTACAAACAACTATAAATAAATATATTAAATTAACAAATTAGATAAAGAAATTAGACAATAAATTATGTGAGCAAGATCTATACTAACTCTGAACTGTGACAAACTGATGCTTTTAATATTTTCTTTATGAGAAATTTTGCATTTATTTATTTAATATGAATTTTGTTTATTTTATGTTAATAAAAAGGCAATGCAAACTTATCATATAACATCTTATCTAGTAGCATGTATTTGCTGATTATGCATAATTTTCTGTACATATTTATAATAGTAAATGTTATATAATTATTTCTTCATAATTGTGAGTTATTCTGTCATGATTGAGTAAACATATTGTGTCATGTGCAAATTGCAATGATTTTAGAAAGGGTGTTTAAGTAAAATAATTGTGTGTGTATCTAGAAATTTTGTGCATATAAATTTTTTTTAATAATTAAATGAATTTCCCATACTTTCGTAGTGATGTGGAAAATAGATAACATTACGCAACACATTTTTAACTAAAAAGGAAGGAACTTCCAAATATAGCATTCTTATTAATGACTTAACATATAAAAATATTTCATGTAAATTCTAGTAACATGGAGAAGTTTATCAGAAACAAAGTAGGATTTTTATACTTAAAGTATTTTCCCTGATGTCGACATAATAATTTAAATAATATAACTTAAAATCAGCACAGAACCCTCATTTTTGGATAAATATATAATCATCATATTTTAAATGAATTTTTATTTTATAAAATTGATATTTTTTAAGTAAANCTTATCCTCTGAGTATTTTTCTGCATTATCTTCAGATCCATGCTTTACCTTTTGCAAAAAGTATGTAATTTTAGATTGCTTGCTTCTAGTTAAAAGATTTTTATAATTTTCCTTATATGGTGCTAAGCACTTATGAAGAATAAAGAAAGTATGGAATAAGGGAAAAACATCTGGCAACATCAAAATCAGAAGCGTCAAGATCTGGCAACACTGAAACAAATTTCAAGAAGACTTAAAAATAAAAACCATTCAACTATCCAGCATAATTCTTTAATAACATAAAAACGTTTTCAAACGCATTAAGCGTTCATCATCAGTTATTTCTCTAATTCGAAAGGGGAAATTCGAAAAATTACGCAATCAAATTTCAAATAAACGGTTATGTAAAAAATTTAAAAGGTAACATACTATAAACGAAAATGATGTATACAAATTTCCGTGTATTTAATAAATAAAATTTGATTGCGTAATTTTTTGAATTTCCTCTTTCGAATTAGAGAAATAACCGATGATGAATGCTTAATGCGTTTGAAAATGTTTTTATGTTATTAAAGAATTATGCTGGATAGTTGAATGATTTTTATTTTTAAGTTTTATTGAATTCTCCAGTAAGCAAGTATACAAAAATTTCAAGAAGGACCATGTGTATTGACAGAAGGCAAGAAAAGAAAATTTACATGCTTAAGTACTAATAGTTCATGAAAATTATTATTTTTGTGAACTATTAGTACTTCAGTATGTAAAAATTTATTACATTTCATGTTGTACGAGGGTTTTACCCAATTCTCGAACTGTGTCAGAGTGAATCCATGCTATAACAGTACCGTGTTATACAGGGATGGTACCAATTCTCAAACCGTGTTAGAGTGAATTCGCGCTATAGAAGTGCCGTGTTATACGGGGTTACTTGTACTACTTAGCTTTAATTTGAGTGTGTTTTTCGTGTTGGAACGGATTATTTGGTTTTACATATAATTATATGGGGAAAAAATGATTCACCTTACAACATTTTCATGATATGATCTCAGTTTAGGAATGGATTAATTTCATATCCTGAGGTACTACTGTATACCCTGGTGTTAAAAATTTTGTAATTTTATATATTTCAATTACATTTCATGCTTGTGCAGGAGGAACAATTTTGAAAAAAATTTTTACTGTTTGTATTTCATTTTTCAAATAGTAGCATTCTGTTCTATGTAGTGTTACTACCCGTCTTGGTTTTCATCCAGACAATCCAGGAATTGACTTGCTGTCTGGGTGAACTATTAATTTTGTCCATGAATTTCGTAGAAATTGTGAAATTATGATGAAACAAAGTTCTTGCAAATATTTTTACAAATTTACACTATTTTAACAATGAAAGAACTCACATTCACTGAAACTCATCAGCAATTCTGCCATATAAGTCTGTTTACACCGTGTGGCACGCAACCTGTCGACCTTTTTCCCTAACTGTAACTGATTTAGAACAGGCATGTATGTTATTCTTTGCATTGTAAAATGATATTGTGCATGTGTCAGGAACTTCTGTTCAAACAAACCTGACCTGCCGTCTGGGTCAGCAATTTTGAAAAGGTGACAACACTAGTTCTATGTGAATGATAATATTCTGAAGAGAATAATTATATACTATCAAAAGTACAGTACTTGTGTAAATAAATCTTTTCTGTAATGTCAATAGACAGTTGTGTTAATTTAATAAGTTTCATATTATGTAGTTAAAAGAATAAGTTTAATTTACTAATTTGAAGGTTATAATATTTTNAATATAATGTTGGAAGTTATTTGGTTTTACTTTTAATTTATGTAGAATTAAATTATAAAATCAGAATTATAAATTTGATAGTTAAATACTATTATTAAAGGTTTTATTAGATTAAAGGTCAATGAAGATAATGACTAAGTAACCTCATGATTCACTTTTGAAAGATTAATCATTAATGAATGTTCTTATCTCTGTAAATTTTAGTTTCTTCCTTAATCTGCTTTAGAAAAATTATTGCACTTAGTCCTGCTGAAAATGTCAATGAATTAGGATAATTTTACTTGGTTATGTTTCATGTTATGATTCAATGCTGTATCTTTGTATATATTTGCTAAGCAAATATGATTAAAAGTTTTAAGAGGACCTTATCTTTAGAATTGAGATGATTTGATTAAAATAAAAAAATCTTTTGTTGCTTTTATGTCATCATTATTAATCAATGATTTTAAGTGAATTTCTTGTGTTCTTAATTGTAAGCTGCAGAAAATATATTAATCTGTATGCTAGTGTAATAAAATTTTAAGAAGCACCAAAAAGAATTCTAAGTTATAAGCAGAAGTTTTATTGTAAATAATTGAGGTGGAGCAGTAGTGAAGCTGCTTCTATTTTGCTTATAGAATTGAGTTCATTCTAAAAATTTTGATCAGTTGATTCAACTTTGTTATTTTACATATGATGAGACAAGAAAATTAAAAATGTAATAAAAATGGTGGAGTTCATGATTTCCTTTTTGAGATATAATGGGATCAATTTGACCATGTTCAAGGTGGTTAGCATGAGTTTGTGCAATTAAAAAAATTTTTTATTCTTATACCTACAGCATTGTCACTGCCATAGTAACAACTGATCATAGGGTCATCTTAGATGGCCTTAATATACAGTAGAGCGTCGTTTATCTGAAGGAATTCCAGTTGACAAATTTAAATTTTCGCCAGTGCTGTGGCGCCGTAATCTTTGGCTATGTCTTCGGCTACTCAAATATTTTACGTTTTTGATACTAAATTAACTTCTGAAGTATGATTTTTTATTGTTTTTATATTTTTCAATATATTTATTTTGTTTGTACAAAATAAAAAAATAATTTTTAACGATACAATAGTCTTTGTTAGGCTTAACATTGACGAAAATTCAACGCAAAGTGACACGCAGTGGAGAAAAATTTCAACACGGGATAAATTAATATATTTTTTTGTACATAATTGGTTATCCGAAAAAATAAGTTATCCGAACAACCCCAGTCCCCAATTGATTCGGATAAACGACGCTCTACTGTAATATTATTGACTTACTAGCACTTTGACTTAATTCTTAGTTTGTGCTTGGAAGAAAATGAATTGTTCCTAGGGATGTCCATAAATTACATCTGCATTTTTCTTGAAATTTTTACTCCCCATTTTGTTTTTGTCCCAGTTTGTCCAAGTTTCTTTAACTCCCTCTTCTCTTTGTATGTCCAACAAAACTCAGCCCCCCTTAAAATCTTTATCACTATATGAATGATATATATACAATAAGTAGAAATGAAACATACAAGAAATTTTGAAATGAATATAATAAAATTTATAAAGTGTATAAGATTTGATGAAATAAATGGATGTCCATTGACACTCAACCTCTCCCCTCCGACTTGTCATAACCCCCTCCCCCTTCTAATGTGGACGTCATTTATGGACAGCCCTCTACTTTAAAAACTAACTCTGGGAGAAAAGGAAGTTACCATTAAAACCACTTATCAAATGGTTAATGCTGCAGGTAATTAAAATGATGAAAACACTAATCTTATGTTTCTCCCAGCAGGATGGAAAAATTAACACAAATGTGAGAAAATTAAGACAAAAGAAATACTTTTGATCTACTCACAAGACCTTTTTCAGTTTGATGAAATTGCTTTGATTTTTGAAAATGGAATACATTGAAAAATTTGTATAAATTTGAATTCAAATTTTAACCAATGGGGTGTGTCTACTTTTGTCTGCCAATAATGTCTTGTATAATGATGTATCATATGTAGAATATGATATATTGTTATTAAGAAGACTTATTAAGGTGCATACAAAATATATTCAAGGAAGTTAGGTCCTATACAAGAGCTAAAATAATGTACAGAAGGAACCCATACATTTTTAAGCTTCTATGCAACAAAAAAGACTCAATTGACTGCCAAAGAGTTTCTGGGATTTATAGAATACCAATTAGAGACGAAATGTTTCAAAAGGACCTAAATTCAACAAAGAGATCACTTAAAAAATGCATAGCAGAAAACAAATCTGATACAGAAAATAAATGGCAGTCCACTACTTGATAATGCTAGTGAAAACAGTATTCTAGCTGATTTATAACAAGCAAAATTAATTGTAAAAATGAATAAAATGGAATATCTCAAGCTTTAGAAAGTGCTAAAAATCTTTAAAGCAGAAAAGCAGGGAATGTGTATCAACTTTAAAGGAAAAAAAACAATTTTTCATGCATGGCAAGCCCTATATGATACATCATTGTAGAATACTTATTACAGCAAATAAAAGTACAAACATCTCATTGGTTAAAATTTGAATTCAAATTTATATGAATTTTTCAGTGCATTCAAAAATCAAAGCAATTTCATCAATCTGAAGCAGGTCTTAGGAGTAGACCTAAAGTGTTTGTCTTGTCTTAATTTTCTCACATTTATGTTAATTTTTCCATCCTGCTGAGAGAAACCTAAGGTTAGTATGTTTGTTATTGCTATCTTGAAATATAAATTTTAAATGTTAACAAATTTAAATTAAATGCTCATTACCAGTTAAGTTCACTTGAACTTCTGACTGTTGAGCAGTAAAGTCAAAAAACATCAATTATTGAAATATCATCATTCATGCTACCTGTGATGAGTTCTGATTGTTGTTTTGGATTGTAAAGGTAAGATGCCAATGATTCTGAGATGCATCTTTTTTTTTGAACAAGAAAAAACTGCATTTAGAATTAAGGAATTACAGTATATCACATATATACTGTAATTCCTTACAGTATATATGTGATATATGTATACAAGAAAAAACTGCATTTAGAATTAAGGAATTACAGTATATCACATATATACTGTAATTCCTTACAGTATATATGTGATATATGTATACAAGAAAAAACTGCATTTAGAATTAAGGAATTACAGTATATCACATATATACTGTAATTCCTTACAGTATATATGTGATATATGTATACAAGAAAAAACTGCATTTAGAATTAAGGAATTACAGTATATCACATATATACTGTAATTCCTTACAGTATATATGTGATATATGTATACAAGAAAAAACTGCATTTAGAATTAAGGAATTACAGTATATCACATATATACTGTAATTCCTTACAGTATATATGTGATATATGTGATACAAAATATACTATAATACAGTATATTTTGTATTATAATATATGGCATCTAAAGATAGATTTTATTTTACCAGTGTATATTATGGCATGTTTTATAGTTTTATTAGTTTATACAAATTTTTTACTTTAAAAGTCATTCAATTGTTATACACAATTGAATTAGTAGTTAATTTTATTGTTTTAATTTAATTTATAAAACAACATGAAATTTTCTGTTTTTTTTTCAAATTCTTAAAACATTTGATATTTTAATAAATTTTTTTTTGAATGAAACAGTTTTCTAATAGAATAATCATTATAGAACTATTGATGATATGATTAATGTGTGTCAATTATAAGAAGTCTTCAATTGATTATTAAAAATTATTTGTAAATAATTTTGGTCTGTGATTAATTTTTAATAATCAAAGCATTTCTTCTGGTTTGTAATTGAATAAGGGAGGAAACAGTTATTAATTTGAAATAAATAGAATAAATTTGGTTTTAAAATGTTGGGGATTTCCTGTAGAATTTTCATGGTAAATTAATCTTATTTGATTCCACCAAAGTATTTGTTCATGTGTTAATTTAAAAATAATTTCTTCTTTATTGATTATATCCATTTATTTACAAACAACTATAAATAAATATATTAAATTAACAAATTAGATAAAGAAATTAGACAATAAATTATGTGAGCAAGATCTATACTAACTCTGAACTGTGACAAACTGATGCTTTTAATATTTTCTTTATGAGAAATTTTGCATTTATTTATTTAATATGAATTTTGTTTATTTTATGTTAATAAAAAGGCAATGCAAACTTATCATATAACATCTTATCTAGTAGCATGTATTTGCTGATTATGCATAATTTTCTGTACATATTTATAATAGTAAATGTTATATAATTATTTCTTCATAATTGTGAGTTATTCTGTCATGATTGAGTAAACATATTGTGTCATGTGCAAATTGCAATGATTTTAGAAAGGGTGTTTAAGTAAAATAATTGTGTGTGTATCTAGAAATTTTGTGCATATAAATTTTTTTTAATAATTAAATGAATTTCCCATACTTTCGTAGTGATGTGGAAAATAGATAACATTACGCAACACATTTTTAACTAAAAAGGAAGGAACTTCCAAATATAGCATTCTTATTAATGACTTAACATATAAAAATATTTCATGTAAATTCTAGTAACATGGAGAAGTTTATCAGAAACAAAGTAGGATTTTTATACTTAAAGTATTTTCCCTGATGTCGACATAATAATTTAAATAATATAACTTAAAATCAGCACAGAACCCTCATTTTTGGATAAATATATAATCATCATATTTTAAATGAATTTTTATTTTATAAAATTGATATTTTTTAAGTAAAGAATTTGAGATGAAGTGTTAATTGATGGTTGTTTAATTAACAATATAATTGTATAAATATTATATTTTGCTGCAGTTAAAACATGATGTGCAGTTTGATTGGAATTTCTAATCATTTAATTTTCAAGGAAGTGAAAAATTTCCTGATTTCTTATTAAAATTTTCATTTATTGAATTTCAAAATACACATTATAAACTTTAATAATTTTTTATCACAAAATTAAAAAAATTCTCCAGTTTTTAAACTCAGTTTTCTTGAGAATCACCTTCATTAAAAATATATTTGCATGCAGTTAAAATATGTATTAAATTACAAAATAAAACTTTTAAAAATACTTCTTAACATTAAGGTAAAAGGAAAAATATTTAATAATAAAATATCATAATTTATGATTTTATTTTGTAAATTTTAGTGTAGTGTTGTAACTTCAATATCATTGACATAATTAAAAAGTACAGCTCACTTTTCAAGTTATGAGCATTATTGAAATAGTCAAGATCATTATGATTACATACATAAATATTGTTTCAGTTTTTTAAGTTAAAATGAATGAATTATGAAAAAAATTTGAAGGTTTAAACATTTTTCAGTGTTCACTTATCAACAAGTGCTGGAACAGAGAAAAAATATGACAAGTGAATGCTGTGACATTTAAATTATTTTTTTTTTACTCATTTAGTAGTCAGTTTATAAGCAAGAATAACATAAATGATTACCTGTGCAAACATTTTGATTTTAAAATTTCAATTAGATACTAAATCAACTAATTTTATTTAACAATTTTCAAATTATTTTTAAAGAACGTCTTTATTATTAAAAAAAAAAGACTATTTTATGAGATTGCATATAAAATTAATTTTGTTAAAATTGCATTTAACAGAATTAATTTCCATCCTATAAAATTCTTTAAGTGAAATTGATTGTATTTTTTTTTTATTTATTTTTTATCAGTAAATCTGCAAAAGTCTGTGAAATTAATTTAATGTGAAAATTAAAGCAGTTAAACAATTTATCTACTTTCTATCAGAGATACAGTTACAGAAATTTTTGTAATGAACAAAATATTTTAAAATCACAATGTTTTTAATAAAAAATTCATACTTTTTAAATATTTTAGTGATATAACAGTTTGTTATGTGGTGATTAGCTGTGTATAGATGGAAAGCAGTAGTTAAATTAATAAGATTATTTTTATTCCTTGTTAAACGAGAGACAAATTTCCCATACTTTCATAGTGATGTGGAAAAAGTTTTAAGCGATCATTAAAAAAAGATACGTAACATTTGATGACAAGTCACATATTATTATTTTTTTCTTTTCTGATTCAACAAATTCTCCTGTTTAGCAAATTACTCCACCAGTCAAACACATTAAACATTTTCTCTTTCTTCATTTTGTAGTGTGAACCAATTTCACAAAATGAATAAAAATCACTTTTACAGTGGTACCTCAGGATACGAAATTAATCCGTTCCGAAACTGAGATCGTATCATGAAAATGTCGTAAGGTGGATCATCTTTTCCCATACGATTACATGTAAAACCAAATAATTCGTTCCAACGCGAAAAACATACTCAAATTAAAGCCAAGTAATACATTAAAAAAAAATAACTGTAGTAAGAAAAACAAATGAAAAATGTGAACTAATGTAACGTCGTATGGTGAGTTTTTGTTCATATCGTGGAGCAAAAATATGTTCGAATTTCATGTCGTATCCTGAAAATTTGTATGCTGGGGCGTTCGTAACCTGAGGTACCACTGTATATGTTTTTACTGTTCACTGTCAGTTTTAGCCAACCTTTAAAACGACTCTCTATTCTTTTACATGACTGGAGGAGCCAACTGATTTAAAAAAAAAAAAATTGAAAAAACTGATATTGTATATTATACTAGACAAGTCCATTGGAAAAAAATAAGAAACAAAAAAAACTTGATCAATTTTTTAAAAGTACATGACTTAATTTTACACTGTTACTTTTCCTTTTATATATTGTTTAAATGTATTATACATAAATTGAAACTTATTTGTTAAAAATTACATGTAAAAATGTATAAATTCAGTTGCATGTATTAATTTGTGCTTCACTATACTTTTGTGACTACTGTATTCACTCTGAAAGCAATCAAAAGCAGTTTCACTTACAGTTTTCTCTCTCACATAATATTTTTCTCTATCTTTCAAAAATGTATCAACTTGTTCAACTGTGTATTCAATTCATTGTAAACATACTAGTGTCAAAGAATTGCATATATATTTTCTTTTCATACTTGGAAATTGAAAATTCAAAGTTTAAGTGTAAGGTGGTGACTTATGTATATATGTACATATCATAACATGTGTATATATGTACAAAACCAAATTATACTCTTGGATTTAATACAGTATATGTATACATTTAGTACATATATAAATTATGCTGGAATCAAAGGTGATGTTTATTGACTACAATAGATTTACAGTCAAAAATCACTATTTGATCTGCTAGTCAATCTGTGTGAATTATGTACATAGTACTATTTTTTTATAGGTAAGTGTTGTTGTTATATTGAAAACATGAGGAGTAATGTAAGAGGTACGCTAGTTCTAAAATTTGGTGGTGATGTATAGGGTCCTTAACTTTTTGTAATAATCAGTCTCTAAAGATGCAGAAGCAAGATTGTAACTTAATAGACAGATATATAAATATAAAGTTTAAAACCATAGTATGTTTACTATGGTTTTAAACTTTATATTTAAACTTTTATATGTAAACATGTATGTATATGTAGCTATTTATATACATGTATGTATATGTAGCATTTTATATGTATATGTAGCTAAAATTACATTATTAGTTAATGTAATTTGTTGCAGTTCATCTATTATTTCTCATGTATTTTTAACAGTAAATTTATAGTTCTTTAAGTGTGCTGTTAGTAGAGTGTGTATTACATTTTCCAAGTATCTGGTTGGTGAGTCAGCTTTGTCCTGCCATGGGTCTTATCAAAGTGCTTGATTTATGAGTTTTAGCAAAAGCAAATATCCTGGGTATATCAGATGAGCTGATCACCACCTTGTTCAAGATTTAATCTTCTGGCTAGTGCAGAATATGCAAATCTGATGACACATTTATGTACATGTATTTGAAAGTAAAATTAAAATAGATCTAAATAGTATAGTTGGTAGCAATGTCTGTCAGTATATGTAGTTCTGTGGCTTGAATCTACTTTGGATCATTTTTTCTTCCAGATATTTTAAATTAATTATAATTGTTAAATTCAATAGAAGATGGTTGTATTGCTCACTTCTAGAACCAAATTGTATCATTAATTTAATTTTTAAAAATTGTAGAATTATGGATAACTACACAGCACACCTGGATGAATATAAGACTCGCATCAATCAACCAGAATTTTAGTTCAAAGTCTGAAATATTTTGGCAAAGATTTTTTATAATAGATATATTTAGTGAAAAGTAGATGTATGCTTGATTAATGACTTCCAAAAAATTCTAACATACATAAAAACCAATTTAAACAAGGAGTTATGGAACTGAAAAGAATTTGGTTATCAAAAATGGATTGATATGTTTATTAAATTGAAATCTAGTTAGGAAGTAAATATTTTTGATGAGAATTTCCTTTAAGAATTCAAGCAAAATAAACTTAATAATTAATTATTTAACTGTTAATTTAAATTTCTTAAAATTTCTTTGGTGAATGGAAATTAAATAAAATTAAAATTATGCATTCATTTAAATAGCAAATAAAAAATTTTCCTTCAAATATAGAAATTTTTATTTATTTGTAATCATTACAAAAAATGAAAGTTTAATTATTTTTAGATACGCCAAACAAACTGCCAGATTATTTATTGGACTGTAATAATCCAGCAGTTCATTTGACATATCTAATAGAATCAGGTTGATGTGTATGTTGTTAATTATTTTTAATTTTTTATACATTTTTACTAATATAAATTTATATTTTTAAAAGATTTCATTTGTATTTTTAGTGCGACGTCACAGTTTAGAATTATGTCGACGAAGCTGTTGAAAGGCTTAGTCAGTAAAAATAAACGCAGATATCGAGAAGATGGTTTTGATTTAGATTTAACATGTATCCTTTTCTATGTTTCAAATATATATTATTTATTTTAAAAAATTGATACATTTTTTAGTAATAAGTAAATATTTATATATATTTAATTAAAAACATGAATGAATGAATAAACTTTATTAACCAAATTTTATTCAATAATAGCAATTAAAAAATATAATTTATAATAACACTTGACTGTATTATCATCATCTTGGTATGATGGTAATACAGTCAATACAGCTTTTTGATTTAGAAATCATTCGCGTGTATTCATTTGTGTAAAGTGTCAACAAGTATTTGTAAATATTAGAGAGCATTTAATATTTATGAATTACTGAATATATGATTTTACATTTGAAATGGCATTGCCAAATCATGACTTCCAAACACACAAATTAATTATATTTCATTAATGTATAGTTTTTATTTGAAATACACTGATTTCCCATGTTTATGAATAATAGAACCAATTAATGCTTCATGAATTTATTCTTAAACTTTGAGTTCCATTTTCAATGTTAAATTTGTAATTCATTTTTAAGACTTTGTATTGCTACTGTTTTAAAAAATTTTAAGAAAAATGAATGATTTTATTAAATAAATATACTGTGTGATGGTGTACAGTACTGCAAAAGTCATTTTATTGAAGCCAAACAAAACAGTAACATAACTTATGACAGACCATATGAATGACTTAGTGCAGTGATCTTTTAGCATTGCACATGCTCAAACATCTGGTTTGCATAAGCACCAACTTCAGTTTACAGTAGTATGTAATCTCCCATTTCCCAAAAGGTTGACACCTTTCGTAAAAGTTGAAATTTTGGTGTATAAATTTCCAATTATGAATGATTGAATTCCTAAACACTGATGTCCATGAATGTCAAGGGTATAGTGTACTTTGGTTTAATGTTGTTTTCAGAGCTTATGCTCCAAAAATGGTGGAGCAGAGTAAAAATTTGGTTGTGTTTATTATCATTGTATACTTCTTTTAGAAGTCTCTGGTGCAGAATGCAAAGAAGGTTCAGACAAATAAAATATTATTTAAAACCTTAGTTTGCACTTTAATTATTAAAGATGTATGAAATGTATTTTATATGATAAAGTATGCAAACTAAAAGTCAGGTAGCAAGTAATTTAGTTAACAGCATCAAGTTTTATTAATTACTCTCCAATACTGGAATATAATACTTAAACACAAACAAAACAACTAAACAGCATATATTACCTCAAATTAGCACTTTTATAAATGTTTTCATCTGTTTATAACAGACATCGTCAAGTATATGTAATGCAGAACCAAACAGACAAATCAAAATCTAATATACTTTTTTAATCTAATAAGAAAAAATGAAAAGTTATACCAAACAATGAAAAAAAAAAGACAGCAGTGCTCTCCTGCACGTGCGCAGTTTAAATGAGCCATACTTTATACTTTTTTATAATAGCAGTATATATAAAAAGACTGTCAGAAAAGTGTTATTTTGTCAACATTTTATATAAAAATATACTTTAAAGTTCCAATGTAATCTTTTGAAGAAAGTGTGTTGGAGTGGTTTTTTTTATTTCATTCTCTGACAAAGATTTTTTAATATGAAATGTCATTCAGTTTATTTTAAAATATTACACTGTTTCTGTTTAAAGAACTTTCTTTGTGATATTTTTCACTTGTTATGTTGTTAAATTTTTATGAAATAAAATTTAAGGTGTACAGAAAGTGATGACAATTCTGTATTAAGTCACTTAACTTAGAAAGATATCTTCAACAATATAATTGCTATGGGTTTTCCTGCCGAAAAACTGGAAGGTGTATACAGAAATCACATAGATGATGTAGTAAAGTTAGTATTTTCCTTTATTAAAATTTTTAATTTTATTTTATAATTTATTAATATATTGAAATTATTTATTTTGGAAAATTGCTTAATGCAATATTTTTAATTTTACATTTTTTCAGAATTGTAAATAATAACTGAATATAAAAATAAGAAATATTGATACTTTTAGTATTTTTTTCTTTTAAATAAACTTGTTTTCAGACAAGTTATAGATGTCAAGGAGTTTTAAACGTAAAAATTTGTGGTTTACATTTTAAATAAATGACACAAATTTTCTTTTCTTATTAAATATGCCTGGAGGGGATTTTACTTGTTTGTATACAAGTGGAATATTAATTTTTCATTTTATCCAAGTTAAGTAACATCTTTTGTGCCCAAAAACTGCTTCTGTTTCCTTGTTAGACAGATTTTTGGCTTATAGTAATTTAACATAGAAAATTGTTCTGTTCTGAAGAACTTTTTCCATTTTATTCAGGTTTCATTTGGTTCTTGTTTATTTTGTAATCTCTTAGTGATGTGACACATATGATTGCCATGCCCCATGCAATGCAATGACAAATGCCCTGCATGTGATGCAATATACATTATTTATCTTCATTTACAAGAGCAAAAGAACTTTAAAGCATTTGCTTTAATACCAACACTTTGAAAAATGATTACTTTTTAGGGATTAAAATGGGGCATGGTGTTTTGGGAAGGATCCACTAAGAAGAACAATAATTAAAATATAAATGCTAATATAATGAAATAAACTTTAATGTATTTTATCCCATAGACAAAACTAACAATTTAAAAAATCCAGAATATTTGAAAATGACTTGAAATGGATAACAAACTAAACAATAGATACACTCCTAAAAAGTGAAATCACAATATCATGAAGGAATATGCTTAGCCAAATACAAATTGCAGGACTGATAGAGGTGACAGAGATATGAAAATTATTAAAAGAACAAACAAAAATATGCAACAGACATCTGTTTATTCAGTAATGAATAAGGCCCCATGGACAGCTATATAGGCCACTATACAGAGAGCCATTCAATGAGACAGTTAATGATGACAGATATATGCAAATGATTAAGTTTGAGTATGCATCAGGTCATGTACCCAATTTCAGGCTCTAAAGACTGAAAATTTTCTATGCTTCTTCAAAAGTGAAGCATAGAAAATGTCTCAGAGACATCAGCAAGCTGGAATACCACCAGTTAATGACTAGGGAACAAGATTGTGTCCTGGAGCTGTGTGACCTCTGCTTATCAATGTGTGCAGTTGCTATATATGTTGGCCACATCATGAGTACCATCTAGTGATGTGTGACACAATAGACACAGGAACATCTGCAAATGCACCAAAGAGGGAGTGGATTGCATCAGCACACAACAGACCACACAGACTGGCAGATTTTATGAACGACCAGTCAAGACCCATTTGCCACAGAGATGACATCCAAAGCTGCCCATCACTATCAATGGGTGTGTCTGCGTCCACCCAAACCTTTCACAACAGGTTTCATGAAGTTGAGCTGCATGTCTGGCATGTGTCATCGTCATTGCAACTGGACCACTGAAAGTATCAGTCATTGTTTATAGATGAATCCTGCTTCTGTCTGTGGATGAATGACAGCCTAGATGGGTGTGGTGATATCCCAGGGAACATTACATACCAGTTCTTTTTCTGAGTGTCACACTGGGCATCATGGTTTGGGGAGTCATCATGTTCAATCAGGAGACAGCCCTGGTGTATATTTCTGGTACTCTGACAGCAGTCAGGTACATCATACAAATTGTGGTTCTGTAGGTTGGCCAGCAGTGCAGGCTGCATCTGACAGTGTTCTAGTAAGATTATACCTGACCACACATAGCAGAGTGAACTCTGACCAGCCTGAATGAAATTCACATCCCTGGCCAGCAGCCTTGCTGGATCTCTCTTCCATCAAACACCTATCGGATCTCATCCAATGTGAGGTGCACCAGAGACCACCACCACATATCATAGATGACATGTGCAAAATCAATCTATTTGCTAACTTAAATCTATTCCCCTTTGGAATTCAACAAAAGAAAATTCAAAGACTTAACTTATGTACAACAATTCTTATGAACTAAGATCCTAATTGTCAGCTCAATATACTAGGAACCTTTTTCCTCAACTCTCAAGACTTTCTAATCTTCATTCCACAAATCAAATAACTTCAAATCACCTTGGAACCACTTTATCGCTATTAGACACCTCTGTTTGCTGCTACAAGGCCCACCATGCTCTTGCTAACAGAAGCTCACCTCGGTCATCTTAACTTGAGGTTTGGACTTTATATTATGAGTTGACGTCACAATTCTGATTGAGATCACTCCCCTCATTTACATACTTATTGCTAACAGTAAACTTTTCCTTTCTGCCTGGCAGCCTATTTCCCGACAATACTCGCTAACCTTTTCCTAAGTTCTAAGTTCCTAAGTTGTGCTTGTGGGGTCTCCCCCTCTTCTCGGTGTGGACTTACTTTTTCCGCTTGGGAGTACAAGTGTGTGCTTTTTTTTCATCGGTGAGTTGGTTCTTTTTTTTCTATTTTTAAGTTTCTAAGATGAGTGGTGAGGAAACCTTCATCCCAACAAAAAATAAGCCCCAAACAAAAATAGAATAAAAAGCAAAATAAAAAATAACTAAAAATAACACTCGGACTTGGTTCCTTACACAGGTAATCATTAACTGTCTCATTGAAAGTATGCCTCTCTGTATAGTGGCCTGTATAACTGTCCATGGGGCCTTACTCATTACTGAATAAACAGATGTCTGTTGCATATTTTTGTTTGTTCTTTTAATCATTTACATATCTCTGTCACCTCTACCAGTCCTGCAATATGCATGTGGCTACACCCATTTCTTCATGGTGTTGTAATTTTATTTTTGAGAAATGCGGTTGAATTCATGAACCCTATGAATAACAATATACTTCTGCCAATTCATAGTATATAAAAAAAAGTTATATTATGAAATGTATTGAATTACAGGCTAAATATTAAATTATTTCCTTTATGATCTAAATATTAGAAAAAAATACATATACAGAAGTGATTAAAATTAACAAATTTACAACAAAAATGAGAGCAGTAGCATAAAACAATTCAGATAACAAAATAAACTTTCCATCTACTGGATTTTAAAATAATTTAAAGAACATTATTACAAGAAAAACACAGAATATTTAAATGTCATAAAATGGATAACAATAAATAGTTTTTTTGCGGGTTTATAAACTAAACTATTTATTGTTAAGTTTGTGAATCCACAAATAATGATGTACTTCTACCAAATCATAGGATAAGAAAAACAGTATGATACAGTAAATTTTAACCTGTTTACTTTACAATTTAATTATCAGAAAAAATACATAAACAGAAAAATAAAAATTTATCCTACCATATTACAGAAACAACACATAAATTATTCCTTAATTTTATACCTCAGTCAATGTTATCAAGTGATGTTATGAACAAAACCAGTAAAGTATAACTACATGAATAACAAATTAAACATCAGTTACTTCAATTTATGATTTGATCAAAAAATGATTCCTTTAAAACATAGAAGGAAACAAATGAAATAATCAAATAGACCAGGGATAACAGAGTAAACATAACTTAGTTTATTTTATGAATTTTCCAAATAGGTTGCATTACTATTTTCTTTTCTTAAAAATACATATTCTTTCATGTAGGGAGGATGTGCATTTTTGGTATTTTTTCCTCTTTTTCAGTCTCTCTAATTTTATTAATTTAAAATTACAACTTTATAAAATAATAATATCCCTCTTACAATCTTTTAAAATTCTTATTTAACATAAAAAAAATATACTCTTTTGAAAGTTTATTTATTTATATATCTCTTTTGAAAGTTTAGAGATTTGAAAATATATTTTCAAATCTCTAAACTTTATATCTCAAATCTACTAATGTAAATGATTTCACTAAACTAATTAGTTTTTAAAACATGTATTACACGTTTTTTTTAAATTCAATAATAAGAGTTAGTTAATTGATTATATCTGTTTGTAAACAATTGCATGAAATTTTTCCTCGCATATATGATGTGTGCAACAATTGCATGTATGTCATGTTGCTAATGAATTACAACAAAAACTAGCAACACAAATTTTAATAGATACTTCAGTTAAGTTGTCAATGTTGAAAAATTATACATCAAATATTTGTAAAACAAAATTAACATTGTTGTACCAATGTTTGATATAGACAGTGTCAGAATACTATCTGAAAATGGAACTGTGAAAAACCTTATTTGACAAATTTACGAACACGAAGAAATTTTATAAATTGATGACATTAAAAACAAGTGTGATTTTTTTTTAAACTGATATTAATGGGAAGCATGTAACATGTTGTGTTAGATAATTTAGAGTACAGAATAGCCTGAAACTGGGACATAATCAAATATACATTAGGTATTTTCTACGAAAAGGAAATTGATCTCCACAGCATAGGTTATTCTGTTTCAGCTTGGCACAATAACAAAAATATGCTAATATGCTTCTAACATTCTGTCTAAAATAGTTTAAATCTTGCAGGTATTGGGGAAGACTTGCATATCTATCATCATCATCAACAAAAATGTCAAGAAATGTTTAAAACATCCATACATGTAGCCAGCAGCCTACCAACTTCAGCAACTGGTTAAGCACTGTATAACACACTTGAACATTTTGAAAAGTTAATTTCATGATGACATCATGTATGCTAAATACAACAATTAACACCTAAATGTTAATTCCGGCATTGAATGAACAAAAAATTTTAATGCTCGAACATTTTCGGCTGTCTTTTAGAGGCCCTCCTCAGGATGAAACACACAAAAAAACAGTTCTATCATTTAAAAACTTCTAACCATCGAATACAGCTGTGTTTGGTGGTTAGAAGTTTTTAAATGATAGAACTGTTTTTTTGTGTGTTTCATCCTGAGGAGGGCCTCTAAAAGACAGCCGAAAATGTTCGCGCATTAAAATTTTTTGTTCATTCAGTGCTGGAATTAACGTTTAGGTGTTAATTGTTGTGTTTAGTATATAGTTCCAGTTTACTTGTGCTAGTTTTTTGTCTGATTGTTAAATGTCCATTATAAAGATCAAAATCAAAATTTGCCATGAGTAGTATAAATTGATAGCAATAATAAACTTGATTGATGTAACATGCAACCAGCAATCAGCCCATAGTTTGAATTTCAAAATTTCAGTTTTGTCATTATATTGGTCTTGTGTAGTTGTATATACAGTAGAGTGTCGATTATCCGAAAGTCAATCATCCGAAAGAATTTCAGTCGGCAAATTTAAATTTTCGCTGGTGCTGTGGCGCTGCAATCTTCGGCTATATCTTGGGCTACTCAAATATTTTACATTTTTGATACTAAATTAACTTCTGAAGTATAATTTTTTGTTGTTTTTATATTTTTCAATATATTTATTTTGTTTGTACAAAATAAAAAAAAAATAATTTTTAACAATACAATAGTCTTCATTAGGCTTAAAATTCAACGTGAAGTGACACGCAACGGAGAAAAATTTCAACATGGGATAAATTAATATATTTTTTCGTACATAATCGGTTATCCGAAACATCAATCTTCCGAACAACCCCAGTCCCCAATTGATTCGGATAATCAACACTACTGTATTTGCAAAAAATTGTGTTTAATGGTTATGCAGTTGCTTTGAACTTTGATCACAGACAAAACACTTTCTGACTAATGAACAGTTTTGCTCAATAATAAATAGTTTATTGATATTACATTATAATATGTAGGTTCAGTGTGATCATCAATCCAGACTTTATGGCTGCCCTATATTTTATTAATATAGTTCTTTCAAGTGTCTTTTTCATTATTATTATATATTCACCTTTTTTTTTTGTTTGTTTTGTTTTGTTTTGTTTGTTTGTTTGTTACAGAAAACCAATTGTGTTACAGAAAACACAAAATTGGCCAATGAATGAAATCTATTTGATTTTATTCATTGGACACTTTAATGGACCCAAAAAATTTTGAATTTTATTTCTTGAAAATTTTTTTCCTTATATTTTGTTACANTACAAATATAGAACAAATTATAATACACTCCAACCATTCATGTTTCATGTATGAAGAGATAAAGATATTTTCTGTAAATGTAGAGTATTCTCGATTGAATTCAACGTTATAATGTAAGAATTACGAAGAAAATATAAGAATTTAATAAAAGTTGTCACTTTTATATTCGAATTATGTCGATTCGATTTCGACGATCTTTTAATTGCTATTAATGAAATTATTATTATTATTATTATTTTTACAACTGCAAACATGAAAGTTCAGAAAATATCATCATGCTTATTTCTACAACTAATCATCATTCTTTTATTAATTTTGTCTGTAGAAATTATAGAATATTTAAATGAACTTTCTATTGTATTTCTCACTGTAACCATATTCCTTAAGTTAGTATACTGAACAGTGCTTTATTTTGTATATGAAGCAACAATCTTTATAGTTGTTTTCGTGACAGTATTTTATTTTACGATAATTTAATTATGTTGTCAAATATAATTAACATTAATTCTCTGTGTGCTTTAAGTAATACTTATACAATTTAATTTGAATATATTTATATATATAAACAGAAACCCGACTTCATCGAAAAGACATTCACGACTTAAAACTGGTTTTCATTCGAAAGGTAATGCCTGCTCTCGATCTTATTTGACATCTTCTACTCGATTCGATATCAAATAAGAAACGATGTACAGTCTTGCAGTTTCGTCACGGATATCATATTTCCTTTAGATGTTTTCATATAAATATTTTAAATATCATCATATAAAGTATAATTGAAAGCTTTTATGTTTCAGGGAAGAACGGGAGTGATGATTTGTGCTTACATGTTGCATAAAAGGATATGTGAAACTCCAGAAGAAGCTTTGAATTATTATGGCCAAGCCAGAACTAGAGACCAAAAGGTTTGCTGTAATTTCATATCACCTATTTGCATAGTAATTCATATTAATCAAGATAAGACAAAGGAACAAATTTAAATACTGTAGAACAGCAGGAGCTTACTAGCTTAAAAGAGAACTATCTAAAAGCAAGAGGAAAAAAATTTAAATGAAAACTAGTACATTTTTATATAATGTGTTGCTAACATAATTTTTAGAGTAACTATTTAAAAATATACTTTGCAACATTTAGTATTTTCTTAACTGCAAAATATTGGAATGAGTTTATACAGTAGGATAAATATTAATAGGTTATTTTCAGAATTATAGAGTAGTAGTAGAAATATCTAGTAGTGCTTGAGAAAATTTGATGTTGCATCTTGTCATTGTAGAAAATTTTTTAAAAAGACAGTTTTTAGTACAAAAGCTAGGTATATGTTTGGAAACTTTATCTTGGGATTACAATTAAAAATTTAATAATAAGTGATTAATAATATAAAATAACTTTTGAAAACCTCTAGATACATGCTCTATGCTTGCTCACAGTACCATACTTTTGTGGATTGTCTGGCATTCTGTCTATCTGGAGAGACCACAAAATTCTATATTTCCATATGGTAAAAACTGGCATGTTGGTTTATTCCAAGGAATGCTGGCTTGCCCATTATAATTGATGTTATACATCCCTCTCCAGAGAGTGCATGAAACTCACAGACAGCAGTTTTTATTCTAAAATTGTGAAACTCAGCACTACATCAAAAATTACAATTATATGTTTAATTTCTGCATTTTGTCTTCTTTCTAACCATTAAAATACTCATTTTTTTATGTTTTATTTTATTGTAATTTGTTTGATTCAGAAATGCAAAAATAAACATATAAAATTTCAGAAACTGGTTGTAAATTATCTCAACTTACACCCATTAACATTGTAAAGTACTATTTTATTTTTCCGACTTCTCCAATGATTATCGACACGACTGTGTGACGGAAATATCCGTTTCCTAACAGGTACTTTACGCGGATTCACGTTAGTGTGCCAGGCCTGGACTTTAAGCGTGCACCGAATTAAATAATGACCAAGTTTGTCAATAACAAATCAAATATTTAATAAATAATTCTAATAATAACTATTTACAAAATTTAGTAAAAATCAAACAACAATTTATTCAATGAAAATCAATAAGAATCAACCCGACAAAACTCAAATCAATCTAGTTTCTAACTTAAATCTATTCCCCTTTGGAATTCGACAAAATTCAAAGACTTAACTTATATACAATAATTCTTATGAATTAAAGATCCTAATCGTCACCTCAATATACTAGGAACCTATTTCCTCAACTCTCAAGACTTTCTCTATTCGTCGATCCACAAATCGAATAACTTCAAAATCGCCTTGGAACTATTTGATCCTATCAGACACCTTTCTCGTTCACTGCTACGAAGCTCACCAAGCTCGTTGCTATCAGAAGCTCACCTCGTCCGTCTTCACTTGAGGTTCAGTCTTTATACTGTGAGGTGACGTCACAATTCTGAATGCGATCACTCCCCTCATTTACATACTTATTTGCTAACAAACTTTTTTCTGTTTGTCTGGCAGCCTATTTTCCGACAACACTCGCTAACCTTTTACATTATTCTTTTTGACAATTTTTTGGGATGTTTTATTCTTTAAGGTTTAGCAAGTTCCTAAGTTGTGCTTGTGGGGTCTCCCCCCTCTTCTCGGTGTGGACTTAATTTTTTCCGCTCGGGAGCGCAAGGGTGCATGAGTTTTTTCTACGGCGCTTTTCTCTCATTGGTGAGTTGGTTTCTTTTTTATTTTTAAGTTTCTAAGGTGAATGGTGAGGAAACCTTCGTCCTAACAAAACATAAACCCCAAACAAAAATATAATAAAAAGCAAAAATAAAAGTAAATAAAAATAATGCTCGGACTTGGTTCCTTACAACATCTTCTATGTATGAATTTTGAGAGGAAAGTGCTATCTTTCAAGGTCAGAGTAGACTGTTAGTGCAGCCCACACTAACTACTGTTAATGTCAATAAGCCACTAATTTTTTTATTGCTCTGTAAACAAAAACTCTTTTCCCTTAGTCAAATTACAATGTTATTATTTTATTGTACTGGAAGAATGTTTTCTTTTAATGTTTAATTAACAAAAACTTTTGTTACATCTGATTAATTTTATTTTTTAGTTGCAGTTTAATTGGCATGCTGATAACCCTGGGATTTCCAGCATACTGGTCTCCCCCAGTTATATGCAGCATGCTGGTCAATCCATGGAAATACAGCATGATGATCAATAGTCTTGTAATACTACAGAATGCCATAGTTTCATTGGTCAGATAGCATGCTCTAGTGTAGATAGAGAAGAGATTTTTTTCTGGACAAAAAGAAATCAATGACTTGTCCTGAATGAGAGGATTCATTTTAGAAAGTTCTAAATTTGCTTGTATCATCTTCAAATGCATAAAGAACAGACAGGCAAACTTTCTTCTCAAAAAATGCTTTATAAGCTCTGTGTATATAATGCCATAATGAAACCAACTATTCAATATAATTTATCAATTAGCCTTTAATCCCTTTTTATATATAATACAACTAGTAGCCCGGGACACCCCCTAGTGGGCGTTTTAGCAGTATTACAGATTCCTATGAGGCATGTTTAAAGCAGCGGCAGCTTTACGTTCCTCCACAGTGGCGTATTTCTTTGGTCGTGCCATGAAAGGTTTCTATTATTATATTAAAAAATTAGCTTAACTATTTCAAACCTTATCGTTTTATCGTAGCGGTTCAAATCTATCCGGTTTTCGTTATTCGCCTCCTAGTGAACATTACAGGCATTCCGTGACAATAATAAATTCCTATTACAAATATAATGAATTATTTATATTGTTATATTGACCAAATAATAATTTATTGGCCAAATGAATAATAATAATTTATATTGTTCATTTAAATAATAATTAAAATTGTTAATTTAATTTGAATGTTTTAAATATGACACACGATAGGGGCGCCTCTAGTGTCCGTTATCAAACAGTTACGGGACAGACGGACAGTTGAATGGGTTATATATATAGATATAATTTTATGGCTGGTTTTTTATAGTACCTACAAATGCATAATAAATCAAACTTTTGATTCATGTTAAATGCTCTTACTCTATAATTCTAAAAGAAAATTTGTATGAAAATCTTAATGACAATTTATTATTTTCAAAATGCATTGTTTTTAGTGTATTTTTCAACATCGTAAAACAAACTAAAAGCATTTGTTAAATAAAATCTTTCAAAAGCTGGACACTTTAATCTACTCACCAAAAAACCTTTTATTCCAACCAGCATGATTTTAATTTTTTCATGTAAATTTGGACAAGCATCCTTGACCTAATTATAAGAAGACCTGAAACAGATTTATAATTACTGGTACTCTTGCTGGTTGGAATAAAAGGTTTGTTTGGTGAGTAGCATTTGTTAAATTTAATTGTTTCTATTACAGCACCTTCAATTTTATTGTTAGAAGTTTTTTCTTTTTTGAAGCTTTTACTTTAGAGAGAAAAAATTGAACAGAAAATTATTATTTTGGAAACCAAAATATTCAATACATTGTCTGTTCTTTAAATGCTAGTGATCATCTTCAAATTTTTCAGATTAAATATTTGTAAATCTTTCACATTTTTCAAATCATCTGTTGATTTGGAATAGTTAATGTTGTTATAAACAGACTTAGTTTTCATTGTTATTTTCTTGTTACTTTTTCATATGACAAAATATTTGGGATAAAGCAACAAAGTGAGTGGTAACAGTTATTCATAATGATCATTCAGATCTTGCATTATCCATTGTCCAATTTGAATCTTTAAATTGGTTATCTTGTTCATAAGATTTAAATAAATATAATAAACATTGATCAATTTTTTATTTCAAACTGAAAAACATATAAGTATAGTGACTACAGCTTATATTAATCAGATTACAAGAAAAGAATTTGGTTAAGATTATTCTTATTAGATTGTGTTTGCATTCTTTCTGCACCAATTCCCCATTTAATACAATTAATTTTACTGTTTAAGAAGAAAATTTAATAATAATAAATAATTGTAAATGCACTTGTTTTACTAGAAGTTAAGAAAAATGCAAACATATGTATATGATGATGATTGCTTTATAGAAAACATTTTAACATAAGACATTTAAATAATAGAAATTCAAGCATTAAGATATAGGTTCAAATTGTAAATTCAGGCTAACTTTAAAATAGTGTGAATCTATATCCACATTAATAACATATAAGACATCATCTGAGATTATCTGATTTTCCTTGAATAAATTGTTGTTTGATTATTACTAATCTTGTAAATAGTCATTATTGGAGTTATTATTAAATATTGGATTGTTGACTAACTTTGTAAATATTTCTTTTGTTGCACATGAAAGTCCGGGCTTGGCAAATTAACCACAAATCCACATAAAGTACCCATTAGGTTAACGGCATATTCTGGCACACAGTTTGTGTTGGCAATCGTTGTATCAGAAAAATTAAAAATAATAAGTACTTTACAACTGGCGCCTGAACAGGGACGATTAGTAATCAGGTAGTATAAGTGAACTCTCCCTATTTGCATTCACTATTTTAAATTTGTACAGTTCTCTCTATACACTCTTCTCGAACTGAAGTTAAATAATAATCAAACCGCGACAAAAAATCTTTAATATGCAGCTTTTTATTAACTTATCAAACATTTTTGGCCATTTAAATGACCTTCCTCGGGAATAAAAATCGAATTGCATATTAAAGGTTTTTGTTGAGGTTCTCTTTATAGTTTGTTCAAATTGCTAATATTAGACAATTGAATAGAACACAATAACTTGTCATAAAGTTGATATAGCATACTGTATTGCAGAATTTTAAAGAAAAGTGCAATGTTCTAAGCAAAAGAAAACAAGTTATCTTTTGTGAGAAAAGACAAAATATATGAGAGGCTCTTGTACATTGCTACTGCTTTTCTTATGACAGATATGTTTGGATGTATCAGAATGATAGTGTATCAAATATATCTAATTTTTGTTAAGCTTAAAATGAAAAGATGCTGATTTTTATTTTAAGCTTATGCTCTGAATTAGTGGTCTCAAACATGGCAAAGGTCTAGTCAAATATATGTATATCAAACATGGATCATATTCAATATTTGATAAACCAAAACATACTGTAATTTAAAAAAGACTCTAATAAAGGCCTTTTTTATTGTTGGGTTTTTATGACTTACATAAACAGTAGACATTTGAATTTTTTCTGTTTTAATCCCCACAAAATGTTAGAAATATTGATTTTAAGAAAAGAAATCATCCAGGTGACAGATACAGAGTCTTAACAGGTCATATCCAGCCTGCGGGATGCCAGTTTACAACCCTGCTCTAAATGTACTACTAATTTCTGTTTAACCCTACAAATCCATAAGAAAAGGTTATAAAATTGCATTTGAGAATTTTATGAAATTACTTTGATAAATGGGTGGTTTAAAAAATTCAACTGAAAAATGAAAATTGGAAATGATTTATTTAGATTTTCTATAAATAGAAAAAATAAAATGTTTGCTTGTAAAATTTTTAAATAAAACATTTGTTTTAATTTTCACACATATTCATATAATATATAAATTTAAATATCAAAACAGGGCGTGACCATACCAAGTCAGAGGAGGTACGTCAATTATTATGGTGAACTAGTCAGGAAGAATTTAGAGTACAAACCAATGAATGTTATTCTCAGGTCAGTCCAACTGGACATACCCACCTTTAATGGAGGAACATGTGAGTCTTATTTATTCATATATTATTATAAAGTTTCTATGTCTAATGAAAATTGATGCATTGCTTTTTTTTTAGAAAAGTTTTAAATTATCTTGGATTCTATATGATTATTACAATTGTTATACAGTAGTTTTAATTTAATAGTTTCAAAATCACTGTCATGACTTTTCTATTCATTTAATTTGACAAAATCATGATGAATGTGTAGTCTGGCAGAAAATTTACAGTTTTATTTATTCTGCAGGTCCGTTTTTTGTCGTGTACCAGTTTCAGTCGAAACTGTATCAATCGCCTGTGATAGAACTAAAGAAAGGTTCCAAATCTCTGAATTTCACAATTCCACAAGTATTATTAGTCATTGGTGATATAAAAGTTGAATTTTATAATAAACCAAAAATGATGAAAAAGGTAACTTTTTAATTTTATATTTTAATAATTTATATTGGAGCCACTATAAACTTTCTCAAAAACCTTCCCAAGGAATTTAACTTCCTTGTGAGTTAAATTCCTTGGAAATTCCTTTGGGGAAAATGTGGGATGATTCAAAAAATATTTTACAACTTTGAAAACACAGAATTTTAATTAAAAGACTTATACAATCAGTCAAGACATTAATTTATAGCAAAATACATTACATTTTACCTCAAACAGTCATTTTGTTTGATGTGAGTGCCATTAGTGATACAATAGACCCCTCATCTGAATTCAATTTCTTGTCAAACTCAAAGCAACATGTCTGCTGTTATCTCAGTAACTGTAACAATTATTTGAGTTTTGAGTTCAGTAGGATTTGCACACAAGGATGGAATAAACACTAGAACTTTAAACAAAAGTACACTTTTTATAATCATAAGTTGAAACAAATTTTTGTACCAATAAAACATTAATATACTGAATACTAATACAAAACCAGTGGATGAAATATATCTTTGAAGTGCATAATAAATGATAACAAGTAAAATGGCAAGGCCATTTTTGGGACAAGACTATGTCTCAGAGACTCGGCTTGACTACACACTATTTTCTGAGGAAAAGAGAAAAATGTGCATACTCCAATGAGGAAAAGCCAACACCTGTACTTGGGGTCCTAGCATAGATTATGGCGAGCTTTGTTGCTGCCATGGTTACGATGGGTTGCGTTGTCATGGGTCTGCTCTTGGCTACAGTAAGCTGGATCACTTCGACGCTCACTACGTGTCTTGTTCTCATTCTCCGGTCTTCTTTGGTATCACTGGTTTTGAGCGCAATTGTTCAAAGTTTGCTGGCCATGTCCACAAGGCATTTTTGGTAAAATTAATGGGTCAAAGGGATCCAAATGAGGTGTCAGCAACACACAAGAAAATCAAAATGACAAGATCAAGAGAATACACATGTAACGTGTGTCACACATTTGTCAAAATTCAATTTTGCAATGTTCGCATTTCGAATTTTCCAATGAGCAACACATGCACAAATCTCGCACTCGCACCTGTTTGTAGAAGCAGCGTCACCAGTTTGTATTTTATTTTGACCTGGTTCTTGGTTCCCTGATTGCCTACAAGTCTGGTTTTTTTATGTGTGCATGATTTGGGCATCAAATACTCTGTGCCAAATTGCAACTCCTGACATGTACTCCTTCATATATTGAAGGTGTCCAGCTGTTGATAGCAGTGTGATTTTATAGATGAGACATTGTCTCATCAAAAATAAACTATTTTTTATAAACAAAGGAGAAAATTTCACTTGGCAATAATATAAACAAACTGAGGATACACATGAATATCCTCAGGATATTGGACAAAGCAGTACAGGACACTCCAATGTATCTTTGGCACTGAACATGCTAATAAAACTTCAGAAGAAATAATCTAGAGATATCAAATCTGGGCCATATTATTGGTCCTGCTCAACCAATTCACTGACCTAAGAAATATTTGTTGAAGAAATCCTAGATATTTGCTTCTTAGAAGTTTCATGAAAGATCTGGTGTTTATTCCATCCTTGTCTACAAATCTCACTGAAACTCAAAACTCAAATCATTATCACAATTACTGAGGTGACAGAAGATATACTGCTTCCAGTTTGACAATAAATTGAAATTCAGGTGAGATGGTTACCATATCATCAATGGCACTCACATCAAATAAAATGAGTGATTTGGATAAAATTTGGTGTGTTTTGCTACAAATTAACATCTCAACTGATGTGTAAGTCTACTGATTAAAATTCTACATGCTTTTGAAGTTAAAATTTTTAGAATTGCCTAAATTTCGAATGCTGGTGATACAGAATTTTGTGGCCATGTGATTCAAGGAAGAATGCACAAGAGAAGCACAAGTGATAGCATGTAGGGATATCCAATACCAGTATCAGTATTGGATATCCTTACATACTATCACTTATGCTTCTCTTAAAGTATTAATACCAGCCAGTGTCAGCATCAGGTATCAAAACTGGATATCGATGTTTAGTCTGTTGCATCACCTTTCAGTTGTTTTTACTTCTGAGAAAGTAACTTACTGTACTCATTTTATAATGCAGGCTGTTGGGTCCCAGAACAGTAATTAATATTTTGTTGCTTACTCCAGGGTATTGAATCCCTGCTATTCAGAAGTCAGTGCATCAGTCAGTACTTCAATTTACACGCATATGATGTCTTATGTTCACAAAAGACTACCAGATTCTGCTATATAGCTGAATACTAGTACTCAGAGACCACAGTCTCTGATTGTCTTCAAAGAGCCAATGCTGATGGGTTCTTTGAATACTAGTATACATGGAATGGGGTAGATAAGAAATCATTGGTGAAGAGATAAAACAGTGTCTTATATGAGTTTAACTTAACCAAAAATAGTGTAAAATTCCATTTCAGTGTCTGATTTGGCTGCAAAATCTGGTTTCAGGTAGAACTTACCTGCATGTGAAAAATGTAATGATACCAGATTCAATATCCAAAGTAAAGTATTGATGTGTGTATTGGTATTGGACCAAAAGTATTGAGTTCAAAAAGTGCTTGGTATCAAAGAAAAGTATCAATATGGTATTGGCAGTATTGGGACATCCCTAATAGTATGCAGATGCATGAAGTCCAAAATATAGAATTTATTGGCAGGAAAAGTGTTGGTCTATGCTGTGATATGATTTTCCTCTAATAATACCAAAGTTCATGGTAAGCAGATTCAGAATTTGCTGAATAAGTTGTATTGGAAAGCATTAGATCATCATCTATATAGTTGAATTTGGCACCCAAAAATTTCCCCTCTTGAAGACTACTCTTTAGGACAAATTTCATTCATGATAGATCCCAAAAATGTGCCACCATAATATGATTGACACAAGGGAATGTGTACAGTTCATGCATCCGGAATGGAAAAACTTAGCATATCTTACAACAAGGAGATATTGTTGAAAAATAATATTAGTGACACTGTATTATCAGTTTATTCTATTATTGGTTTATGAATATTGAAAACTCACTTTATGAGTCACCCTTAAATGCTTGAATGGAACAAATACGAAGAAAGCAAAACAAATCACAAAAAATATAAATAAATCAACTACAGGTTGAACCTCTTAAATCTGGAATTCTGTGGACTGGCACATTTTGGATCTGCCACCACTACTTTGTTGATCTGTTATGCCTGCTCATTTAATTCAAATAAAATTAATTAAAGAAAAACCAAAGTATCAGAAGCAAGCTATATTGCAACAGTGATTGAAGAAGGTTGTTAATAACTCATTCCAATGATAAAAATTATTTTTCTGCATCTCATCTGTTTCTGATGCATGCATACCAAATGAGCATAGAAACCCTAATACCCTTGCATACCTTGAAAACTGTGTTGATCATGAAAACCTTGCTAACTTCTGATGTAATCTGAACTACAGAACTACAAGTATTTTTGGTTTTAGTCTTTATATTACATGAAACAATAAAACCTTGTTTGGAAGCAATAATGGTTGTGTTATTTCCTGAAGCTTGGTGCTGTCTTTGATAATACTGGAATAAGCATATTATTATGTGGATAGTTTCCATAGAGGTCTTGAGGTCATTTTCTGTAGTTGGCAATGACCAGATTCCAAGCTTGCTGGATTAAGGAGGTTCAATCTGTATCAAATATTGAAAAATGTTTAAAACTAACTGTTCTAACTGTATAACTTATACTGAAATATTAATCTGTATTGGAAGAAAGAAGAAGAAAATATAAAATTAATATTGCATATACACAGTTTCAAAACAATAATTCAATAAATAATCAGCATGTCATGTTGTAATTTTTGCCACAAGAAAATATAAACATACCATTGAATATTAAATAGAGTTATTTAAAATAGATGATATTGACTAGTGCTCAAGATAAAAATATATTGGGCTTTACATCACTAAAGAAAGTCTCTGCATATTTCTAAAAATTGCACAGGGTAAAGTTTAATGGGCACAAATCTTTATTCCAATTTATATTTATTGCATACTTATATTTTATTATTAATTTATGTTTTTTACTACTATATTTGTTTCTATTTTTGACGTAAAAAGTACTTAAAGATGGAAAATTATTATAAAAATACTTAAAAATTCATTTTGAAGCATTTCTGTATTTCTTCAATTTGTGCTCAAAGGAAGGTTAAACAATCCAACAATGTGTAAAAAGCAGAATTATATTAATAAATGATTCATTCTTTATTTGTTAGTTTTAAGACATTCTGAAAGTATCATCATGTCATATTTAGTTTGAAACATTGTATTCCTTTGTTTCTTTGAAAATTCTATAGAAGAGCTATTGAGCAGTATAAACTTTCCAATGAAAATTTCTATTCAATAATAAAAATTACTTGAATTTTAATGTACTAGGTTTATTAAAACAATTTTGTCTGTTTCTTACAGGAAAAAATGTTCCAATTGTGGTTCAACACGTTTTTTATTCCTCTGGAAAATAACAGCCAGGGAAACTATCCTGTGGAGAACTGGTACAGTGAGAAGACATCATCTACTGTAAATAGCTGGAATGAAGAGCGGAGCGAAGGCTACTTAGACCAAAGTAAAAAAGAAGACTTTTCGCTACCGAAGAGGTTACCATTAGAAATAGCCAATGACGGCAGGTGCGTTTTACCTGTTTGGATTTTGGTTCTTTAGTTTAACCCATGATCACATGTAACAGTGACAATTTTCCATACCTAATTTTTTAGGCATTTTTTTTTTTACCAAACTGATTTACTTAGCTTTGTTTTCCATCTGTATAAAATTTAGGGTAAAAATATTTTTCTACTTATCGTAAGACCTCAAAAACTTCTGTGGAAATTACCACCTTATGTGTGCAATTGTCTACGGTTTTTCTTTGTCACATGGTTGCCTGCATAAGGAAGAAATTTTCTACTGTGATATCATGATGATCTTACATAATTTCCAGAAGAGATAGTCATGATGTTAGCTATGCATGATGTAATGACATAGCAGTTCTGCAACTTGCTACAATATTGAATGTATGTCTCCATAAGATAGCCTAGAGCAGTGATTCCCAACCAGTAAGGTGCACTTCCTTTGGGAGGCGTGAGCAGATGTGCACAATTCTGTTCTATGTATGACTGAAGAGTGAGTGTATGTGGATAAAAATGGACAGAACAGAATCACTGGGAAGGATAATCAATGCACTAGCACTTTTTTATATCCCAATAAGAACAAATTTTAGTTAAAACTATGAGTAATGCAGAATCTGTAATCCAAAGTGAACCTAGCAATAGTAGCAGGATTACTATTGATGACCCAAGTATAGCCCCTGGTGAAGGAAAGAAAAAGTGCAGGCAATATGATGCAAGTTCAGATTTTGTTGTTTTCATAGCAAATCCAGCATTCAACAGCCTCAGTTTGTCATTTGTTTTCAAGTTCTCACCAATGACAGCCTTAGACCTGCAAAGCTTGAAAGACATCTGGAAATGGTGCATGAAGATTATGTACATAAAGATCATGAGGTTTTTTTTTTCTTTGAAAAGAAATGCCATCTCTTTTCAAAGAGATGGCATTGAAACAGCAGAAGACTGTAATGTCAAAAGATGCCACTGCATTACAGAAAGAATTGAAAGCTTCTTATGTAGCGGCTATGAAAATCACTAAATGTAAGAAATTGCACACTGTTGCCAATAATTTATTGCCTTCAGCAACTGTAGAAATGTGTTGCATTATGAATGGAGAGGCAGCTGTGAAGGCGTTACAAACTATTCCACTGTCAAACATTAGTTTTACAGCTTAATGTGGGGAATGACCAATGACCTGTGTGTGGAACTGAGAGTTGGAACCAAACATCGATCATTTGTGCAATTCACAACCTCAAATTTCATATTGATGTTTACAGTTTATGAAAATATGCTTAACATTTTTTTTTAATTTACATTATTATAACTTTATTCAGAAGGAATAAACTTCTATTTATACAGATATTACCCATTTCATTTGTAGATAAGTATATCTGTAGTTTTTAATAGTGCAATTGTATTTTTGCTTCATATTTTCAATCAAATATTACCAGTATCATTTCATTTGTGATAAAAGAAAATAAATACTGAATACAGAGCAATAAACACTTGTGCGCATGCAAGGGGTGGCACCATTGCATGTGATCTTCGATGGAGGAGGAATACTGTAGAAAAGGTTGGGAACTGCTCACCTAGAGTACTACAACCTTCAACAATTTAAATGTTTTCACAGCTTTATTTTGTACCTGAAAAATACAAAAATTATTTTCTGGTCCTTCTGAGTAACATCAGCCCTCCTGTCGTTTATTTCCAGTTGAATTAATTTCACATTGGCCCACACTATCAAGGAATTGTTCTGTAAACAAAAGAATATCTTGCAAAATATCAGCATAATACATTTTTTAGTTTACATATGCAGAGAAGACACAATACAGGATTTTTCAGAATTGTCAAATTCAAGGAAGAACGGTTATGTATGAAAAAATCAATGGAAAATCACAACCTTATGCTTGCAATTCTATAAAAAAAAATTGCATGTGATTGCAGATTAGCCAAAAGTGTGCAGAGACTGTGATTTAATGGATTAAAATGCATTTTCTATGTCATAATATCTATATTTATAAAGGAATATGCATTGGAAAAATATCACACATAGTCAGAATCAGATTTATCTATGACATATGATCTGTAGTCTTCCAATCATATGAGTATAACATCACCTGCCAGCAAATTAGAAGTGCTGCCATTATTTCTCTCTCACTTCAAGTTTTAATTGAAGATTTAAAGTACTTAAAGCACAACTTCTCGCAGAATCACTGGGAAGGATAATCAGCACATTAGAACCTTTTTATATCCCAATAAGAACATATTTCAGTTAAAACTAACGTTTTTGACCATAATCATGTGAACCCGTCAATGATGCATATCTAAACAGGTAACAGGTTCAAGTGAAACAATTCACACAAACTCCCTTGGCCTCACTGGATACTCCTAGGCTATTTGCATTTGCAAAGACACACAAACCGATACCTTCCCTGAGACCCATTCTAGATAAATCTAGGTCTAGTAGGTTGCTTGATGATGCGGTGCACGTTTATATCTTAAAGCTTAAAGGGGTATAATTGGAATGTCAAGAACTCCAATGAACTAATTGATATTTTACGGCAAGTTAAGCATGCAACAGATGTATCATGCATTACCGTCTTGGATTTTGTCTCCCTATACTCTGATTAAAATACAACCATGCTTCTGTGCACTCAGGGATCTGTTACTAAGCTGCAAAGGGGCGCGTATACAATGTCAACATATATTGGAGCTAATGCACCTCTTATGTTATACCTCATTCTTCCCTTTCAATAACAGTACATATTTACAAAAATGGGGTGTACCTATGGGCAGCCCCCTCTCAGGGGACTTGTGCGAATTGGTGGTTCGACAGTTGGAGGAAAAGGTCATACCTCTGTTCGTACCAAACATCCTAGTCTACAAAAGGTACATAGATGACATCTTCATTCTTTGAAAGGCTGAGCCCAATGTAAATGATTTCATAGGTTCCATGAACAACAACCCATATGGCCTTACCGTCAAGCTAGAGCAGAAGAGTGACACAAACGTGCATTTCCTAGATGTCGACATTTGCCTGGACGTGGGCAGAGTGCAAACCAGCATACATTACAAACCTTGCTACATACCAATATTTATTCTGTCAAACTTTGCTGACCCTTTTTCTTATAAGATCTCTGCATTCCGAGCTCTAACTAGAAGGGCATACATGCACCACACTAGATGGGAGGATACAGTGGCAGAATTGGAAATGCATTGAAAACATAGCAGTAAGGCACAGGTATGGTAGAAGCATGGTACATAACTTATTGCGCACATATGCCAAGCTGCTAACTGCGCGCCATACTCACAACACACAGGTAAAGCCCAATAACACCCATAATCACAGCATCAACGATTGGTTGATGCTGTGATTGTGATTGTGTAACACATGGTGGTGCAACACCCATAAAGACACAAAGATTGCCTATAAGAGATCTAGCACAGTATATGGACTATTGTGCAATGACAAAGACAGGACTGAGGAAAGTTGGGCCAGGTGTCTTTATGGTTCCTCTCAGAGACCACAGATTCCAGCATGATCTAGTATACATCGGATCCACAAATCGTTCACGAGAGCAACACTAGCACATTCTACACCATTAATTATGTCTTTTATTTATTTGTGATGATTGTAAGGATATTTTTATCACTGTTGTAGCATATACAGCTAAAAATTATTTTCTAACATTTAAATTTTTAAAATAATTTTAAACATGTTGTTCGATGCATTCCATATTCTAATTGTACTGGTCAAAAACATTAGTTTTAACTAAAATTTGTTCTTACTCGGATATAAAAAGGTTCTAGTGTGTTGATTTAAAGCACATTTTAAGTTATAAGTTCCTCATAATATGCAAATATTTTGAGAGTAGTTACATACATATTAAATATTTTCCTAATTATTTTTGTGTTTATAGTCCTTTTAAAGTGATTTCTATTCCAGACAATAATAATGATGGCATAACCAGTTCCATTATAGTGCAAACACATTTGCTTTTTAAAATTTTCTTTCTTAATTTTTTAAGATAGTTTTTTAATTAAAATTTTTACATTCCATAATTTTTTTCCTCATTTATCCACCTTGTGCATAGCCAACCAACACAATTAATTTCAAATTATAAACAGAGGCTGTCCCTAAATTACATAACACTGATATGGTTAGGTGGATATGCAGATAATTGTTAAAATGCTCTACGGGGTGTGGATGTTTACAAAAATGTTACGTACTGCTAAGATTTCAGTCCTTTGGTAACAGAATGAATCATTTTTGTTTCTGTAGAGTTGCATAGCAAACTGTACTGGTTATATCATTGCTTTGTTCATAATAAAATACATGGTGTACAGTACTCATGGCATGTATTACTCCTTATTACAAAGGTCAGTCAATAAGAAATGCACAATTGCTTATAACTCCTCAGTTTCAAAGGTTGAATCATGAGAGTTGATGGATAGCAGCCTTGGACTTTGGCTTCAGAGAGCATCATTCTAGGTAAGATCTATTGGCTTCACTACATTGCAGCCAACATTGTTTCCATGACATGAATGCATGTTGGTAAAACTTTGGAGGTTGTCCATCAAAACACTGAATTCTGCATCACTCTGAAATACATGTGCCCTAAGACAACCAAACAGATAAAACTCTGATACTGGTTGTGGCACCAGTGTCCAGTCTAGCTGTGTCACTTTCTGCACTGTCATCTGTGCAAATGCGGTCTTGTGTTATCATGCTGCAGTTTGATGTTGGCTTGTAATTGTGATCTTTTAGTTCTGACGCCACACCTCAGCTTCTCCAATGATTCATAATAACACTCTTTGTTAATAGTGGTCCCACTTTCCAGGAACTCAAGGAAGATGATGCCCTGATGATCCCCAAAAAAATGTGGCCATCAATTAAACAACTGTTAATGCTTGTTTGGAAGCTAATAGAATAAGTGTGCTAAATTCCAAATTTCATGCTACAGACATTACAAATGGCAATGTTATTGGGATTGTGAATTAGTTTTTTACTGACCTTTGTACAATTAAGGGGTGGTGGTCTTATAGCATGCGTGCCCAAGCTGGCACTTTAGAAGACATCATCTAGCACATAACATATCTTACAATTTTGGTTTTCACCTGTCTTTTTCAATCAACTTCTTTACATTTATTTTAATTGAAACATATTCATTTCATTTATTTAAATATCATTATTCAAAGTCTAAAACTTTGGCATGTATAAACATTTTATTTTTACTAATTTTAGTACAGAAGCATTAAATTTACTAAAGTCAACTCTCTTAATACGAACGCCAATAAAGCAAATTCTTGCATTAAAACAAATTTTGCCATTGCCCTGACAAAATGCTGTTGTTACAACAATAATTTTCATGCAATACAACAAACAAAAATTTTACTGCAATTTGTTAAACTGAACTGTAAATTACCTTCACAGTCTTCAAGAAATAACCCTATTTTCAATAATGATTTTATTATTCACATTGAAAAGTGTAAAAAGCAAAGTGGTACTGTAATAAATGTTCCATTTTGAGTTAGAACCTGAAATTGTTAATATGAATTTTTGATAAAATGAACTAACTATTGTTCCCCTAGTGATTCTTATTAATTATTAATGCATATTATTAAGTATAGTTTTGTTGATCAATTTTAATACATTTTTCTTTTCAAAGGAATAATTCCGAACAAAACAGAAGGTTGTGTTTAACGTTTCCAAAGGAGGAACTAGATAAGTCACCGAAGTACAAAGGCCAGAAATTAGATTTCAAAGTAAGTTTTTAAAATTATTTTTGATTATTGTCATGTTTTTTCCATGTAAAGTTTTGCTGCAATATGTACTGTACCTATTGTCTATCTGCACTTGCAGTAGTTTTGAAGAAATTGTTTTTTGATGTGGACCACATTTGTTATTTTTTTATGTTGATTAGAATTTTTTACAAACAACTTAAATAAAATTTGTCTACTGTACTACAATCTTTGATACATTCTATAAGTAATATAATATCTATCCATATCAATATCCACATAAATATACAATATCATTATTGTTATTTATCAGGAATTCAAATTTATTCTTGTTGTACCCTCTGAAAAGATGTTACCACAAGAATAAATTTGAATTCCTGATAAATAACAATAATGCAGCTGATGCACTCCTTTCCCTGTCATGAGCATTTCTCAGATTAGTTCCCATCCTGTCCTTGATGTTATTCCTCCATATCTTCCTGGATCTTCCTCTTGGCTATGTTTCCTCTATCACCATCTTCATTTAATGAAGATGGTGATAGAGGATCTTCAAGCCAATAAAATTTATTGGCTTGAAGATCCTCTTGCCAAATGCCCAGCAAATGCAGATTTTCTTTATTTAATGGTGGTCATTAATTGTTTTCCAACATAAAATCTCTTAAATGCTTAATTTGTGATCTTCTGTCTTGCTAAACCTGTCCATCTTCTTAGGCACCACATTTATACTGAGTTTATTCTGTCTTCCATTTCTTTTGTGACAGGCCAAGACTCATATCCATAAGTCATCATGCTCCATATCTTAAGAATTTTTAGTTTGAGACTTCTGTTTAGGCTTCTATTTGTTGATATGTGAGAAATTGGGAGAAAGTTGATTTTGCTTTGCATATTTGACTTTTAATTTCAAGATTGCATCTATATTCAGTAATCCAGCTTCTGAGATATTCAAAAATCTTCATTCTTAACACTGTGGAATCCAGAGTGGTTTGTTGCTCAACTTCAGCATTTGTATCCCTTGAAATCCTCATTACTTTTTTTTGGTGGCACTCAATAAAACTATATCATCAGTGTTTCTTATGTTGTTAATTATGAATTCATTAATTATTACTAAATCATCATCATCATCATCTGTAGTACCTCTCTCATCATCCATTTGCTATTTAGGTTAAATAGTATTGGTGATAGACCATACATATCCTTGTCTTACTCCTTTCATCACCGAATTCATTCAAATTCCTCTCTCTATATCCTAACTATTGCTCTCTGAAATTCGTATATTTGGTCAATAATTATTAATTGTCTATCTATTCCTATGTTGCCTAATATTTTAAATATCTTGTAGTTGACATTATTGAATGCTTTTTCATAGTTGATAAAGCATAATTCTTTTTAATAATTTTTTACCTATCAGTCTTAGTAACGTTATTGTTTCTCTAGCTCCACTATTTTGAATTGTGTATTGCATATCTTCATGTTTATAATTTCTTCTATGAATGATATTTATCAGCACTTTGAAGATATGACTTATTAAGCTTATTATTTTGTATTTGTCACATTGTATTGTCCCTGCTATATTTGGTATTGGTTGAAAATAGAACTTGCCCAGTCAACAGATATATTTTTCCCTCCTAGAATTTTATTGAAGAGAGTCTTTAAAATGCTTTTGTCTTTTGTTCCTTTTGATGTAAACAGTTCTTGTATCCCATCAATTTGTGGAGATTTCCTATCTCTTTCTCTTTAGAGATGCTTCAATCTCTGCCTCTAGAAATTCCAGGACTTCCCTTTCTATGTTCTCTTTGAAATCACATTTAGCTCTGTCGTCTCTTACATATAGTTATGTTACATAGTTACTCCACCTTCTTGTTTGTTTTTTCAAGTATCATATTTCCCCATTTTGGGCTGCAATTTGAAAAAATTGTAGACCTATAAATTCCCAGTGTTGTCCATCTGACTATCTTTTCTTAATTTTGATAATGGTGCTAGATAAATGAAATTCAAGATTCAGATATGGAAAGATTACAGGCAGGAGGTCCTGATTGATTATATCTGAACATCTGATGCAAACCAGAAGTCATGTTTTTTCAATTCCAAGTGTTTTCCCCGAAAGGAGTTAGATAGATGACTGGCACAACTCCATTGCTAATGGAAAAGTATGATGTACAGGGACAAGACACTACAATAGTAATTTGAGATGGAGAGCACATATTTTAAATTAAATAATTTAAAAATATGATAAAAAATTGCAGTCCAGCATTGTGACAATTCACAATAAATAATTGCTCATTATCTTTTATAGTATTGATTCTCTTATCAGATTATGTTTTCATATACTTTCCTTAAATCTTTAGATTGAGTATAGGCTTTTTATTTCATTGTAGAGTTGATTTAGCCAATCTTTCTTGTCTTTCCTGGCCAAGTTTGCATCTTTTGCTCTGTTTGATAGTAGGCTTCTTTTATATCTTTGTCTGTGTGTTCTATAGTAGGTAGGTAGATTTGGATTGAAAAGAAATCTCTTGGTTTGGCTTTCAATTTCATAGCAAAACTCTTTCTGCCACTGTCCACAAAATCTACCATTTCTGCAGTACAATTATTCGGTATTATACTTACTTCTCTTTGGTTTTCTTTTCCAGCTGAGTAGATGAATCTGTATTGATTTTCTGTTCTCATGTCTCCTTCCACATTCATCTTACCTCTAAGACTCCCAAGATTAAAATATTAAAATTTTTATTTCATTGATTACATTGGTTAATTTCTCTGTTAGTGAAGGATTTCACATTCCAACTGTCAACTGTTCTTCTTTCTCCTTCCCTTAAGGACTATTTTGCTATGGGACTTCCATTCATCTGATTCAGGACTTCCAGATTGCTTTGATTCTGATGCTTTGTATGAAACTTTGGTTTTCAAAAGTTTCAGCCTTGCTCCACAGCATCTCCCTTGTATTCCACTACACAAGGACAGACCCAGGAGTCTCATCTATGCTTGTGCATATCTTTTCTCTGCTTTGATTTTGGTTCATCAAATCTTGAAAAAAGTCAGTTAAACATAATGGTTTTCTGCTGTCTTCTATATTGAGAGGACAGACATTTACTGTTATCCTACTGTTCTAATTATACTGCCATGGCTTGATTATCAGAGCCCTGTTTGTATAAATAGACTGCACCATCAGAAAGATAGGGTTAACAGTTGACTAAGAGATGATGTAGGTTACACATCTCTAGCCCATTAGCAGTCTAATCCAAGTTCATTTTCATTTTGTTTATATTGCACCTAAACATTATTAATTTACTGAACATTAGCATTTTCATTAGCATTTTTTTATTTGTCAGATGATGTTTTCTAACATGTTTTTTCATGATTAATTTAATTTTTAATTAATTGAATTAATTTGAATTTTAAAATTAGTTTAGCATTAATCTTATCCATAATGAACTAAATGTATTAAATTAACATAGATTAGAATTGAGATTGAACCACGTCTCATATAATATCATGAGATTGCAAATTCAAATTATGGTTCTGCATGTTCCATTCAGTGGTGTTTAAAGTATCGGAGCGCCACTTTCTAACTCACATTTAGTTAGACAGTTTCTTTTTTCTACTTTTTTATCATCAATATATTTTAGACTTAAATCAAAATTGAAATTATTGTTAAATTAATATTAAAAAGCTATTAAATAAATTCCCAAATAGGGTTCACAATGTATTCTTATGCTGTGGCTTTTCTTGTCTGTTGATCAGTAACAAATCGGTGAGATTGAAACTGTACTTTGCACAATACAGTAAACGCGATAACTCGAAGTGGAAGGAACAAACAAAAAATTTTTAAGTTAACTAAAATTTCAAGAAAACTACTGTTATTTTGATTAGATCATAAATATTACAATGAAACAATGTGATGACTGTATGATCGAATGGTTCAGGTGTCAGCTTACCGACATCGGCCCTCAAAATGGTAAACGCCGGAGGACCAGAGAACGAATCCGGTCGAGTAAAAAATATCCCATAACTTTTTCTGAGGGTGGTCTGTTCGGATATGTCGGGTCCCGTCTCTCACCACCCGGTTGCCCCATTGTAGGCCTGGCCGAACCCACAATGAGCTTGGAGAAATAGGCCATCTTAGTGCTCACAGGGCGGAAAGAGTTAAAAAAAAAAAAAAAAAAAAAGAGAGGGTGGTCCGTCTTTCATTACCTGCACCATTTGGACCTGGCCGAACCCATTACTCTGGGTAACTTCATTTCATGCTTTGTAATAATTTTCTGATTCACTCCAACTTCAATAACACGCATCTTTCGTACGGTAATATTTTGGTATCGTAATTTTAAGATTTGAATTATTCCTTGATTTAAACGTTGCAATTTATTTAGTGGTAAAAATTTACCTATTGTAGCTTTCGGAGTGCGAATCATGTAATATGCACATTTCACTGAAATTATCGATGAAAATAATCTTGTTTACGGAAATCATGAAGATATTTAATCTTTTCAGAACTTTTTCTAACTGTCGGAAGTCATCCATGCTTTCTTAGGCTACGGTTACTATGGATACGAATTCTGACGAAATTTTGTTCTGACGAATTCGTCCGAAGAAACAAATACGTTTTCCAATGAGAGTGTTTACTTTGGCAGCGAAGGGCATGTCAGAACATGCACGAAGTAGTCAGAACCATTCCTGCGTTCAAACGAATTTAATTTTTTCGTGCGTTCTGACGTTGAATTTCGAGTGTTTTGGATTTTTCAACATGGATATTGAGAAATTGATTAGTCTTGTGTTCGAGAATAGGTGTTTGTGGGACATGAAAGACAAAAACTATCACAACAGAGATATTTCTCATTTTGGTCTCATTCTGAAATACTCGAAAAACTTTTATGGATTGTCCCACAATATAACATTTGATATAACATTTGATATAACATTTGGAACCTCTCCCTTATCGTCTCTTGCGGAAAATAAGTGGTTAACATGCTCTGTTTTCCCACCACCTATCAACAATAACTTAATCAACGGGCTTTCAAGAAAAATAAAACTCATCAAATTCGTCCATTTTGCTGGGAGGCAGAAACGTACTGACTATCAGAAAACGTGCATAGTGTAACCACCTTGTTCTGACGAGGATTTCGGACATACTCGTCTGAACTAAATTTCATCAGAATTCGCATCCATAGTAACCGTAGCCTTATTTGCTTCATATTATATAGTTAAAGATCGTGGAGTTAGCATTGTGGAAACATGGACGTTTTTAAAGAGTTTTTAATGAATAAGAAATTTTCCATTAACAAGAATATTTTCNCAAATATGTATTCAAATTTGGCCGAACTCTCAATTTCTCTTTTAGTATTTTGAAATACTCAAAATCTTTGTTTTTCTTATCAGAATGGATTCTTTCCAAGTGGTCTTTCATTTGTGCCAGCTTCATAGCATCATTGCTGAAAGTTTTTTCATATAATAAGCACATAGAAATAGTTTCATTAGCAAACGATGGCACAAAACCATATTTCAAATATTCCTGTGAATATTGTATGCATTTCTTCTTAGCAATGGTAGCCAACATTGTGGGTATTAAAATCAGATTTTTAATATGAAAAACACAATACGTTTGCAGCACAACAAAACAGCAGCAGTAAGAGAGACAACTTACTCCCGCATGAGCTATAAAGAACTGCCTGTTTATTCCCAGAGTGCAGTGTTGCCACCTTTTGCTAACAATAGATATTTAGAATTGGAAAGAATTATTCTAAACTATTAAACTAAAGATATTAATAAATGTATGTGATTTTTTTCATATGAACATAATGTTAATTTGATTTTTGGTGAATTTTTTAAATAATATCGCCTGACTGACCTATATTGCCATTGGACAGTTTACAAAAAAGTTAAAAAATAATTTTGTAGAATAATAAAAAATATCAATAAATATTGGCAAAAATAAATAAACAATAATACAGAACAAACAAATAAGTACAGTTAAATCAAATTTTGACCATACAAATAATTTTGGGTCAGTACAAAATAATCCAGCTAGAGACAGATGGTTAACAACTTAAAAACCGACAAAATGACATTAAAAAATACATACAATATACAATTGACGCTGACCTTTTCATGGAGGATCCGACATCAATGACACAGCATTAAAAATTCTTCACACTCTCACTCTGGTACAAATCAGTTGTATTTATACACATCACAGACCTCTGGTGGAAAACTAGGAGAACATTGTAATTAGCATATATACATGAATAACAAAGTTCCAAGGATAAATTTTTTTTATTAAATATGTACAGTTCTTTAAATATCACTCCATCCTTATGATTTAAATTCAGCCAGATTGATACAATGATAAACGTGATAAACTGAACTGATTTAAAAAACTGGTTTTCTCAGGATGTGTTTGGACTTCTTACCTACTATTGACTTGGGACACCTAACTTTAACTAAGTTAACTTGTGTGTGAAAAACTAGAGAGAGTCTCTTGATTACTATTTTAAAAGCACTAGCATTTGTCTGAATCTGGCTTAAACCCTTTTCATTTGGAGACTTTGGCAATATTTTTATAATTATGCAACTGACCAACCTGCCATTCCTATATTGTTTTTGCCCATGAGCTTTAATTCAGTACTTTTGCAATGTCTGCATTGAAGACAAATAATGCTCTTGAATACAATAAATGAAAAAACTTGTGTAAATTAACTCAAATGGTTGTTTTATAAAACCTGATAGATTACTTTTGCACTGTGTGATTAACAGTAGATTACATCAAGTCCTGTAAAATTTTAATGCTTTTCATTAATTGAATTTTTTAATATGTTTTAGGAAAAGGTGAGATTTTGCTGCAGGAAAACATAATTTGGTTGCTAAAAAATTAATGAATTTAAAACTAAGTTCTTAGTAACTACAGTAGATCATCTATTATCCGACTCAATGGGGGACTCAGGTTGGTCGGATAACCGAAAAGAATGAAAAAAATATATTATTAGTATAGTATATTAGTATATCCCTTGTAAATAGTATATTACTATATTGCTATTAACGAACTTCATATTGAATTTTCATTGTTGTTAAGCCTAACAAATTTTTTTTAAAATAATAATTGTCGCTATTGTATCGTTAAAAATTATTTTAAAATTATTTTGTTGCCCACAAAACAAACAGCCATTCATAATTAGAAAATTAAGTCTCGTTTAAATACTGGCCTTTCTTCAATGGTCGAGTCGTGCTGCCAGCTAAAACGTGCAAAAATTTAAGAAAAATAATATTAAAGTAGCCAAGACATAGCCAAATATTGTAGCACCACATCCCTAGCGGACATTTGAAATTTGCGGACTAGAACAGTCGGTTAACCGATGTGACAGTTAATCGGAGGTCGGATAATCAATGCTCTACTGTAATTGGGTATCAATTCTCTGGTGAACATTTTAGAATCTAAAGACATGTTTCTCATAGAATGATAAATTATGATTTCTGTTTTGGCAGGTTCAACTGTTCTTCAGCGAAGTTTCGGAACTTTCCAACGATTCTTCGTGTCCGAGCCACGAGAGTCTGACTCCCAGTCTCAGTGCCAGCGACACAGCCAGTAGTCATGGCGAAGTCGGCAGTGACAATGACCCGCTGGATGACCTGGACACGGAATCCGAAGAGGACGAGTGGGAAGGTTGTGAGGCCGTAAACGTTTGATCATTACTTAAGTGCGTGTCGAGCTAATTCTGCATAGCAATTAAGATGTGTACATACTTCCGGTCGAATTCCATTATGTTGCGAGTAGTGGAAAAAATTCTGTTGTAAATAATATTTCTGCATGACCGAAGCTGGCCCCGCCGTCGGACGGTCCGGCCAAAAGTACAAAATTAGCTTTAGTTGTGCAAAAGTTCGTAAGTCCTTATCTGGATATAGTACAATCTTTTGCTAATTATCGATGTTTGTGAAAGTTTAATTAATTGTGTTTATATGCCTTTACTAAATTGAAAGTTGTTTTTTTTTTGCCATTTTAACCCTTGAACTTTTGTGTCATTCTTTTTTTATTAGTATGTTTGTCTTCCAAATTTTGTACAGTAAATGGTTTATTTATGTACATAATAATAATAATTAATCATATTTTCTTTTTTTCATAATTTTATTCTGTAATTTCCTTTAAGAATGATTAATATATTTTATATTTCTAATTGATATAATAATTCAAGGGTTAAAAACATTAATTTCAGAAGCTTACTAAAACACCAAATTATTATTATTATTATTATTATAAGACAGATTAGCTTTCCCTAACTTTCAGTCTTTACAAATTACTAACAACTATACAGAGATGAATTTCAATTTCATAAAGTATGAAGCTATGAGTGCTATAATTTCTCTTTACCAGTCATACTGGTGCAATAACATCTGTTAGGCGAAGACATTCGAGAGAGACAGATTGCTGCTGTTAATTTTTCCTTTAATCCCAAATGAAAAATTTGGAGTTTTATAATTGATTTTAAACAGACCGTGTTGACAATTTTCTACGTAATTTTTAAACAAGTCGCGGATGAGAAGTTATTATTTTACGTGAAATTAAACCGTAATGTAAGGAAATAGTGGTTATTTAAAAAAAGAGTACAAATTTTTCTTAAAATTAAAATGGGGGTTTAATAAAACTGTAAAAAAATTTATCATGTTTCGCTATCCATTTTTGCATGTCGCACCTCAACGAATCTAAACAGTTTGCTTGTAAAAAATGCATGCTAAATTTTTATGAAGTACTGTACAAATTTTTCTGTAAGATATTATTTTCTTAATTTAAACAGAGCACGGGTGCATAGTCGCATTCTCTCTATCTCGTCGGCGGGTGGGCACCCGCCGTGTTCCGACTTGCCAAAAATAAAAGCACATATTGTCTTGCGTTTCTCTAAATGATACTTCGTCATTGTATTTACTGTACAAATGCCTCTAAAGCAAAATTATATAAAAAATTTTGTCATTGTACAGCTAAAAGTTTGTATCAATATATTTGATAATTTGATTAATGTGTACATAATCTGTCACTGTGATTAACGACCCTTCACGGCACAATAAACGTCCTGTAATGAAATTTCGACTACCCCACAGGGGCACATTTTCAATAAATAAATAAATAAAAAAACAGATTTTTAGACAAGTATAACTTTTTTGATTTGGCATTTATATGCCAGTTTTCTTTATAAAAAAAATTCCTAAATATTTTAAAAAAATTATAAAGGCATTTAATGTGTACACTCTTAAATACATAAACAATTTAATGTTAATCTTTCAACTGTCATCATTCTGTATGCTTTCTTATGTACTAACTTTACTTTCCAATTAACAGTAGCATTTATTTTTATCAAACTTTTCAACATCAATATCTTTTGGCAGATTCAAACCCCTGTTTTTGTGAACAAAATAAGATACAATAAAATTTGACAAAAAAAATCATTTCCAAAACTACTACTGGCATGACAATTATGTAAGATATGTTGAAAAGAATGATGAAATGTATTCTATTCTTCAGAAAGCATATTTTAAAAGCCATGTTTAAGATTAATAATGTAGTAAATTCTGTGCTATTTTTATATTCTGCTTTACACTTCAATGTATTTGAAAATATCTGTCCCGTCTGCGTGTTTTTAATTGTGATGCCTAGTGCCGTCTCTGTTGCGTTCCTGTCTGCGGTAGCCATCTGGCCAGAGATGATGCCGATAGGGGAATGGAAGCGGGCAGTAGTGGAACGGCCTCCATCTGACAGAGAGCGGCAGAGACGGCACCCGGCACCACCGGGAAAGACTATAATATCAACGTAATTCGCCATTAAACTGATACAGCCATCTTCCACATCTTGACTGTTGCAGGAGAGTCGACGTACTTATGACGACCATTCCCGTGACTAGTTGTGTGCATGCGCAAGAGAGCATCAATTCCTCCTCCACCCCATCCTATCCTGTACCATTACTGCTGGACCCGTATGTACATATGTCCTCCCTACGAGTTACTTGTACAGTTAATGAGGCTATTGTTTCGTGAGGATAACAGTTTTTGTTTTTGTGTAATTACTGAAGTAGCATTGTTTAATAGTGTCTTATCTTTCCTACATTTTTTTATGTTTTGTCTACTTGGCCATCCTCATTCATAAGTCCACTAGCACAATAAAAACGTTTTTCTATCATTGTTGTCTTGTTGTTTTTTCTCACAAACTACACAGACATTGCAAATTCACCTATAACTTCTTGTAATATTTGATTTGCTAGAATAATAGAAATGATTAGGATGTATTTGCACGTTTCTTTAGAAAAACAAGCATTATTTAGTATTATTTATCGTTTACACATCTAATGTATCAAGATATACATGTACATAATTATAACTGTGTAATTTGCAAACTTCTTTTTTGGCTGCTGTTGGTTGCTCCATTCACTTGTCTAATTTTGTGTTGTTCTGTGCATCTTGTCTACTTTGTAAGTCAATTGTCTTCTGTCTTAATGCACAGTGCATTGTGTTATTGTTATATTTAAAATTAAAACATTTTAGAATATGCTTAAAATTAATATAATTAATATGTTTTATATAAAATTGTAATAGAGAATAGTTCTGGGAAGAACTCTAATCTATTTTTTAATTGAATTTTTACAATACACATCTTTCAAATAGTAATAATACTTTTTATATTATTAAATGATGCACATTTAAATGAGAAGAGAAAGAATTTACAAATCATTGCAATGGGAATGAAGATGCCAATCAAAATTGATTTCCAGCTTACTATATATAACTGGTTGTAGTTTTATAGTAAAATTAAATGCACAGTTACTATTTTACAAAGGTACCAATCCAGCATAAGCAATATTTTCAACAAAACCTTTGTGTAACAATTACTTGTGATTTACCAGCTATTCATTGTCTTACTATTAATTTGCTGCTCTATAAGCAAATAAGATATAACTTTTAATTTTTTACATTAATATTTCTTAAAAGGTAATGCATGAAAATAACCCTAAAAATTTGTTATATATAAATAGCTAGAAACTACAAAAAGAATATGAAAATTCTTAAATCTGCATTTGTATGAAATGTTTGCAAAAAATAACCAAAAATCTTTTTATATTCTCTAATTTAGAAGATTAAAATCATATTGACAAGTTAGGTCAGTATTTTCCAAACACCTACAGTATTTCAAATTTTCAAGAAAAACACAATACTCCAGGCTACAGCAGTTGATGACATTGCAATCTGTTCAAACCACTAAATGTATTGAATATCTCTGCAGAGGTACTATATATAACTGGATGTAGTTTTATAGTAAGAATAAGTGCACAGTTACTATTGTACAAAAGTACTAATCCATATTGTAGTTATATATATACTATATATAGTATAATAGTAATTTGAATGTATAGTACTGTATTGTACATATAACAATATGTGCAGGTACTATACATTCAAAAACGCAGAGGAAAGTTTGTCTTCAGAAAAAGTTGTTACTGTGGAGGAGAAAAATGAACAAAAATTGCAATCAAGCAAAGATTGAAAGCAATTCCTCTATTGCAGAAGTTTAAGTCTAATGAAATTGATTTGACTCAACCTAGACACTCTGGATAACTTATTTTTCAAGCCACTCGCTTTGTGTTAAATATACCTTCCGAAAGATATGGAGATGTTTGCAAGGACCTAGGATGGTTTGTTTCGTTCAATCCTAAGATCTTGTACAAACTGGTGTCTACAGAAGAAAGTCTTATCGAGACACCTCAGTAAGATTTTCTTCTGTAGGCATGAAATTAAAAATGAAGTTTGGCAGCATGGTATAAACTGTGCTAAAGTTCAACAAAACCTAACTCCATTTATGACAACTCAGATTTGCGCAAATACAACTTTACGTGGTAGCTATCAAAATCTCAGATTCGCATAGATAAGACAATACGACAACAGACGATCGCGTCCCTTCCGATTAAGGGGTGTTTGAAGCCGTATAGTGCCTAGCAGCAAATGTATCTCATTAGTAATAATGTATTATTATTATTTTTCTTTCAAGTTTTTCAAATGACTACTAAGTTGTTAGGACAAATTATAATAATTACGTTTACTTAGATTGGGTTGATTTGAGAACCCGAAATTCCAAAGGCAACGTGAATGAACCAAGCAAGTTTTGGAAACATTGGATTAGGTAAATCTTGCAGTGCTCATTTTTTAACTCTGCTCTGTGGGCACTAAGAGGCCTATTATGGGTTGGGCCAGGCCCACAATTGGGCGGCCGGATGGCGAGAGATGAGGCCCGACATTCGGACGGACCACCCACCTTGCGGAAGGCAAACCTGACGACCACCCTCCTCTCTTGTCAGGAGCTTCCTGAACGACTGCTTAGTAGAGTACCAGACAAGTGCGAGGTTTGTCAGATCATGCACGACCTGACCCCTCTGGAACGTTCTTGTAGACACTGCATTGAGGCTTGTCTTCAGAGCCGGCCCTACCATAGGGCGAACGGAGCAGCCGCTCCAGGCGCTAAATCCCGGTGGGCACCTCAATGGTAAAGAAAATTAAAGGGTATAAATTAGGGGCGCCATAAAAGGATCTCGCTCCATCTTAAAACTTGCCTCGGGCCGGCACTGCTTGTCCTCCAAATGTCCAGCTGCAGGCATAAGTAGACATGAAATGGCGATTCGCGGCAACGAAGCAATAGAACAAGTCATTCGCTGGGGAGAGCTGCATAAGCTATCCTCCAGCCCTGAGAAATCAGAGGCCCGGGCAGGAGTGTTGGCGTGCCGACCAATAAACTCCACGTTTCTTTATGCAGCGCTTTACAGCGAACATACTGAAACTGGTTTCTAATTGGCCAACACTGCTCGTGACGTCATTTCGCTACACGCTGCATAAAGAAACGCGGGGATACTGAAGGGTGAACGAGTAAATACCTGTTTTATCATCGACCAGACTTTATGCTGGATGCCCCATCTGAGGAGTGTTCGAGAAAGAACAAACCTCACGATAGCGGCACTATCGAGACTAGCTAGACAGGACTATGGTTTTAGCGGTGAAGCGATCTGGGCCATCTATAAGATGAGCTTGAAGCGTGTGATCTGCTATGCCTGTGGTATTTGGTGGAGGAATCCATCAACGTCAAACAGAGTAGGACGCTGCTAACGATTCCGAGGCCCGCCGCCCTTCGGATAACGAAAACATACAGAACTGTGTCTACGGAAGTGGTTCTGGTCTTGGCCGGGCTGCTATCATTGCCGCTGGTGGTCAATGAACAGGCAGTCTTCTACAGGACAACAATAGAAGATTTAGAAGTGAAGCATTGTAATCATATGTACAGTACCAAGTCATCAAACTTTGATATCAGTCGGACATACTGAGAGTCCACCCTGTATATAGGAAAGGACTAGATTGGGATGTCGGTGAACCTACAAACAGTGGTGTTGAAATATGCACAGATGGCTCTAAAGACGGTAGCTTAGTAGGTGCCACGTACTGCGTCTTTAATGACAGAGTTCAGGTATACAGTCAGTCAATCAGACTGAATATAACACCCGTGTCACAGTTTACTCTGACAGCCAGTCGTTGCTTCAGGCTCTGAGCGACGGGTATCACAAGTATAAGTTGTTATAGGAGGTCAGGGGTAAGGTACCGAGGGCGAGGCACGCACGACACGTTGATCTGAGGTGGTTCCGAGGCCAGATCGGGATTAAGAGCTGGCCTCACATTAGTAGAGTACTCTAAGTGCAATACACGCTGCACACAACTGTATGGCATTGTAAAAGGGTTGAACTTCAGAGCGAGGAAGGTTGGTCCCAATTGGGTTGTATCGCCAGAGCCAGAGCACTTAACACCTCAGTGATTACTGGGTGGTAGACCAGACCTATGACTAAAATACAATCTGTTTTGTACTCTGTAGTGCCATTTGGCGAAGCAGAGACAATTTACTTAGAGTTGTTAATATGAGGTCGAGGACCACCTGCCGGGACCATTTCTGGGGATTTTTCGACCCCGTATCCCCAGAGCGGTAGGCTGCCACCTTGATCGCTCGGCCATTCTTGCAGTGCTCTATATTATAAACAAACTATAAGGAATCAAATTGGAGTTTTTGAAATTAAGTCAGAAAAAAATACGTGTTGTCAGACAGATTTTATTTACATAATTATGATGTGTGATTCAAAGGAATTTCTGTATTCGGTGAAAATGAAGAAATAAAGAAAATATTTTTTTTAAGTGAAATAAACTTATAAAATTTCAAAGTGAATTTTAAGGTAATAATCGTATATAAATGGATATTAGTATATATTACACCTGATTGAATTTATTAGTCTACAAAAGCAATTCTACAACCGTTTTAGATACGTCACCAAATACGAGTCATTTTGCCACAATTCATGTACAGAAGGGTTCCGAGACTTCATTTCATTTACTAAGAAAATTGTAAATTGTCAAAAGATAACTCCTATCTTTAAGGGACTAGAGCTCAAAACACCTTGTAATAAGCAAATTCTGATTTATTATTATTTTCATACAGATTCTAATGAGAAATTAACAATTGTGTGCGGGTATATCAACAGTCATTATCTTTTAGAATTCCAAGGATAATTGCGAGTATATGGAATACAAAATAACAGTCAACGAAATTCTGTATCATAATAACTTATGCAGTGGCAAGCAAAACACGAAAAAGAAAGTGAACCCGAAAACTACATTAACCACTATTTCATATTATCAATATTTAGATAGAGTATCTTAGTATTTGAGCAATCAAACCTGCTAAAACTCTCGTTCCAGAACATAATTTGAAAAATTATTGTTGAGGAATCTTTTTCGAGTCATCCATTGACAGAAAATGAAAACACAACAGCATCTGTGTTTCAATATAGTTTCATTTCATTTCTGGTGGCTTTATTAACAAGGTTTTGAAAAAAAATTTCATTTTCTTCGAACATTTATTCAGTTTGATCGACGATAATACACGAAGTTTCTCGACTTTTCATTTTAATAACAAATGTTTTTATTTCGTGCGAAAATTTGCGTATTTGTAAATTGATTAATCAACGCATTCTCCCGACGAGTCGGGGAATTAACTGAATTAGCTTAAAAGTTATATTCGAAAGTAGACTGAGTGTCCGGACGTATTAAAATCCTAAAATTCGCAATTTAAATTCTGAGAAACGAAACTTTCATTTCGTTCTCGCATTAATATAATTTACAAATGAATTTAGAAAATTCATACACTGAAATTTAATATAAAGAACACTAAAATTTTTTAAACAAACAATTACGCGATTATTTTAAATTTCNGTCTAATCCAAGTTCATTTTCATTTTGTTTATATTGCACCTAAACATTATTAATTTAATTTTTAATTATTTTAATAGGTTTTTTTTTTTCAAATACATGTATTCTTTTACTCAAGAGCATGGCATGCTCTCTCTACTGTTTATTCTGGTCTTTATATTCTTTGAGTGCTCATAAGTTGTTTCTTCCTTTGCATCAACCTTTTAATGTTAAAATTCCAATATTGATCACTGCTTTGTATGGAATGAAGAACACAAGTTTATCTTTAAACATGACTCTTATGCAAGGACACAATATGACAAACTGAGATTTTGCATACAGCATAAATGCCTGACAGTCTCACTTAGTAGTCTTGTGTTTTTACGCACGACTACTGAGTGAGACTGTCAGGTATTTATGGCCTCAGTTCATTAAACACTACAGCAAGAGACTTTTCAATTAATCATTGTTTTATTTATGCTGGAATACGGGTCCCCAAACTTTTTATCCCGTCGAACCCTTTATACAATATTTGCCTTCTTATCAATCCCCAGATTAAGTATTTAACAAAAACATTAAATCATTTTTGCATTTCTGATGTTAAGCAATAAGGAGATCTGCATAACAACCCAACAAAAGAATTTATAGTTCCCATATGTTATAAAATCCACCCAATAACATTAAAAGAAAAAGGAGATATTTTCCACTGATTCGTAATAGCAAAATTATGGATAGATGGAAATTTGCCTGTACTTCTTCAACCATATGTGTCATAATATATAAAATACACAATTATCTTTGAAAACATAACATAAGTTATATTGGATGAAAAAACCTCTTACAGTCTTACCATTTTGTGACTTATGAATACCTTAAAAATATGTTAACATACCTTTTTATTAAAATAGTTGATATTAGTGGGATGGATGTGTCTGAAGAGAAGCAGCAAGATTATTGATATTCGGTTGAAAATTGGTAAGTTTTAGTTGCAAATCACCACTGTTTTCCAAGTTCAGTCTGTTCCTCTGTTTTGTCAAAATTGCGCTCGTGGCTAAAACCAGCTTCAACAATGTATGAAGTTGGGTATGCAAGTAAGAAAGGTTCAGCTTCTGCTCTGAGCTTGGGATATTTAGTGGCAATATTGTTATTGCTCCAAAATTCACTGAGGTTTTTATTTTTTAAACAATGCTTTAGCTTTAAGATCTACACATATTCCACTCAGTTCATCTTCTAAGCCAGGTTCTCTACCTTCATTATATATTTTTACATCAGATGGATTCGGGAACATGCATATTCTCAGAGTCTTCGAAACATGCTTTAAAGTCTTCTCTTAATTTATCATGATGTTTAATATATATCTCCAAATCACAGTCAGAAATCTTTTCATTTTCTTTTAGTACTCACAAGTTTGAAAAATATTTAAAATCGAATCATGCCAGTGAAGATTTAAATAGCTCCATTTTTACTTGAAAGGCCATTATGATTGTTTGAGCTTGAACAATTGTAACTGATGCACACTTTTAGAGTATCATGAAGTTCGTCACTCAGTTTTTTGGCTATAAAATGCTGCCTGTGTAGAACACAGTGAACAGTATGCACTTTAGGAACCTTTTCCTTCAGAAAACCGAAAAATCCTCTGTAATAGCCTACTATAGCAGGTGCACCATCAGTAGCTACTGCAGTAATATTTCAGAGAGGAATGCTATGCTTTCCTCTCTGAAATATTAAATAATCTTGCAAACATAAAAAATTGTCTCACCTTTTGAATTAGTTTCAAGATACTTAGCAAATAGAAATTCATCAACAGTGTCATTCAGGTACAGGCTATGAAACTTAACATAAGCTATGAGAAGATTTGAACTTCTGAAAGTTGATTCATCAAGTTGAATAGCAAACTTACAATGCTGGAGCTCAGAGGTCAAAGTTCTTTCCACATCATTGGCCATTTCCTCAATATATCGTTGCACAGTATTTGCACTTAATGGTATGCATTTTAAAACTAGTTGAAAGTCTTTCTTCATAACATTTTCAATTACATCTTTTATAGCTGGTATTATAATCTCTTCATCAATAGTATACGGTTTGCCTTTCTTTGCAATATTAAGAGAGATGCTGTAGGATGTCTTCAGTCCTCTTTCTCTATCAACACTAGCAGATGACTTCACATATGTATTCAAATTTGGCCGAACTCTCAATTTCTCTTTTAGTATTTTGAAATACTCAAAATCTTTGTTTTTCTTATCAGAATGGATTCTTTCCAAGTGGTCTTTCATTTGTGCCAGCTTCATAGCATCATTGCTGAAAGTTTTTTCATATAATAAGCACATAGAAATAGTTTCATTAGCAAACGATGGCACAAAACCATATTTCAAATATTCCTGTGAATATTGTATGCATTTCTTCTTAGCAATGGTAGCCAACATTGTGGGTATTAAAATCAGATTTTTAATATGAAAAACACAATACGTTTGCAGCACAACAAAACAGCAGCAGTAAGAGAGACAACTTACTCCCGCATGAGCTATAAAGAACTGCCTGTTTATTCCCAGAGTGCAGTGTTGCCACCTTTTGCTAACAATAGATATTTAGAATTGGAAAGAATTATTCTAAACTATTAAACTAAAGATATTAATAAATGTATGTGATTTTTTTCATATGAACATAATGTTAATTTGATTTTTGGTGAATTTTTTAAATAATATCGCCTGACTGACCTATATTGCCATTGGACAGTTTACAAAAAAGTTAAAAAATAATTTTGTAGAATAATAAAAAATATCAATAAATATTGGCAAAAATAAATAAACAATAATACAGAACAAACAAATAAGTACAGTTAAATCAAATTTTGACCATACAAATAATTTTGGGTCAGTACAAAATAATCCAGCTAGAGACAGATGGTTAACAACTTAAAAACCGACAAAATGACATTAAAAAATACATACAATATACAATTGACGCTGACCTTTTCATGGAGGATCCGACATCAATGACACAGCATTAAAAATTCTTCACACTCTCACTCTGGTACAAATCAGTTGTATTTATACACATCACAGACCTCTGGTGGAAAACTAGGAGAACATTGTAATTAGCATATATACATGAATAACAAAGTTCCAAGGATAAATTTTTTTTATTAAATATGTACAGTTCTTTAAATATCACTCCATCCTTATGATTTAAATTCAGCCAGATTGATACAATGATAAACGTGATAAACTGAACTGATTTAAAAAACTGGTTTTCTCAGGATGTGTTTGGACTTCTTACCTACTATTGACTTGGGACACCTAACTTTAACTAAGTTAACTTGTGTGTGAAAAACTAGAGAGAGTCTCTTGATTACTATTTTAAAAGCACTAGCATTTGTCTGAATCTGGCTTAAACCCTTTTCATTTGGAGACTTTGGCAATATTTTTATAATTATGCAACTGACCAACCTGCCATTCCTATATTGTTTTTGCCCATGAGCTTTAATTCAGTACTTTTGCAATGTCTGCATTGAAGACAAATAATGCTCTTGAATACAATAAATGAAAAAACTTGTGTAANCAAACTTTGATATCAGTCGGACATACTGAGAGTCCACCCTGTATATAGGAAAGGACTAGATTGGGATGTCGGTGAACCTACAAACAGTGGTGTTGAAATATGCACAGATGGCTCTAAAGACGGTAGCTTAGTAGGTGCCACGTACTGCGTCTTTAATGACAGAGTTCAGGTATACAGTCAGTCAATCAGACTGAATATAACACCCGTGTCACAGTTTACTCTGACAGCCAGTCGTTGCTTCAGGCTCTGAGCGACGGGTATCACAAGTATAAGTTGTTATAGGAGGTCAGGGGTAAGGTACCGAGGGCGAGGCACGCACGACACGTTGATCTGAGGTGGTTCCGAGGCCAGATCGGGATTAAGAGCTGGCCTCACATTAGTAGAGTACTCTAAGTGCAATACACGCTGCACACAACTGTATGGCATTGTAAAAGGGTTGAACTTCAGAGCGAGGAAGGTTGGTCCCAATTGGGTTGTATCGCCAGAGCCAGAGCACTTAACACCTCAGTGATTACTGGGTGGTAGACCAGACCTATGACTAAAATACAATCTGTTTTGTACTCTGTAGTGCCATTTGGCGAAGCAGAGACAATTTACTTAGAGTTGTTAATATGAGGTCGAGGACCACCTGCCGGGACCATTTCTGGGGATTTTTCGACCCCGTATCCCCAGAGCGGTAGGCTGCCACCTTGATCGCTCGGCCATTCTTGCAGTGCTCTATATTATAAACAAACTATAAGGAATCAAATTGGAGTTTTTGAAATTAAGTCAGAAAAAAATACGTGTTGTCAGACAGATTTTATTTACATAATTATGATGTGTGATTCAAAGGAATTTCTGTATTCGGTGAAAATGAAGAAATAAAGAAAATATTTTTTTTAAGTGAAATAAACTTATAAAATTTCAAAGTGAATTTTAAGGTAATAATCGTATATAAATGGATATTAGTATATATTACACCTGATTGAATTTATTAGTCTACAAAAGCAATTCTACAACCGTTTTAGATACGTCACCAAATACGAGTCATTTTGCCACAATTCATGTACAGAAGGGTTCCGAGACTTCATTTCATTTACTAAGAAAATTGTAAATTGTCAAAAGATAACTCCTATCTTTAAGGGACTAGAGCTCAAAACACCTTGTAATAAGCAAATTCTGATTTATTATTATTTTCATACAGATTCTAATGAGAAATTAACAATTGTGTGCGGGTATATCAACAGTCATTATCTTTTAGAATTCCAAGGATAATTGCGAGTATATGGAATACAAAATAACAGTCAACGAAATTCTGTATCATAATAACTTATGCAGTGGCAAGCAAAACACGAAAAAGAAAGTGAACCCGAAAACTACATTAACCACTATTTCATATTATCAATATTTAGATAGAGTATCTTAGTATTTGAGCAATCAAACCTGCTAAAACTCTCGTTCCAGAACATAATTTGAAAAATTATTGTTGAGGAATCTTTTTCGAGTCATCCATTGACAGAAAATGAAAACACAACAGCATCTGTGTTTCAATATAGTTTCATTTCATTTCTGGTGGCTTTATTAACAAGGTTTTGAAAAAAAATTTCATTTTCTTCGAACATTTATTCAGTTTGATCGACGATAATACACGAAGTTTCTCGACTTTTCATTTTAATAACAAATGTTTTTATTTCGTGCGAAAATTTGCGTATTTGTAAATTGATTAATCAACGCATTCTCCCGACGAGTCGGGGAATTAACTGAATTAGCTTAAAAGTTATATTCGAAAGTAGACTGAGTGTCCGGACGTATTAAAATCCTAAAATTCGCAATTTAAATTCTGAGAAACGAAACTTTCATTTCGTTCTCGCATTAATATAATTTACAAATGAATTTAGAAAATTCATACACTGAAATTTAATATAAAGAACACTAAAATTTTTTAAACAAACAATTACGCGATTATTTTAAATTTCATATTTATAAATTTTCAAAGTTTTATTCCTAACACTCGAAATTTTAAAGGAGGAGGAATTAAATAAAATTATTATTAATTTGTTGAAAATGTTACATTCAATCTTTACGAAAAGATTTATTAAATGAATTTATGTAGAATATTTTTAAAGCATATCTCGGGTATGAGAAATTCAAATTTTACTTACTTTTTACCGAAAGATTCTATACTTTTGTATCCAATCGTAGGATAGGTTTTTAAAGTATTCGTTTCATTTAAATTTTTATACGATTGCGACGGGCACAAATTTACAATTTCGATTTAAATTTTGACATTTTTCATTTCCCCCCTCTCATAAATGCACTAGCATTAGTTGAAAACAAATGTATACGAGTGGAATCCTTAGATTCCAGTCTAAAGTTTTGTTCCATTCGACCGGACATCAATAACCTCGATGGCTTAATATAATTTATCAAAATTTAAAAGTCCGAAGAACGAACTGCACGGTAACGACGAACGAAGGATTAAAAGAAAATATTTTGTCTACGTCACTAATAATTTACGTTTCTCGTTTGTAAAATTGTATTTGGGTCTTAAATACCTTGGCTTAATCCAGTTTATAAATATGTACAGGATGCGTATAAATTATCTTCTTAACGCCTCTTCCTAAATAAAACCGTTTACGATCCGGTAAGTAGTTAGACAAATTTTACGGAAGAACGAGTTTGGCGCATGCAAACACGAGGCCCTTTTTTTTCCCTTTAACACCAAATTTCCGTAATTTATTTCGAACCGCTATTCCCGCTAACTGATGACGTTAATTAAATTCTGGCTTAACTAATACAGAATGCGAGAGAGCGATAATATTTCGGATACGATTCGCTACAAACTTCTGAACTTTCGTTTCCAATAAATTCGTTTAGGATTTTAAAAAATAAATTAGCTTTTCTACATGTATTACTTTCATAGCTTAAAAAACGAGTGGGCTATATAGTTTATTTAAGATATTCTCAGTATTTATTGCGAAGAAACTTGTCTATACATATGTAAATAATGGGTTTTAATTGATTTCGGATTTTATAATATGTAGACATATCCCCTTTTAGGTCATTGTTTCCCGTGTAATATGCATTGACTGTATTACCAAAAAATATCTTATAAGGAGAATTTTGTCAACAGACGGATACTTTTAAAATAATTTATAGAAATGCTAAGCAGTTTTCTATTTTTATCCCGAATTATTTCTCTACAAAGAAGCCTTTTGTAGTAGGCCTACTACAAAAATTAGTCGATCGATATTTAAACAAAATGAATGGATTAAATTAAATCTCGAATTCATTTTTAACAGTATAAAAACGATTATAATGATTTTTCTAACTGCAACGAAGGATTTAAGAGAGCAGGGGATTCTTTTTGTGGTGTACAATTTGTACAACAGATGGCATAATATGTTTCAATATCTTTTAAGACGGATGATTTAAGCTTTAAATGAAGATATACAACCGAAAGTAGGCAATTCCATCCGATTCTAAACGCTCTCTGTTAGAAAAAAAAAATATATATATACAATCAAATTTCGATTTAACGTCGGCCTACGAAACTGGCATTAAATCGAGTGTGGCGCTAAATCTTATAATTATATAGTAACGACGTCTACACGCGAGTTTGAAAGTCAGATTTAATAGTTCACAGATACTACGGGTTCTGTATTTAATGTATAAAACGATGATCTTTGGCACTATATCGAGGTTCGATCGTATATATATTTTACAAAGAGAAATTCTTCAGACGCGATTAGCAGCGTGTTTATAAAGCTCGTGAAAGGAAAAGTCGGGTATAAAAAAAAAAAAACACAAGAGTAATAACAAATATCGGCAGATTGAAAGGTCGACTTATAAAGGAAAGGAGGAAGGACCAAAAAAAAAACGAATACATACAACAAATTACCAGCAAGAGACAAGTCAATGACAAGCAACAACCGAAGACAAATGTGCTAGATTATCCAGCCAAGACAGCGAGGCAGTCAAATCAGCAAATTCATCCAACCGTCCACTGCATCTCCACTCGCACTGTATAGACACCATAAGTTTATATATATATATAGGGCGGGAAGAGGAGGGAAAAAAAACATGTTGGAGCATTATATTGTAGCTACTCCGAGGATTTCAATTCATTTAAATCAAATCTAAATGAGGTCTGGTTTATTGCGGGGTGAGGAAAAAACTATTAAAAATTGCTGTCACGTTTGTCATTGTCGTCTCATCTTCACTTTTTTTCCCCTTAAAGTTTGAGTTAATTTTAACGAATTTCGTCACGGTTTTCCTTCGGATGGAAAACTTTCTCTTGTTGGAGGAAGAAGACTTACAATCGATACTATTAGTGGGACGTGATTCTGTATAATTTTGGAAGCGTGACGGCTGTCTGTCACGTTACGCGTGTCGCGAGTTATTCGTCACGGTATTATACCGTTGGCGGCTTCCGATTTTATGCGCGACGACGACCGTTTTCGGTATAAAATGGTGTCGTTTAGAAGAGCGCGTGGCGACGCGCACGAGATCGACAAAATTATTCAAAATAACAGAGGGGAAAATGTCTTTCTTTCTACACAGGAATGAAAAAAATAAAACGATACGCGGCGCGTAGCTTTAATTTTTTAGAAATTTCGAATCTCTATAAAAATAAATGCTATGAAGCCTAGAGCGAAGACCCACACGTCGACGCTCAGTCGCGTTAGGTTATCGCTAGTTAGCGAGGGGAGGAGAAGTGGCGCGAGAGGGAATTTATTCGGGTAGTAAAGGAAAACCAAATTACCGTAGTTATCTAACGGGGCGGCGGCCGTTAAGAGTTCTACTAATTAGAGAGCGGGTAAATAGATTGGGGGCGAGCGGGCGAATAAAACTAATCCGCTTTCGAAATAACGTCGAGCGTAATTAAAACATCTCCCGATACCAAAAATCTCTCCCCCTTAATGGAAACGAATGGAGCGGGTGGGAAGCGCGGCGGGTCTCCTCCTACCGCTCACGCAGCTATTGGTCGGAACGTGCGGCGGGGCCGCTCCTGGCCATCAATCGGGGAGGAGGCCCCGCCCCCAGCGAGACGGCGCGGATAGTCTTGGGAGGATTTGTTCGGGTACATCATTCACATTTAGCGCTTGACGTGAGCTCGGTGAAAGTCATTAATAGCGGAACTGTTTTCCGGGCTTAAAATCCTCTTCTCGCCATTTTTGAAGTTTACGGCGTCGGTAAGCGTAACGGTCCTCTCGGGTCTGACACGATCGAGGGTGGGGAGGCTGGAGCGGGGGGGCGGCGCCACAGAGTGATATTAATGACCGTCGCGCTCTAACCCGCGAGGTTTCATTACGAGGATCAAATTTAAAAGTGAAAGGGAAGTGAAAGCTCCTTTCCCGCCTCCTATCGGCAAAGAAGAGATTTACGGTAATCCCGGTCCAGTCGATGCCCCCGGCTTTTAGGAAATTGAGGAGACAAAACTTCTCGAAGGGATTCGAATTGATGGCCGCGTATTTTCCGTCAACGATTCGCTCGGGGGAGCCCGAAACAGACGACGTTACGCTCCCGCGAGAGACCGATTCCACTGGGCTGATGTATGGAGTCATTTACATTCGAGCCTCTTTCTTCCCCGTCAAATAAAAACAGCACTCACTAATCGCCGTGCCTCCCCCGCCGTCTTCGTCCCTCCCGCAATTACTGCTCTTTCGCCTCTTAATGCCGACAAACCCGAAGGTTTCTCCTAAAACGAAACTTCCCCGCGTCAACTAATTACCCGCCCCTTTTCGAATCAGCACGCGCATTCATTTGTTGGTCCGAATCCGGATCATCCTCCAGAATGCAGCGCCATAATCGCGCGCGGACCAAAGATGGCGGGGGATTACGATTAACAGCGCCGAGACACATTGCATCTTAATCGAAGGACGTCCCACGACGGCCGAATTCCGATCGGCTCGACGCGCAATGCGGGTCGTACACCCGCTTTAAACGCTTTTTTACCGGCTAATAAGGCGTTTTTACGACGTCGAACTATTAGGAAGGCGATCGAATTACGTCGCTTTGCATATTTTAAGGAGGAGGCGACGTCTTCCGGACGGAAAGAAGGGTGCCATCTTTTTTTTTTTTTAAGGTTCGGAAACCCGACACGTAAATCCGATCCTCGAATCAAAACCCGTTTAAAAATTTCTCTTCTTCTTTTGCATTTCGCCGGTAAACAAACATACGATGTAATTCGAACTTTGATGGCTTCGAGAAGAGAAAAGGTCGGACAATTTCCATAATTCTCTTCTACGAATAATTCTTTCCTGAGGCGAAATGAGCGGCTGAGAGGTCGCTAATGCAACCTAATCGCCCAGCCGGTAATTGAGTTTTTCTGCTAAAAGCATTTTTACGCGGGAGAAATACGAGTTAACTTGATCATCCAGCCATGCTACACCGTGTTGGAAATCTTAGAATGCATCCCCCTGGGAACGGCAAACTTAGGGATAAAATAAAAAAATAAAAATAAAAAAAATTCCATCGGTTAGTCGACGCATGTTCTGTTTTATCAGGTGGGGAAAATTGGTGCTCGCCTACCTAATTCGCCTTGCAAAAAGACATTCCGGAAGAGATTACACTTTGATTATTTTCATTCCGGCTTCTTCCTCCCCCCTTTTTTTCTATAAATATATTTTTTTTCTTCTTACTTCTATAACTCTCCGCTTCCACTTTTCCCGAATTTCCACTCATCCCTAGAGTATGTGACGCCCCTAATCTGTTTTCTCACCCCCACGGCCAGGGGGCGTCTTTAATCCGATTTGCTCGCTCCCATAATCCTATTCGTAGTCGGTAACGGTTTGGGAGTATAAAGTTACAGGCGCAGGGTGGGCTCCGAGACTCCATTTGATTGACCCACCCATTGAATAACATCATCATCTTTTCCAGGCCGCTCCAGTGCCGAACAAAATCGAACCTACTACGGGTTCCGATATCGAATTATCTTCGGTACATCACTAACTTTATCATGTCTTTATCCTTTTTCCTCCCCCTTCCGAACACCGACGTATCCGGCGACACATTTATCCCGTCCTACCCCGCACTCCTTACACCCCCGAGACGTCACGCAAATGTCATTATTGTCACGAGTCAATCCGGGGTCAGGTGAAACTGATTATCGTCACCTCGTCACCCGTAATGGCCCTCGCTAATCTGGGATAAATAACATTGTCTCGTTATCCGAATTAATTCCGTTTACATCTCGAACCGAAAACTCCAAAAATATTCCAGTGAGTCCCCATCGAGTCTCGAGGGAATGTGCTTTTCTGCAGCGATCTACAAATTGATTTTTTTTTAAATATTTAGAAAAGCCGAATCAAAAACTGTTAGATAAGTCGTCACGCATCTTTTGAACCGACTTAAATGAATTTAAAATGGAGAAATACTCAAAACACCCCTGTAAGTTGGCTTCGCTTTACTCGTTTCAAGCACGTCTGCAGTGAAGGTCATCAACTAGAGACTGTCTATAATGTGAAAAACACGTGATCAAGCAACCACCCATCAGCTCTGGGGATTTACCCAAAACACAAGTTCTGAGAATATTTTTAAAGCCTGGAAAACTCTCCCGAGACACTTTTCCGTGCAGGAGAACCCCTTTTCTAATTCCTAACTTCATTTGTACCGTAGAACCACTCCCATTTTCCGCGGGAATATTATTTCTACAATGAGTTTTGAACTTAATGTTCATTCCCGAGGAGTCGACTCGTATAAAAAATAGTAGTCCAAGTTCTTAGATGGCCAGAATTCTTAAAAATTTCTCCGGAAGAGCTCGAATTTCGCTCTAAAATAGGGGAGGGAATATGTTTTTCCGCGCGCCTACAAATCAAAAAGTTAAAAAGATATTTGAGTGCTAAATATTGATAGGAGTTTATAGAGCCTAAAGAGGAGCCGACACGATTCTGGGAGATTCAATCGAGAATTGATTTCATCTTCCGACATACTCTGCAATTAGCATCATAATAGAGGCGTGACTGTTGGGGAAGCAAGAATAGCGGANGAATGGCTGTCATTTTGTTAATCTCTTGTTTATTGTTACTATCATCTAAAATACTATTATTATTCATTATATGAATGTTTTCAGTATTGGAATTAGGATCTAAATAGGATTTGTTACTATCTAATTCTTCAAATTCTGAAGAAGACAAAGTAGAAGACTGCAAACGTGGAATGTTAGATTGTCCTGTTTTATTAACAGAATATATCAAAGGACTGGGATAGCTTTTTATTTCTTGTTTTGTGGAAATCTTTTTCTTGAAATTAAGTCCAGTAGAGCTAGAATTTCTGCTGTAGGGAGTCGGCCTAGTTAGTCGGGAAGCTTCCTCTTGTTTTATAGTAGCCATTGAGACTGTAGAGTAACTGTAAGATCCCTCACTTGCCTTACGGGAATAACATGAGCCCATTCAGATGAATCACTTTCTGTAACAAAAAAATATATATATATATTATTTCTTAGAGTTTATATTAATACCGCAATTAGAATTTCCTGTAATTGTCATTATTTATAACTAATAAAAATGTTTTTCAGAAATTTTACAGAAAAAAAGCACTACTAAACCTACAGGAAAAAAAAACATTATTTTAAATTAAATAAGGCCTACTTATGACGTTATTGAGGCTAATACAATATTTAAAGGCCCCTTTAATAACTAATTTATATTACTTTTTGTTGCCAAAGAATTAAAATTCTCAAGTAAGCTGTCAAAAATTTTCCGAATTAAATTTGGAGAACTTAAAAAAGAAAAACAAATTATATATATCCTTTTAGTTAATTACGTGAGAGAAATTCTATTTTAAAAATGGTGTAATTTATGTAAATCAAATTCCGATAATTTTATTAAAGAGGAAAAAAGAGGGGAAAAAATCAGAAGTCAGTTAAATTAGAAGTAAATATCTTCTATAAGGAGAAAAGGAGATGATTCTGTAAAAGCTGATTTATCGAATTGGGATAATGATATTTCGGATAATGGCAACAGAGAAAGCAGATTCGAGAAGAAAGGTTATTAAGGTGATATTCAACTTTAAGTTAATACGGTAAAGAGAGCCGCTAGAATATTTCAAAGGAAAACCGTTTAACTTTAGAGATTTAATTAAAGAGAAAATGCTTAAAACAGATAAAATGCTTAATAAATTTAAAGCGGTGGAAATGTAAAATATTAGCCGCACTAGCGTAAATTTCTGTATAAAATATTGGCCTTTATTAACCTACTTTATTCATCCTGAAAGTTGTACAATTAACTATATATATATATACATATACACACATACTTTTCTATGTGCATTATAACGTCCAGTCCTTAAAGTGTTAAAAATTATCAGAAATTGATGGATGATAAATCAGAGTAATGTAAATGCGATTTTTTTTCTCGCTTTCATTATTATTAATTCTTCAAAAATTGGCAAGAATGAAACGTGGATATAAACCAAATCCGTTTATCGTAATTGAATTTGATAAATTTATAGACTAAATATAATTCTGGAAAAAAGAAATAAAGTATTTAACATGGTGAAATGCTTAACTGAAAATGATGATAACGTAAATTTGATTGGTGCAGTTTTAATGCAGCTTTCGTAAATTACTTCTGAAAGATCAAAAGACGAAGAATAATTCAGTGAGATCATCGAATCATTCTTCCCTTTGATCTAGAAAATTAATAAAACAATGCTGCTTACGTTCATCAATAATTTAGATATTTTTGCCTGGTGAATGCTTCTTGTGCAGAGTTTTTTTTAATGAGTTGTAAATTTCTTTACGACTATACCTTGATAACTATATATAGTTTCCGCTTAATTAAAACGACTATCAATCTCTCTACATGCTTTAACAGTTTATCTATACCTTTACTTTAGTAGAGATTGTTTATTCTTTCACAAAATAGGCAATCACTCACGCACAAATTACTACCGGGCTTGTGGATCAAAATAATTACATTTAAAATATGATCTTTTTGCTGTTACTTTATTACAAATTGAGCAATTATTATATGTATAAAAATGTATTGGCTAAGCAGATATAGCAAAGTTAATAAAAGAACAAGTAATGGACTAAGAAACTATTTATTTGTGTTAAAGAGCAGACAGACCACAAAGTTATGTAGCCAGGTAATAGAACCAACCACACAAGAACACAAGTCATGTTCTGTTGCCTAAGCTACAGAGATATTGGAATGATTTGGGGTGTACTTTGATTGTATCATTTGTAAATCATCCACAAATTACAACTTACTATTTTGTTGTTTCAACACAATTTAAAGCGTGCAAACAATTGAATTCTATAAAGAAAAGTCATAGAAATTTTTTTTTAAATTATTGGAAATATTAAGGAGATTTGTATTTAATTTTTGTCCTAAATATTATGGTTTAAAGCTTGTAAATTTGGGTTTTATGTCATTGTAAACATTTCCAGAGGATAAATTTTTTTAAAACCTTCTACTAAGTTATATTGCATAACCTTATTGAATAATCTAGTTAATGTATTTTTAATAAAAAATTATATAAAATATAAATGTTTTTTGTCATTATCTGAGTTTATATATTACTTAATATATAGACTTTTTTAAAATTAAAATTTATTTATTTGTTCTTTGAAACTCTAGAAACATTTTTCAATTCATCATTCGCTGTCTCTTCTATTCGTTTGCACTTACTTACTCACTATATTCTGTGATTGAATGTTGATAGAATTTTGTATACTATTTTATTTCTAGTTGTTTTGATTCTATATATTAGAATAATTCTAAACTTTTACAAAAAAAATAAATAAATAATAAGTGAATTTTCCATTTCAGTTTGTATCTCATCTCATAAATTTTTGAAGCACTTAGTTTTATTTCAATGCAGAGTGCTACTCCTTCAGATTTGATTCGGANTGTTTTATTATAAGTTTTAAAATGGATAATAATAATATTAGAAAGTTAAAAGAGTAAATTATAAATTATTTTTTTAAAAATAATTAAATTAAGATGGTGACGTAATATTTTATGACAGTTTTAAATTAATAATTAATTATTTTTCCTATTTTTGTATCAAAAAATGTATATTAATATTTATAATTATATATTTGGTAATTATTTAAATTTATTTTCTTCAAATACTATCAAAAATTTTAAACTATATCTAAATAAAGCAGTTTAATCGAATTGTTTTAATGAAATCCAAAACATTGTAATAATTTAATTATGAATTAATAATTTACCTCATAAAAGACTTATTAATAATTATATACAATTAGTTATTAATTAAATATAAAATATTTTATTAAAACGTTTCTCGATCGTCTGCTTTTTGTTATTTTTTCCTCCATCTTGAAAGTTCTGTTACTGGATTAATGAGGTTTGTTACTATTTTAATTTTAATATGTGATATTTCGTTTTAGAAAAGACCTATTTAACTGAAATATAAACTAAAAACGTTTCTATTAGATATGCTTTAGTAATTTTCTTGAAGATTTCAAATAAATTTAGTGAAACGAAAAAAATTCAACAAGTTATCATAGCGAATTTACACGACTTAACAGCGAAAACTTGCAATTAAGGTAAGAAATATATTAAATTCCTTAATTATATTTGAAAAAGTAATAAAATATGAAGTAAAATGTGTAAAATGACACAGGTTTACATAAAGGAAGCAAGTCACAGATTAGTCCGTAAGGCCTCACTCATTTAAGTTTATTTGGTGAGAAAGGGCCTCTTACGTTACAGTTTAATGTCTCAACAGGTCTCAATCCGTCGTTGATGTGAAAAATCTCTATTAAATCAAGAAATATCGATTAAAAACTGAAATTTATTTTTATAAATTTAAGCATTTTCTAAATTTCCTCTTAATTATGTTGTATATGTTAACTAGTATGTATATATTTATATAACTATGTTTTAAGTGACTATGATATTTGAATAAATATAAAACAAGTATTTGGTCAAACTTTATTTTTTCCTACAGTGATTCATTTTAAATAGCACCGCTGTATTGGAAGAGAACGATGAGAACAACATTTAAGATTTTCGGTTTTCGTACGGGTAAGGACGATTAATTTGAAAAGTTCCTACACGAATAGATAAAAATTAATATTTTCTTTTACTGTCATTTCACTGTTCATAAACACCACATCGCAATTGTCCAACATCCCCTCCGTGTAGAGGTTTTCACATAACTCTAAATACTGCATCTAATCTCGGATATATGGAGATACACTTGTCCAAAAGATGACTATACTGTCTAAGTGGCGTTGGGTTTCAGAATGGCAGATTGTAGAGCCTGAGAGTGTTCCCTCGCTTTCCTTCTTAGATCTGATACACTGGAAGAAGCTGGACTACGGGAGGTTACAACGGTGTGAGCTGGAGTACAGTGACCGATTGGTCCCCTGATGCAGCAGGTACATAAAGGCAGAGCTGAAAGAAGAAGTGAGATCTGAAAATAAGAAAAAATAAATGTACACATACACACTAAAAACTAAGCTCTCGAATAGGCCTAATAGCATTATCCCGGTAGCTTCGAAAGATTTTAGGAAAGTTCCTTAATCCAAAATAAATGAAATCATTATGCATTATTTATTTCTGGAATTTGATAGAATGCGTGCCTATTAATGTAATTATTTTTTGATAAATTTAATATTTGTAATGAATATTGACAATAATTAACTCGGACGTATGTGTAGCTTAAATGTTACACTCAACTCCGAAATGAATTAAAGAGGAGAAGAAAAACGTGTAAACTAATAAAATAAATCGTTAAAAATAATTAAAAAATAAACATTTCATCAAGTCGATATCAGCCATAGTGTTAAATTTAATTACAATTCGTCAAAATTTAATTTAAAGGAATTATAATTAGATAAGCAACAAGTTAGGCGACACTCTCGAGTAATTACATCAAGCAGCGGGGTCAATAAAAGTAATATAAAACATAGTGTAATCAGTGTGGGTCTACGTATTTGATTGTCTGATCACGTGATCATATTCAGTATTGGACGATCGCCCTTCTCCATAGTAATAGATTGCGACGAAAATTCGAAGTGATCTGTTAGTCGAATCATGTTTACTGGAGTTCGCAGTCCGGTTCTGATGGAAAAATTCTCCAGCAACAAATTACTGTCTGGCAATGCTTCCAAGATCTACTTAATCCGGCGGTTTGGCTTAAGTCGCTTCCATAAGTGTAATTCCAAGTCCCTGTTCGACGTCTTTGCATTTCTCATTACACTTCGGCCGTAGATGTGAATCTGTCTATCGGACACCGTTAGCTTATATGCGATTGGAATAGGGAGTCTCGCAACATTTAGGGAAGTTGTCAACGCCCATCAGACGTCGACAGTAACATGATTGGAATCGACTGGTGATGGATGCTGCTTTGATTTTCTTATATCCGGGTGTTCGAGAAGAGAGTAATGCGAACCAGAAAAGAAGATAGCCAGGCGCAACATGTTAAACAATCAAATAAATGACACGGACGCTTGACGAGATACCTTTTACTATACGATGCTTTGCCTTTCTACTGTCATTCTCTTTTCTAAAGCAGTAAATGCTCTTACTGTTATCGCTAGTGTTATATTAGTTCATTGTCCATTAGCAAGAAAATATTGTGAACGTTATTAACTTTTTAAAATAAAAATTTATTTAAAATTACATACAGGCTATTCCACTAAATTTTTATTAACTTCTAAATGTTAATTAATTCCCTCGAAAGCATAATAATATATCTGAAATTTAACAAATTTATTCTCTTGCAAATTTCTTAACAACGCATTAAAATATAACGGAAAATATTGCACTATCTTCACATTGATCCATACATTTGCATTTACAAATATTTTATAAAGCTACAACTTTTATATTTACTGATAAACCATTGCTCATAATTCAATTAAGTTAAATTACTATTGAGAAGTTAATATGTTTACATTGGATAAGCAGACATAATATAAGTAGGCTACAATACGTTACATGAAATAATAAGAAATATAATATAATATAATATACGTATAATGAAAAAATAACTAAGTTCATCGGGCGACAAACACAAACATAAATTCTTTTCTTTTCTTACAGAAAATTAACTAAAAACGACTTTATGGAAGCATAAAAATGAGGTTTTATGCATGTATGCAAATCAAGATCTTTCACTATCATATATTAAAAATAAGTAAAATAAAAAATCACGGAGAAAATGTATTTTAANTATAACTGAAATTTAAAATATATATATATATATATATATATAAATTATTCGAATTTTTTTTAAATTCAATCTGTTTTTAATAGTAATATTTAAATTTAGAACAATTAAGTTCATTAAGTATAGTACAGTAATTTAAATATGTTAAGTTCAAATACTTCTTAGGCCTACTCTCGAACTCGTTAGTACAAAAGTTATAAAATTTTAAATTATTAAAAATAGACATTCTTTTAAATAAATTTAACTGCTATGTTTGGCCTATGCTCTTTGATATGAATTCATAGCTATTTATAAGCATAATCGATAAAGTATCAGATTTAAATCTACTTCCGTAATTATTCGGTACCATAATGAAAGGCAGTGAAATGAAAAATCTATAATTATAGCAAAATTTATTTTATTATAAGTTAAATATAAAAGATATAGACATCAGAATTTGTAAAAATATAAAATAACCGTACTTGAAAGTCGTCGGTTCTTAATAATTTTGTATAAAAACATTAGCTTATTTAAACAATAATTTATGCAAGATAAATATCATACTAGACAGATATTTAATTAACGATAACAATATAAGTAATTGGATATACCTTTAATAGGAAATGTCGGCGGACCAAAATGGTGGCTGAGATGAGTGGGAAAGTAAATTGGTGGAAGTGGAAATCTAGCATGGGTAGATGGGGATAAAATTCCGTCCATTCCCGACTGAGAACCTATGGATCTACGTAAGTATATATAAATATAATATTTTAATATTTCATACGATTTACTCAGTTTTAAAAATCTACGTAAGACCATACCCGTCTCCTAGAGAAGAGAAAAAAGGCGGTCTCAAAGACATCCCCAATGACGTAGGAGGTGGTGATGATTCTTTATTATAAGCAGCATCGGATAGAACCAGGCCACCGTTTTGACCAGCGTACCTATCTCCCGCTTCGCCCTCCTCAGTGGCAGAATACACTTCGCTTCCTTTACTGTCGGCATCTCTGACGTTGTCTGTTGGTCCTTCTGAACCCTCTTGACATCTCTTTTCTACTTCGTCTTCCCCTTCTTGGATACAAACGTCCGTATTATCTTCGGTGGATTTCTCGAATTCTTGTTCATCGCACTTCTCTTCGTTTCTTCCCTCTTCATTCTTATCTCTTTCTAATTGATTACCTTCTCTCTCTTTTCGCAATCTTTCGGCTTTTCTCCACTTAGCCCTTCGATTTTGAAACCATACCTATGTTTAAAGAAGCTTTGTTACGACTGTTAATTTTCTTTGAACTTTTGATAATTATCTAACAAATGTTCATTTTCGAATATTTTTAATTTCAATCGAATATAAGATTGAATTATAATTTAAGACAAGAGAGGAATTTTTATAATTTGAATGAATTTAAATAATTATGACCAAAGAAATTTTATACAATAAGTTATTTAATATTAATTTGGAATAGAATATTCTGATTACCTTTATAGAAACTGTATAACTTATACAGTTTTTATATTAATTATTATATTTGATTTCTAACTACAATAATTTATTAAAATTAGATGTATCGGAATAGTTCGAACTCTCAGTGCAATAAATATAGTTACGATGGCTCTATAATTTAGGCCTAAAGGAAGTTGAAGAGATATAAATATAATTTTTAATGAAATCAAACTTATTGGATATAATTAATAATATCGAAAATGGCAGTAAATTGAATAGAAAATCTTGATTTAACTAAAAAATATTTTTAAAATATCTGAGTTTACAAGTAGAGAAGAAAAACTTAAGCCATTACGATCTTTTTCTAAATTTTAGAAATTCTATTTAACGATTGCACATCTCACAGACGTATTGTACAGTACACGTTAATTCAAATATTTTATAATTAAACCTAACATATGTAAATATACGGTTTTATTTTAAATATATGCTTTATATTTTGCAATATTTATAGCATACGCTTGTTTATAAAGCAATTGAGATTCCATTGAATTTGTTCTTATATTAATGAAAAAAATGAATATTTAATTATAATTACACTAATTAATCATTAAAATGCATTAATGAACACCTTTCTGTACTTTTCAATTAACTTTAAGCCATATTAGGTTATATCAATCCATATAAGTTATATTGAAAATTGTTAAATATTCGGTGTGATAAAATATGATTTGCCAATTAGTTCGGTGTCACGGTCATTAGAATTTTGAATCTTATTCATATCGAATGAAACATCTAAATATATTCATAAATTTTATTATTTATTCATTCTATCTTAACTTTACAAAATTCACTTATGAAAGGAATAAAGATTTGTGAAATTATTTTCAAATTGAGATTGATTTATTTAAAATTCGGGCTTTAAAATTTTAAATCAGTTTATGATTTTTACATATTATTTTTCGAATGTCTCACCGAATACGATATTCTTAATAGAAAACTTATTTCCATTCAGTTTTGTAAATATTCTAATATTTTAAAAAGATTCTACTCTAGACAAAACTACTTTACAAAGTATGTTCACGCATATTTACGCCTGCCCATGATAGACTGTTTGATAAATTCCTTTATATTATATAAGTTCACTATCATACAGGGTGGCCAAACAGTATTCTATTATAAAGATAAAATTGTTGTCTTATTTGAAGAAGACAACAATTTTGTCTTTATAACAAACGTTTTACAAACTTTACAAAACTTGTTCAAAATGACATTCTTCTTGTTCAATAAAAAAATTGCAGCACTTTAACTGATTAAACTTACGATTTATATTTACAAGTATAGTCTGTATGGGATACGCTAACGTTACTTGGTTAACTGATTTTTGAACTATTCTGCATGATCTCATCGTATCTGTTAATAGAAAATACTGGGCGTTTTTGACGTTTACAATGAGAAAAAATTATATACTGGATTTAATAGTTCTGTTTCTGTTTAGAGAGATTCTTGATCAGAGTTTTTAAAATATATATTAATTAACTTTGATATAAAGATATACTTTTATTAATATCATATTAGAGATAACAATAAGAAAAAGTTACGTTAATAACTTCGTATTCATAAAAATTGTTGGTTATAAAGCCACAAAAACTAATTACTACATAAAAGTGTTAAATGGCACCCAAACTACAAAGAATATGCCGCATAATTGTTCATCTGATTCGATGAAGAATTAAATAAACTCTAAGTTCAATCGCAACAGAATATTTATTTTTCTTATTTTAAAAATAAGTCGGTAAATAATAAAAAGGAATAACATTTCAGTATAATACCGATATTTTTGTTACTTTTAGCTCAATAAAATCTCGTTCCAGTTTAGTATATTTTCTTCGTACAAGATCTAGATTCGACATTAGCATTTCAGAATTTTGTTTTTCCAAAATTTTAAACTTAGTAAGTTATGAGTTCAAGAGCCGAGTCGAAATCTTATTTGAGAAGATTCGGAGCAATTCCGAATTCCTACAATCAAATAGAGTATGTTTATTAAATATAGGATTGGCTTCTGGATATGAAACAATATCATATGCAAATATTCAAAATTGAAAGCATAAATTCTTTATAGAGTCGGATATTTCAAAAAAATGCGATAAGTCCAATAAAAATTCCAAAAGCTTAAAATAAATCTAAAGAAAGAGGCTTACGTGCGTCATTATGTGATTCGATAAATACAAAACTAGATTTTAAATCAACGTATTTGTTAAAGTTTGATAGTGGAGTACCACTCTATAAAAAATGGTGTTTCATAACAGAAATATTTAATTTCTTTAAAACAATATTTTATAAAAGTATTTCCAGAATTTAATAAAATAGTTGTTCTGTAATAATGTATATTCATTTAATAAAATCTTATTCTCTTTTATTTTATAAACAAAATAAAACATCAAGTTTTATGCTAAAAATATTTAATTATGATAACTAGATTTATAAATTTAAACATATAGATTATTTTAGAGACTTAGATGAATTAGTTAGAACCACAACGATGCTTTAATGTCAAAGATCTAAGCTGAATTTATATCTGAGAAAAGGGAAGATGCATTTCTCATTAGTATTTAGCTAAGTCCAAAGCTAACACGAGCCAAATCTTGGTGGAAATCATGTCTTGACGTCGGGAAGGATGAGTAGGGAAATGGTAGAAGATTAGGATACGAGTTACCGACTTCCCGTGGGACAACGGTCCAATCTGGGTCTAGACAGGACTTTCCATCATTCGCTGTACCTCCTCCGAGTTTAGATCTCCCTTTACTCCCATGTGTTAAAGAGCATAGAATGATATATATTTACCGTTCTTTAGTCACCCAACAAGTGAGTAAGTATTTGATTTAAACACGAGTTTAAATTTATTTCAAGGGATACTCTACAAATGGGAATTAACTAATAATTTTCCTCTTTTTTCTCTCTTCTTTAACTATTAATTTTTTATACGATTTCTTTTTTACTCTAGTATTTCGAAAGGAGCTTCGAATTTAATATATATATTTCAAAATTTTAAAGTACAGTACATATTTCAAAGATATATATA